>NC_141099.1:8967500-9567500 GCF_041138505.1 Cibotium barometz
GATGGGTACTTGTCTGATGGTGGACAAGATGACATTGTGCTAGTGGGGCACTCAAAACCATTACAATTTAGATTCTTCAAGGGATTCATTGATGGGGGTACTTGTCTGATGGACAAGATGTGCTAGTGAGGCACTCAAAACCATTATAATTTAGATTCTTCATGCAGGAAAAGGTTTCAATAATGTAATATAAAGTGCATCCTAAATTCATTGAATGGCTGCCAAAGGATAGTGGTATTAAATTATGGAAGAAGAATAGTGATGGTAACACAATACTACCGATAGGGGTTCCATGTGTCGTTTTCCAATGTTTGAGTACATTAAAGATCACTTAGAGGTGGTAAAAGGAATTAAGGATTACATATGATATTGGAAAAGATGGGCTAATGTTCAACGATTTGATGCAGCTTTCACCTTGTACATCAGCCCAGTGATTGAATACTGGGAGGCCATGGTTCAGGCACTAGGGAGGCGTCTATCAAAACTTTTGGCCAAGAACTCTAGGCACACATGTGGATGACACAACTATTGATGAATTCTTAAGATCGTAGGAACTTGATGATCACTATTGTGGACCACAAAGTAAAAGGCCAAAGTAAGCTTTTCAGCCCATGGTTGATGTTAGAAAGTGAGACTTTGTTCTTATTCAACCATCAAAACCAATATATCCTATATGGTTGGGTGTAGCGCGCTGAGTAACATAGATGCCAACAGAACATCTAAAAACTACAAGAGGATTTTAATACAATATTGGGCACCAGTATACAAAAAGAGAAATGTTAGTGTGATGATGAGGTCTATAGAGATTGTTGGAACAAATTCTAGATGTGTAACAAGAAGGATCCTATGCGTTGGGAACTATCAAACACGATAGTTTTTGCGTGGGTCACTAAGGAGCAAAAAGTGCCACAAAAAATTAAGATTCGAGCAAATGTGTGTGCTAAGGCAAAGGAGAGTTTGGCAACATTCGAGGATTGTGATAAAGGCCAGCGAGTTTAGATCATTACAGTACTAGTTGGATCTATGTTGGTCACCTTTTGTTTATGAGTTAGTACATGTTTTTCTCCTACTATTTAGAATTTGATTGTTTTTTATACTTTTCTTTAAAATTTTATGGATATTTTCTTGGCTACACTGTAGCTTAAATGGTGTTTGTAAACACCCCATATGTGTTATTAGCAACCTTGAGTAGCAACACTTTCTCTTTCAGATTTAATGAAATTACCAAATTCATCAAAATTACCAAAATTAATTGAAAGATATCAATTTCATTTTTTCCACAATGCATGGATTTTTTCAAATTCCCTAATATGGACTTAAAAAGAAATCCAAGTTTCAAAAACAAAACATTGGAACAGATCAAGACCCAGTGTATAGATTATAATGTTTTAGATTTCATGACCTATGCTTTTTTTTTAATTTACAAATTCTTAGTGAATTTGATAGTCATGATAGATTATATGTCATGGTTTTATTACAAAGCTTTATTGCATTTGAAAGTTTATTATAGATCACATGGTTTGATGACTTTTTTGACTACAAAGAAAAGAAAATCAAAAATTTGGGAAAGACCAAAACTATTAGCATACAGTAAATTATCAATTACATCCATCCACAATCTCTATGATGTGGCGGTGATACACTATGTGCAGGTGAAGGAGTTCTCAAATCTACTCCTCAACTTCTTACCATTTGACTTAAAATAAAAATTAGTAGAAGGGTCAGTCAAATTCAAGGAAATCTCTCGTCTAAGAAAGGCTAATGGCCAGTGGCCATTATTGTAATTATTTCATGGTCTCCCCAAAGAATGTTTAGTTCCACCATTATAGAATCATCACATGTATCTTGGTCCATGTTGGGCCCCCTTGCAGAAGTCTCCACATCTCTTGTAGACAAATCACATACAGTGTGTTACCTTATAGCTCTTTTAAAGAAGATCTCTACTTCTCTATATCGAGCGTTCTCTGGGAGGACTTCTATAAGGAAAAGAAAGAGACAAGAGGGAAGGTGCTCTACAACTTCCTACTCATCCCTCCCCCTAGAGAACCACATGAGATCATGGATTTTATAATCTGGACCATGGAGTGCTTTTAGTGTGAGACATATGACAAGGTCTTGGACCTAGACATTCCACTACGAGATCTTCAAGCTCATCAAAGCTTTGATCTAAGCCTTCCCCTAGCTTGGACTGCCCAATCACATACAATTGGTGGGCTTGCCTTTGACATCAACCATCATCTAGGAAATCTTTGAATACTATGAGCAAGTGTAATGGTTCCCATCCCATAGAATCATTAACTTTGAGGACACTACATTCCGAGCACCATACAAGATGTTCTCCTAGGGCTCCACACTTCTTCTCCCTTGTGGTGCAAGACACAAGTGTTCCCATTTTGGTGAACGTGCCAATATTTTTTGCACATCTACTACACTCTTGGTGTGGTAAATCAAAGTTAAGACACTTATATGTGAGTATAGTGACAATGGTATTTAATGCATTTGCATTCTTTTGCTTCCAATCCACTAGCTAGCTTTGGTGTGATGTCTTGGGACACCCATGGCTAGCTCAAGGTCAACTCTAATAGTAAGGTCTAAAGTGATTGAAACTTTATACATGTCAAATGTGAGGGCAAGGTCCAATAACCCAAAGTCTCTATGCAAAACATTATAGCCTTAAGCTCTTCTATCATATCATCTAGCAAATCTTCTCCCACATAGATTGACTTCGAGTCCTTCCTTTATGATAAGAAATGCCAAATCTACCTCTTGGCTCTTTCCAAGGCCAAACATCCTCTATCATTATAGCCTTTCCGCTCTTCTATCATATCATCTAGCAAATCTTCTCCCACATAGATTGACTTCGAGTCCTTCCTTTATGATAAGAAATGCCAAATCTACCTCTTGGTTAGAAATGCCAAATCTACCTCTTGGCTCTTTCCAAGGCCATCATTGATGCCTTCCTTGGAATCCTTACGTAATGGCTTTAGGCAAGTCTATAGTCAAATTACCTTCATAGAATTTCTTGGAATGCATGGGATCCTCCAGCTTCTTACTTTCTTTAGTTAAGATTAAACTTGAAGACCTAAGTTAACATTAAAGACTCCATCTCGCACATTACTTCTCAGTGTGATTTTGATTTATTTTCCACCCTTGAGTGTGCTCCTCAAGGCACAGTTACATGTGCAAACAACTCCTCATATCCAATGAAAGTAGTTGGTAAGGTTGAGCTTGCTACTGAAAATGATGGGATCACTCTCTCAAAATTATTGTTTATTCCATGCATTAAAAAGAACTTTGTGTGTCTACCATTGCTAGGACAAGCCTAGTTAGATTTGTTGATAGGCGTACAAATTCGCTATCGTACAATGTGACATTATGCAAGTTCTCATCATGCATTGATTTCTTTTGTGGATCATGCTCTCATTGCCAGTATATGCAATGAAGAGTAACATGTTTCGTTTGAGCAAGCACATGAAAATGATAATTGGATAATGCAAGCCATGTAGGATGAGTATAACTCAATCCTAAAAAATGATACTTTGGTATTTAAAGGATTTTCTTTATGGAAAAAAGGCCATTGGTACAAAGTGGGTTTATAAGCTTAAGCGTAAATCTTATGGTAGCTTTGGCAAGGCTTGTTGAGCAAAGGGTTATGCTTAGGAGAAAGGCATAGATTATGATGAGGAGACCTTTGCACCATGACTCATTTGACTATAATCAAGCGTATTATTGCATTGGCAACGCATCATGGTTGGAATATACATCAGTTGGATATCAAGACTACCTTCTTGAATGGTGATTTGCATGAGGAGGTTTATGTATCTCAGCCTCATGATTTTGTTGAGAACAGACAACGGTCTAAAGTATGCAAGATAAGAAAAGCTTTATATGGCCTTAAGTAGACTCCTAGAGCATGGTATGAGAAGATAAATACATACTTCATTTTTGCAATAGTCCAATTGAGATTAGCCTCTATGTAGAGAGGAGTAAAGGTTGATTTTTGGTCATCTTTTTTTATACATTGATGACATGCTACTCACATGCCCTAATGAGGTAGCCCTCAAGGATTACATGTGTCATTTGAGATGATAGATTTAGGCTCGTTGCATTATTATTTGGGCATAAAGTGTATATAATGTGATGATGATATTGTGATGCTACAATCAAAGTACATACGTAGACTGCTTACACGGTTTGGTCTTGAAGCCTCTAAGCTTATTGCTACACTAGTAGAGACATGAGACAAGCCTAGTCTCCAGGATGTAGGTGAACCATTTAATGCATCACTTTATCAACAAGCTATTGGGTGTCTCGTTTATCTATATAATACGAGGCTAGACATTCAATTTAGGATCTCCCAGTTACGCAAGTTTATGCATAGTCCCAGAAGCAAGCTTTGGAAGAAGGCTGTCAACCAAGTGTTTTGATACTTGGCCATTCTTTACTAAAGAGGGGTGATATTTAGCTGCATGTTATGACACGTGAGTGTCCACTAACAGCTTTTACTTTCATCTTGGTGATTCATGTATATTTTGGCTCAGCAAGGTGGCCACTTTGAGCTATGAAGCTAAGTAGTATAGTGCAGCTTTTATAGTGATTGTGTAGTGTGTAAGGCTTAGATGCCTTTGGGCAATGCCTTTTAGGCAAACCTTGCTGTTGGTGGACAATAGTTCCCCACCTCCATCTTCACTAACATCTAGATTGCATTAGTTGGTGTGTGAGGAGCCCAGTGTTTCATGCTCACACAAAGTGCATTGAGGTACATTATCATTAGGTGAGGCAGAGGCTCATTACAAGAGAGATTAACCTAGCTTATGTCTCTACACACACGATGATGTGGCAGATATGTTCATGATGGCAATCTCATGAGAGAAGTTCAAAGCTTTTCACAAAGCTTTGCACTTATTGCCATTTGGGATTTTTGCAAAGCTTTGGACTTATCACCATTTGGTCTTTTTGTAAAGCTTTGGGCTTATTGCCATTTGGGGATTAATCAGCCTTATGATCCTTGTATATGTCACTACAGGAGGGATTGTAGCCATTTATAGGAAAGTGATGTGTGGACGTAGGCTAATAATGGGCCGGGGCACTTTTTACTTCCTTAGGAGGTTTTCTCCCCCAAGTGTGTGTGTACACAGTGTGTGTAAGTGACCTTATTATGTCACATCACTAGTACTTCACTCATTCTCATCAATCTACTTTGAGTGTTGTGCTTCTCTCTTTCCTTGCTTGCTGCATGTATGTGTGTTGCCACCTTTATCTCCACTCCAACAAGTAGCCCTGGAGATTGCACTTGAGCTCTCTATGGACCATGGTAAAAAGCAATGGATTACCTTGTGTCTTCATAAATGTAAGTTTGGTTGTTTTGATTTCCCACCTCACCCGTGAGCAAGGATCCTCATTAAATTTGCAAATGTCTCTTCTCACCCTTGAGCAAGGATACTCATTGGCTATGTGGTTTCCAGTGTAGATTAAACACCAAGCATCATCATGTTGAAAAGGTGAGTTGACCTTTTGGTCACTTAGCTTTCATTATTATTACACCATTGACATTAACTCCTTAGCGACCTTTGCCATGGTCTTAAGGATTATCATACTTGCATTGAACTTGCTTCATTTTGCTACACTAATCCAATATTATGGGTGCTTCTACTTCTTCCATCCTCTTGGCTTACTTCCTAATCCTTTACCTGATACTATGAAGTACCTCTTGAGACCACTATCATGCAACTTCTCATATGTTCGATGCTTGTAAATAAGGGGGAAATTTTATTTAATGTTATGTCCAAAAAGCAATGGATTACCTTGTGTCTTCATAAATGTAAGTTTGGTTGTTTTGATTTCCCACCTCACCCTTGAGCAAGGACCCTCATTAAATTTGCAAATGTCTCTTCTCACCCTTGAGCAAGGATACTCATTGGCTATGTAGTTTCCAATGGAGATTAAACACCATGCATCATCATGTTCAAAAGGTGAGTTGACCTTTAGGTCACTTAGCTTTCATTATTATTGCACCATTGACATTAACTCCTTAGCGACCTTTGCCATGGTCTTAAGGATTATCATACTTACATTGAATTAGCTTCATTTTGCTACACTAATCCAATATTATGGGTGCTTCTACTTCTTCCATCCTCTTGGCTTACTTCCTAATCCTCTACCTGATACTATGAAGTACCTCTTGAGACCACTATCATGCAACTTCTCATCTATTCGATGCTTGTAAATAAGGGGGAAATTTTCTTTAATGTTATTTCCAACCTTATCCTTCTTTCTTTCCACTTCACAAAGTTGGACTCACAGCAATGAAAAGCTACAGTTTGGAACCTCATGAGGAAGGCTTTACAAAATTTATTCCAAGTTTATGATGCAATTAGGAAACTCACATTCCAATTTTTAGCTTCTCCCATGAGGCACATCGGGAAGTACTCTTATTTTGTTGGTAATTTGTAACAATGTCTATGGTTCCATTCACAACCACTTCACAAAGTGGTATCAAAGTGTTGCACGACTGAAGATCATTGACATGGTTTTAATATTTTAGTAAGTTCTTGGCAATAATTAATCACTTTAGTAAATTTCTTCCCTTTTGGTCTTCTTCAAAATGTCTTAACCTCATGGAATAGTTCTTCACTGATTGGTTTTGTGAGTTGTCTAATGCTGGTCTTCATTGTTTTTATTCTCTTTCTTTCCATGTTGAGGGATAGGCTAGGGGCCTTGAGATTTTCTTCTTACGTAGATGAGAAGATAAGTAACACTCCAAACAAACCTGTGCATAATTTAACAAGAGAATTGAAATTCCCTTGCCTATCAAGTTTTTCCCAACTTTAGAGACGCTTCTTTTGCATCTTTTTGCGATTAATCACTCAATGTTATTTTTTAAGATACGTACTTCAATGGCCTTAGCCTTGAATGGCATGCAATTCCTTGACAATCATACCAAATTTTGTAATCTAATTACCATGTATGGACCCCTTGAGGGTGTCCCTTATTGCTCCACCTTCATGTGACCTCATCTAGGGGGATAACGTGTTTGCTACTATAAGTATTGGGGGTTAACGTGTTTGCTACTATAAACCTACAATACAGATTCATGCCAAATTTAAACTCGAGCCTTGGCAAGGAAACAAACACTTTGATAAAAATCCATGTACTCTCCTTAGAAAAAACAAAAATGTGAGGTCCTTTTACAAGGATCAAGAAAGGTCAATTTTGACCGCGAGCTTGGTGAGTTTTAGGATAATTATATCCATGAAATATATAATTTTTGACCAACAAACTAGTAATTTTCACTTAGTTCAACAATCAAATAGATGTTAAAAATCTAAATCTGAATCAATCAATCTCTCCCTCCCCCCCCCCCCCCCAAAAAAAAAAACACTTGAAATGCTCAACTAGGATCCAAGGATACAAGCTTGTTGACAATCATAAGATAATTCAGTAGCCTAAGTTGATTCCAATTATATGTTCACAAAAACTAATAAACATAAGCAAGTTTTGAATCAAAGAGCATGTGTTCACTTGAATTGGATAGGGAAACATTTCTTTCTCAAAGACAAAAGCCCAAAGAAAAAGATAATCACCCATTTTATCAAATATTATGAAAAGAATGATACAAAGGCCCTAGTATGCATAAGAACCAAGAATAAAATAACAAACCCCTTAATCCACACCTTACCTCACCCATGCTAAGAATCATTCTCTACAAGTTATTGATGAAATGCCTTGCTCTTCCCATGAAGATCCTATGAACCATCTGGCATGAGAAAGACTGCATGATGTGAAACCTTTGAATAGATATTTAATGGATCTCAATATTTTGAGCCTGTAAGCCTCCCTCCACTAGTGCCCCCCACACACTTTCCTGTACTTTGGTACATACTTTACAGAGTACTTACCTTTTCTTGAAGAAGCTACTAGGCCCATCCACAATTAGGCTCCAAAGCAGAGGAACTTCTTTGGAGCTTGGCCGGATGCTCGGAACTTTGCACACGACTCCTCGGCCTTCACAAATTCCTCGCCTTTCTTTGCCTCTGCAATAGCGCGCTGCTCCTCTGCAGATCTGTGCACTGCTGCTATCTGGTTCTTCATCTTCTCCACGTATGCCGCCCTCTTTTTCTCAAGAGCTTCCTGCAAATTCCCATGCTTAATAAGACTGCCTTTAAACACAAACAAAAACAATAAATCTGAATTCTCTTCCATAGCTTCCTGCAAACTTTAAATCTGAATTCTCTTCCATAGCTTCCTGTAAACTTACCCTAATCACACAAACAAACCATTCCGGGGGCGGAGGCCCTCCCAATCATGATTTTCTTTCTTTTTCTTTTTCTTTTTTTTTGGGGGGGGGGGGGGGGGGGGAAACAGTGTACATCGGCTGCCATGATCGCCCGCTTTTCGGGTTCTCTGTGCATGTGCACGCTGGGGGGGAGAAGTCCCACCAATGTATACCGGCTGCCCATGACCGACCGCGTTTCGCTCTTTCTGCATGGGTGTTGTGGGTGGTGGGTTTGGGGAGGAAAGGATGTGTAAAACCCCTAAATATTGTTTAAGCAAAACCATTACCTCTTCCTTCCTGAGATTGGCTTCTGCAGTGGCCTTCTTAGTGTTCTCCCATGCATTTATCTTGGCAATCACCTTGTTGTATCTGCAAAACTTGCAAAACTTAGGCTACATACATTGCAATTCTCAAAACATGCGGGCCGAAACCGCGCTAAATGCATAGGAGAAAATAACCAACTAAGAGATCTATACTTGTTGACAGATTTTGATTTCTCATTCTCTTCCCAAGCTCTAATGTGAGAATGTGTTCTGTCATGAGTGACTTTGGCAAGGGCCTCATCTGCAATCACTCCACATCTTAGCATTTGATTAACATAATTGCTGAAAGGCACATGAAAGCTAAAAGGGGGGGAAAAAAAAAGTAATAGCAGCATGAAATTCAGATGAAAATATGTCAATTTGAGAAAGCTAAATGGAGAGCAGTCTATAAATAAATACCTCTGTCCTTGGACCCAGCTGCTTCTCCAGTGCTTAATACTGCCAGGGAGCTGGAGCTTGCTGAGGTGGCCTCTGGGGGTTCTTCTGCGGTAATCATCCTCATTAGAAATCAAATCTGACAAATTAGAAGCTCAATAGGGGGGATAAAAGAGCATTACCTGTTGGAACTATTGCTTTAGAGGTGAATTCTTCTACGGGAGGGGGGGGAGGGCAAGGGGGGGGAGAGGGAGGGGGGGCTGTTTGCTCTGCTTCCATGGACAAGGCTGAAACACTAAGCTCTGACTGAGATGAGGGGCAGATTCAACCTACGACGATCAAGGAGAAGAAAGCAGAGAGGGGTGCGTAGGCTAGAGCTCTAGCTCGGGCTCTGGCTCTGGCTCTGGCTCTGGCTATGGCTATGGCTATGGCTCTGGCTCTGGCTCTGGCTCTGGCTCTGGCTAGCACAGTTCAACAGCAAAAATGGAGAAGGGGACGCGCTGAGCAGAAAAGAGAGAGCTGCGAAAATAACAAAATAGGAAAAATGAATGGGGGGGGGGGGGTTGAGCTGTCATCAAAAGAGAAGCACTTGCTATATTTTGACCCACAGAAAATTGACAATTATGTACTTTTTTTTATATTTTTTTGATTTACTACGTGCTCCGGATTTACTGTACAGTATCGAAATCACCGTCACTTGCTTACCTGTCGCACACCTGGCACCCTCCACGTCGGACCTTTTTGCTTGGTCACGTCCGACGTGGGCCCTTCCATGTCCTTATCTTTGAGCACTGTTTACACCCATCAAGAGAGGTGGCCCCATCCCATGGTCACTGTTCACCCTCTATGCTATATAGCATCCCAAAGATGCTATTTTTTGGGTCCCAAGCACAACCACCTCTCCCAGAGTGATTTTTTTTTTTGATAATTCTTTGATTATACCTTACAAAACAATCTATTTGTAAGGTTTTTTCAATAGCAAAGCATTACTTAATTAATGCACGCAAGAAAAAGATTAAGATTTTGGTGCCTTATTTGTTATTACACATTTTTATTTTGTATGTACATTTTAAAGGGAAAGTGAAAAACGAGAGGTTATTATCTACTTTTTCCACAGGTTAGCCAAAAGTTTACTCAAAGATTCGTAATCAGGAAAGACAAATACCAAATGTCCTGCACTAAGATTCGTAATTAGAAAGATAAATACTGCACTTATAACTCCACTTAGTTGCTAAAAGAGGCGATTTTTGCCCTTAAAAAGTTTAAATTCTCTAAACTTCAAAAAAGCTTTGAAGACACAAGTTCATTCTTCTCATTTTTTGCTTAACAAAATAACATAGGGGGGCCTATTTATAAAACAATGCTTATGATATTATCTAGCCACTCTTCAAGGAAGGTTGAACAATCTTTCTTATCCATATAGATGTAATGCTCCAGATATTATCTAGCCACTCTTAAGGCAAGGTTAAGCAATCTTTCTTATCCATATAGCTGTAGTGGTATGTATAACAAGACTTTGAACACCCATGAGCAAAGGCATGAAATGCATTAGTGTGTTGAAGTAGTGCATATGATTGAGTGTTTCGATAAAGTCAAAGGAACACATGACAAGGCTTATCCCTACACATAATCTTTTCCATGTTGAGAGAGTACTTGCTTGCCCATGCCATAATCATCATGTAATAGACATAAAAATTGACGAGTGTTTTTATTGGTTTGTGCAAGTGTGGGCAATGATGAGGTGTGTAATCAACATAATTTTGGGGGTTATTATACTACTTTTTTTCATGCCAAAGCTTTAACATTCCACAAATTTCCTAACAATTGGCTCAAACTTGTTGGGAGTGGGAGAATATGCTCATTCTCCACCATGTGTCTCAATCATTTCGTGAATTCTTTCATGTATGTTTTCTTTACTTTTGGACTAGAGATTAAGCTCAAGACCAACATGGTCTTTTAATTATGTATTTATCTTAAGGCCGACATGGTCTTTCAATTATGTATTTATCTCATATGTCATTTTGGACTTCTGTAGACCTCTCTCTCTCTCTCTCTCTCTCTCTCTCTCTCTCTCTCTCTCTCTCTCACACACACACACACACACACACACATGCACACACACACACAAAGGGGTTTTTAAATTTGAAAGTGGAAAAACCCATATAGAGGAAAGAGGAGGTACTTTATCACCTGAAAATCACTTGTTTGTGCTCTCATGCACACACCTGCACATGCCCACATACACACACAAACAGATGCAAATACATGTGCACTTACATACAAACAAATGCAAATACACGTGCACACACGTGCACTTACACACATGCTTGTGCATATAGACACGTAAAAATTCACACATGCATGTGTACATACAAGTGTACAAATACAAAACACACACACACACACACACACACACACACACACACACAATTACCCCCCTGATGACACCTCTCTCCTCAATGCAACCCAATTATAGTTAGCATTTACAACGTACTAAACTCTACCTCCCATTATACATATTTTCCTTGTATTGACAAGTTTTTGTAGTGAAGCTTAGGTGAAACAACACCCTCATTACATGCATACACATGAGGCATTATCATGAATCTTTACATCATTCAATCAGCATGTTTCTCCCTCTTGATTTCCTCTCTTTCTTTCCATGCCCAAGTTGTGAATGTGCCATACATAATTCCACCAATTAATCTTTACATATTTTTATTGAATAATGTCTAAGATAATCATGCAAGCCCGTGCATGCAATTTTGTGATGGGAAACACCAATGCGTGTGTTGAACATATCATTGTTAAAACGTACATGTGTTTTGTTAAACATGAAGTTGATTGTTTGATGTGCAAATTCACTTCACTATGGCAAATGGGATCTTTAAAATAGAACAAGGACAAACTTTCTAGAAGTGTTTTATTTATGGTGACATTCTACGGCATGAGTGCAATGCTTGAAGTTAAGCACTAACAAGTCAACATCAACCTGCTGGAAAGTACCAAGCTCCATGGTTGCACTTTCTTGTCACTTCTTCAATGCACCATTTATAAGAAATGTCATAAACAGTCACACATCTAAGTTAATGTCCAATTGCCTTGAATCATAATAGCTACTCACACATCTAAGTTAATTCCTAATTGCCTTGAATCACAATATGTTATTGGCGTAGAGTTTTTCCATACACACCACGTCTTTCTTATTTAGAAGGAAACAAGTTAGCCGCATCCTCTACGAATCTCCATTTATTCAAAACCATTGTTTAGAAAGATATATGATGCTTTCAAGAGGACACCAAGTGTTAAACAAAGTGAAGGTATGAACATCTACATCTTTGGGATTTTAAGACACTCTTAACAAGTTTTAAATCAATTTAAGGATTAGTTATTATTTTGTATAATTAAAAAACCATAAACTCTAAAGTTCATAAATCATATGTATAGAGAGAGAGTGCATGTGCAAGGTTGAACAATAATCACTTTGATTTAGTCTCATTTTGTAAAGTAGGTATTAAAGGAGTTTGAAATGTAAAATTAGAAAATCAAGCATGGATTTTGAGAACTACTAACATCCATCCATCCATCATGACACATACATGAAAACATACATTTTTCTTGTGAAGGTCATATGTTATATACCTGTAGCTCTTTTATTGCTATTCTAATTGCATTCACCATAAATGAAAGAAAAAAAGCTAAAGAACACTTTAGTTCATATGATGATTCTTTAAGAATCTTTTTCCACGTGTTGCACACTATGATCATATCTTATAGGGTGTGTAACCCCAACACCTATCAATTGGTAGTGAAATCAAGATCTCTCAATTTTTATAAGACGAGATATCATCATCTTCTTCTTTATCTTCTTCTTCACAAAGAAGAAGTTGATGATGAACAAGACAAAGAAGAAGACGAAGACGAAGACGAAGAATAACAAAATCATGATTATTAAGGATGGATATATAATATGAGACCCTATGAGTCTTATTGGTAAAGAATATGTTTAAAAAAAGCATAACACTAAATAAAAAGAGAATAAACACCATGTTTCTAAGGAAGTGTGTTAACCACTCCGTAGGTTAACATGGTTTCACCCACCTGACCTACCATAAGGTGTTTTTCTATCTTACTTGCTCAAACGAGCACTTACCTTTTTTAAGACGGTGCTAGAACATATAAAGTGGCCTTACCCTACACTTAATATCAAATAGGGAAAGTCTATAGACTTAGTGTACATACTTGTTTAAGACTAATTAACCACTCTAGTTAACATTACTTTTCAAGCATGGCTACACTCATTGTAACTCATCTTTTGTAACCGCGCAAAGTGCTTAATGTAAAAGAAACATGGGATGACCGAGAGCTTATGGCTTGTGTAATGCCAGTCATAGGAAAGAGCTGTACATAGAGCTAGGAAGACTAGTTTTAGCCCTGAATTTTAAATGGGCATCCAACTATTGTAAACTATGAGCTCTTGTATACAAGACATTTGATGAAATATGAAAGGGGACAATCCCATTAGTCTCATTGGAGTTTTTCCCCCCTCTCTCTCTCTCTCTCTCTCTCTCTCTCTCTCTCATGAGCTTGTGGGTGTATGCTTGCTTGTTGTCCTTGCATGCTTGATTGTTGGTGTGTGCTTATAGGGATGGTGATGCTCTAGCTTCTCTCCTTCTCTCCCCTCTCTTTGCTCTCTACCAAGTCCCTCTTGCATGCATGTGGCATCGAGTGAAGGTTCAGCTTTCCATAGCTCCCTCCTTCTTGCTCTCTACCTAGCTATTGAATCTCTACTTGGGTGACACAAGTAGAGGTGGAGTGAGCCCCTAGTGGCTTTACATCTAGGAGTTAACCCTCATTAGGGTTGGCTAAGTGTACCTCTCCAAAATAGACCCTTGCATGTTGTTTCTCTTCTTCTCTCTCTTTCTTGTGTGCAAGGTAGTGTGTTAGGATTAACATCTTTGGCGCCACTGCCAGGGAGTGCATTTAGCTTAGGGTCCTCCATTTAGTTCATTTGCTAGAGTCCTGATTTGGCCTAATTGGAGTACAAATCCACCAGTTGGTTGCTTAAGTTTGAGCTTGTTTTTGTTTGTTGATAGTGATTCCATGGAGCAATGGAGGTCAATCGAGCATTGGAGCATTGAGATATTCACTGAGTGTGGGAGAAGCAAGTAAGTGTTCAAACATTTCCTTTCACATTTATGCAAATCTCTGATTTTTTGTTCTTTTTTCATCAAGTTTGCACCATAGCTTAATTAACAAATTAATCTTAATTAGTTAGGTTTTCTTAAGCAGTGTAGGCATCAATAGATAGCTTGAGACTAGCTCTAGCTCTCTGTTAAATAAAAAACTCAAAAAAATTAGTGGGACGATACCTAAAATTGCAAGAATCTGAGGAAAGAACAAGGCGAAAATCACATTCTGCAGGGTTTTCTGAGAAGTGAACGGTCATTCCTTTCACATGCCATGGTCATGGCACTTGTGCCATGCCCGCTACATCTTCTCTAGCCAAATCTAGGATCTCTCAGCCTTGAATGTGGCAGTTAGCATTAAAAATAGAATAATTGTATTAAGTAGGCATAAAGTGCATTCAATTACATTTAGCCAAGTGGGTACAGCTGCACTGTCAGGGAATATAATAGGTGGCTGTCAGACCTGCAGCTTTAAATTCCCTAGAAAATCTGAAAAAAACTTTAAATCTGACAGTGCCATGGCCGTTCCTTCCCGAAGGGTACGCCCATTCCAAAGCATTCATTTTGTTTTCCACGTCCGTGTTAGTGTTTCCATGCCTGTGCCATTCCCTTTTGCCCGAGAAAGCGTACGGCTGTTCCACTTGTGCCACGCCCGTACTACCAGTTGTCATATCTAGAGTGTACGCCCGTGGGTAAACTTGCCATGCCCGTACCATTCACCTGCTACACTCGTACCTTCTCCATTCCAAAGCGCACAATTGTTCCTTCACGAAGCCACACCCGTGTCCTTCAGGAAGTGTACACCCGTACAATCCCAAGAGCATACGACCGTATTATTCCCAAAAAAGATCACAAACTTTTCAGTGGATTTGCTAACTTGGTGTGTCGTGCCACCTTAGACCATAAGGTTCCCTCTCCAGCCAAAGGTAGCAATTCTTCTAATTCTGGGCGAGGTGCTCGGAGAGCGTACGATACATAATGTTGCTTTATTGGTGTGACATCTGAGTAGGCCTCTGGTAAAATCCGCCTAGTTGGTTCAAATGGTGTTATTTACATTAACACCTTGAACATCAGTTTTGGCTTTAGCAGTGGATTCATACTCTGCACCACCAGACAAGGACTCCAGAATAGTATCATCAGTAAAAGATTCAATGGTTTCTTGTGGGAGAGTATGATGTACCTCCCGATTTTACCGTGGGGGGAGACGGGTCAGGTGCCGGTACCTCCTTTGGGCGAGAGTGTTAGTGGGAAATTATATATGTTGAGAAGGAAGAGTAGAAAAAATGCAGTCTACTTGAGACTTGTCAGTAGTAGGCGGAGCATTAGGATATGGATTAAGTAATTTACTGGTCACATTAGAATACACATGGTAAGTAGGGTTAGATGATGAACATGATGTCTCTTCCTGACCATGCCCTGAGCTTGGGGGTGGGCGGCTAGGTTTGTGGAGTTTCATAAAATCTTGGAGCTCAGTGATATCCTCGAGACTTATGTTGGGATATTCAATATGTGTTTTATCAAAAGTGTAGATGATGTTGGGTGGTTAACATGGATTCTAAATGTTTGTAGATATTATGATATAGTTTTAGAATACCAAAAGGGTGATATAAGGAAGATTCACATAAGTTTAAGTGCTGGTGAGTATTGTATACTTCTACCCACCCATGGCTTATAATCCATTGATAACTATGGGCTACAACCTCGTAGTTGGCCGCCGGTGTGTCGGGAATATCATTTGGAACAAACATGTTTAATTTTTCAACGCTTTTGCACAGGATTTTAGAGTTATGGAGCACCCAACACATTTGGCAGCATCCATCTTCTCGAAGCGCCTTGTTGCTTCTTCTTGCGCATGTCTGGCGATAGCCTCCCTTCCCCGAGCCTCTATGATTCTTTGAAGTCTTTTGGCAGCCAATCTTTGATTGTCTTGTAGCTGTTGGGTGACTTGCACCATTGCTTCTTGGTGTGTAATCATCAGCCTACATCTCAGCTTGGTGCTGATGATGAGTGCTCTAACCTTCTCTGCATTTGCCTTGTTGTTATGTTCTCTTTCTTGTTGCAAGTGGGTCACGATGCTTTTAACTTATTTTAGACTTAAGGATAGCATTTGGATATGGCCTTGTAGCTCTTCTTCTTTGGCTAGGTAAGTGTGCTGGAGCTCCTGTACCTGCTGTTGGGCATGGATAGCTGCCAAGTCTTGGGGTTATGGGCGACTGCCTTCTGAAGTTGCTCTTTATCCTGCTCCAGTTGCACTTTCAAATTTTTATTCTCTTTAATTCTTTGCACAATAGTTTGGCTGAGAACAAAATTATTATTTTCCAGTGCTTGGTACCTGGCCTCTTGCTCCTTAGTTGCCTTTAAACTCTTCAGGATCACATCGCTATGGGTGGCCTCCGCACTGTTAAGTGTTCTTGCAAGGTCCATACTTGGTTGTTTGCCTCTTGAACTTGCTTCCACAATGTGGCATTGTGATCATGAAGCATATGTGTCATGAGGAGATGGCACTGCCATACTTGTTGTTCTTGCTCCCATAGTGAAGCACTTGTGGTTGTTGCTCCTTCTAGTCTTGCATGCGGCAGTATTAGTAGCTCATCCAGTCCTTCCATAGTTTTCTGATAGAATTTTTCATAGTCAAGATTATGTAGGAATGACATATTTGGTATCACCTCTTTGTCCTCCTGATGCCTCCTTTTTCTTGGACTAGGTGTATCTTTAGCCCTTGGCCTTTTACCTGTATCCAATGGCGTTGCTGTGACTTGCAGTGGGAGCGATGTTGCTTCTTCAAGTTCTTAGGGTTCTTTCGCTGCACTGCTTCTACTTGAGTCTCTGGCTACATCCTTGCAGGTGTGTCTGGACATAGTAGAATTCTTTAGGGGAGACATGTTTTTGAAGATTAACTAAGCTGGGCTTTGAGGAGGAGTCATTTGTTGTGCTTCTTCTTGTGTGGCCTTGCTGACAATGGCTTCTTATTGCTCTAGTACTTCCTGATATGACTTGATTTCTTGTGCGAGCTCAGCCTCAATTCTTTGTGTTTCTTCAGCCACATCTAGTATGACACCTCTCATCTTTCTTTCAGTCTTATTTTTTCTTCCTCTCTTGATCTCCTTCATTATTTCCTTAGTTTCCATGAGGACAGCTTGTCCTTCTTGCGTTTCTACAACAGTCAACGCTGGTTGCTCTGTTAGGAGTGCCAATTGCATTCTCTCTTCTGGTTCTGGTTCTGGTTCTTGGAGAGGCCTTCGAGCCACATGTTTTAGTACCTATGTCATCAGGTATACGGGTTGCATGTCTTTGACTAATGCGCCTTAAGGTAGTTCTTTATCTCCCTGTGGATATAATAGGCCCAATCCTCCTTCTTTTCTTCATGCACCTTTGTGATTCTGTTTAGTGGTACCCTGTTGTACCTGTCCACTGGCTTCACTCTTGCATGATCAGTGACATAGCCCTACATGCCTTTTTTGTGACTTCATCCCCTGATGTTCTCGTATTCAGCTCCATTAGAGTTGTAGGAGCTCATCTTCAACATGGCATCTAGGGGCATCTTATCAAAGGCATGTGTATGTATCTTGACTGGTGGTGGGAGCTACAATGCCTCATGTATTAACTCTTATGTGATCAGTACTTGCTCCGTGGTGCCATCTGCTTTTGTTACTGTCCCCCTCTTGGGGGCTTTGCCATACGTCTTTATATATTTTGCACAAAGTTCTGTGTCTATGTTTTGGGGGAGAACCTGTGCCTGCCGCCGCCGCCGAGGCCCACCTTCTCTAGCTTGTCTTTAACTTCTGCCTCTTCTAGAACCTGGAGGCACTTCGGGCTATGATATTGCAAGGCCACCTTTCCATGTCCTATGTGGATCTCCTTGTTGATGATGGCACCATGGAAAGCCTTGGCGAATGGACCCAGGTAGTTCATCTTCGAGCCCCGTATTGGTCTCTTCTTTTGGCACACTGGGGATCCTGTTGCACTGGCTTGTGTTACCACGGGGTCTCTGTGGCTTCTGGATCCGAGGTCGACATTTGTACATGGAAAAAAGATTAGTCCATAGACAAGTGGGGCATGTGCCACTCCTCGTTGTTGTCTTTTTCCTCTTTTTTTTTCTTTTTTTAATGGTAAAAATTTTAATTGTGATGGGAAGGGTGTTAGTGGTGTGAGCAATAAACGAGGTGTGTTAGCTGTGATATAACAAGGTCAAATTAAGTACCGTGAAAGTGTAGGTGCAGGGGTAATCTCGTGAAACCGGGTAAACTCATGAGAGTTATTTCCGTGAGATGGATATCCGTGAAATGGAAATCTGCGAGATTTATTTTCGTGAGGTGGAAATTTGTGAGATTTAGTTTCATGAGAGTTGGTTTCGTGAGGTGGAAATCCGTGAGATGGATTTCCATGGGATGAAAATCCATGAGATAGATTTCCGTGAGATGGAAATCCATGAGCTTTAGTTTCATGAGAGTTGGTTCCGTGTGGGATGGAAATCCATGAGATTTAGTTTCGTGAGAGTTGGTTCCATGTGGGATGGAAATCCGTGAGATGGATTTCTGTGGGATGGAAATCCGTGAGATAGATTTCCGTGAGGTTGCAGGTTTTTTGGCCATAGCCGTGAGGTTGCAAGTTTTGGCCGTAGCCGGTGAGTTTGCAGGTTTTGGTCGTAAAGTATTTATGTTTTGTTTTTTATAAATTCAATTAATGCATTATTGGATCAAACCACAAAGCAGAGTTTTGTGTAAGGATGATCACGAGGAAATTAATGATGATGTCATTGATTGACAATCAAAGACATTTATTCAAAATGCAAGAACTTTGATTGAAATGTAAAGACATTCTTTGCCCAAGTCATTCAATTGATTATGAGTCATTCAATTGATTATGATCAATGTTTGAATACACGAAAGAAAAGAAAACACAAAGATGGGCCCAAGCTCCTACCTCAACATGTACATGTCGATTGAACACGCAAAGAAGCGAGGAGGAAGGCAATGCAAGGAAGGCACTATTGCATTTGTGCACACGATGATCGACGATTGTACACAATGATGGAAAAATGAAAGAATTTTGAATTTATGGCACAGCCATAAGACTAGGCGGCTACCTTAATAAAGAATGCCACGTGTCTTCCTACAATTGGTCCAGAGAAAGTACCCGTTTCACGACGTGAAGCATTTTGGATTAGTTCACAGCGTGAACCATTTTGTACTAGTTCACGGCGTGAACTTTTTTAGATGAGTTCACGGTGTGAACCTTTTTGTATCAGTTCACGATATGGTCCTTTCGGACCCATTGCTTTACGAATGCTTTGTGGAGTGTTGTTTTGTTTGGAGTACTGCCAACTTACTTGTGAAGACCATTTCTATGCCTTGTCTCCCTTTCAATTCCTTCTTGTTGATTCTTTATTGACCCTCTTCTCATCCTTGTAGAGCTGGTTTCCAAGTGGACCCTTAGGCACCCAATGCTGTGTACCCTGTGACTTGGTATGCTTTTTGCATAGGGATTTTAGAATTGCTGCCTTTTTTTCTTCATGAGTTGATGTCACCGTGCTTGGTGTTTCTATCTCCTCAATCGTGGCCTACTTCCCTGTGTTTATTAGGCTCTATAAGGGTATGGATATGACATTGTTGCCCTTGTTCAACAGTGATATCCTCTTCTTCCATTGGATATTACAGTTACTGCTGGCGCGCAAATCTAGGACCATCCTAGGATCATTTCCTCTTCCATGGAATCTGCAGGCATGACAAACACCTTCCCAACCAAGGAATTATTTCTGATGGAAACATTAACACTTAAAAATCCCTCAGCTTTCGTAGTTGTCAAGTGCACAGTGCGTACTTGTGTGTTGGTGGTTTCAAGGTGAGGTTTATCTAAGTCTACCCATGTCTCGTATGAGATCAGGTTATGACTTGATCCCATATCTATTAATGCAATGCTCGTTGCATGACATTTAGCTGTAGAGAGTCCCACCCTGAGTCATTCTGGTTCAATGTTTAGTTCCTCTTCATTTAGGAGAGTTAGTGAAGCCATGTTCACGTGCAACATTCTCTTCTAGAGTATTTGTTTAGCTTTGGCCTACTTTGCCTTAGCCTCTTCTTGAGCTTGCTAGATTTTTTCTTTTGCGAGCTCCTTTTGTTATTTTAAGAGATGTTCTTGCAAGACCCCACACAAAGGTCTTCAACGCGATCACGAGGATGCAATCGCCCCATCAGAGGAAGGTGGGAATGTTAACCCAATTCTAGGGTTGACAAGAGCTACCACCATTATCTTACATCAAGGAGTCACGGGTAGATACATCAAAGGGTCATACATTCAAGATATGAAGCCAAAGTGACAAAAGCTACAACTTGGACGAGCACCCGTAATGGTGTGATAGAGTATTTATGGCAATTATCGTTTCAAGAGCATGTGGTGTAGCAAGATAGGATGAAGTCCTAAGTGATGTACTTCATGGATATATTATGAGAGTAGACATTGTAATAGCATGAGTGTTGAAATATACAAGTGAATGGGTGTGTGTGGGAACAAGCCCTTGGCAAGAGGTTATAAAAGAGAATCTGTAAATGAGTGAGAAGCAGTGAAAAGGTGAGAGGCATCTACTAGGAGAGAATAAAGGGTAGCATGAGAAGATTTAGGATGTGTGGAGATATTGTTGGAAAAATGAAGAGTGGAGAGAATCAAACAAAAGAGGTGGAGTGAATCAAGGAGAGATCAGTGGGATTAGATGCTTGGCATCTTGTGGATGTAAACTCTATAAATTGAGGCATTGGCCTAATGAGAATTGGCTGGTTTTTGAGTATCCATGCCTACATTAAGCTATCAGTTAATTAGCTGGATTTTTAGTATCCATGCCTACATTAAGCTATCAGTTAATTGCTCACTAATCTCGTCTTAATCATAGTCTAATCTCTTTGTTAAAATGATGTTGATTCTTGCATTTGATCCACCATAGCTCATCACTTTACTTGTATTTTAACATGGTATCAGAGCCTAGCTTAGGATCCATCCAATTTATGAGCTTATTATCTTGCTAATCATCCTATTAATTAGGATTAGGAGATAATCAAATTTTTAGTCAATTTTCAACCATTCTCTAAACCCCCAGCTCATGGAGGATCTCCCTCTCCCTCTAGCCTTAACAATAGGCTTCAAGCTTCTAGCCCCACCTAGCCAAGCTGCCCATGCACCGGCCCATCAAGTCAAATTGTCAAACTGCCGCCCCCAGTTGCTTTAGATTTCCACGAGTTTGCAGGTGCCTCCTTTCTAAAGAAAATCTCAGATCTACACTTACACAGAAGCAATTGGTCTAATTTCTCTTGGCCCCAAGGGTTTTCAAGGGTGCTCTACATGATGCTGGTGATGTTAGATTTGTGAAATTCCTCAAGGAGAAGTGGCATCAAGCTCTGCATCAAATCTGCAAGTAACTTTGGTAAAACAAAGATTAAGCATGTTTGGTCAAATCTTTTGTTTCTTGGCTTGATCCTCTACTAGACTAACTGCTATGGATGGCTTTGAAAGGAGTTGAGCTCATTTGAACTCTAAGGCCCTAGATCTGGCCTCCTGCACACACTATTTTTTGCACACAAAATAAGGGATTATTTTGCTAATCAATGATTAATCAGTACTAATCACTGTATTTTTATGCAATTGAGGGTTCAAATTTACCATTGGGTATCTGATATAGATCCCTATCACTTCAGATTACAATTCGGAGATGGTTTGATACTCCAACCATTCAGTACAGATTTGTTACCCTTGGCTTTATGTAATTTTTGGTGAATTTATGCCAATAAATCTGTTGTAATCATCACCTAAACACCAAATTGAGTTGTAAAAGGGTAGACTACCCTTGAATATTGAATTGGATCAAGAGGTAATACCCCCTTCACATCATCATGAGAACGACACAAGAGATAGCTAAATTTAATGGGGAGCAGTTTTATACATGGCAAACAAAAACCATGTATTTGCTCATGGAGGAAAAATATGTGGGGGCTAGTTGAGGGAAGAGATGAATGCCCAGAGGTGATTGGGAAAAATGAGTGGAAGAGCAGGAATGAGAAAGCATTAGGACTCATCGCACTCAGTTTAAATGATGAAATCATTCACCACATCACAGGGATACAATGGGCAAAATATGCATGGGATGAACTCAATAAATTATTTGGCACTCAAGCAAAAAATTCAAAGATAAATCTGTTAATGCAATTCTACAAACTTGACATGAAGGAAAGTGAACCTTTAATCACACACTTGAACAAATACAAAAGCATTTAGCAACAACTGGCAGCCACCATTGGTAAGAAGGTAGAGGATGATGAGGCACTAGCAGTGCTTTTGAAGAGTGTGGACAAAGGTGAATATGAAAACATTGTGGCAACCTTAAAGAATGTACCTGAATTGAAGCTGCATGAGATAGAAGGAGGTCTACTAGAGCAAGAGACCAAGTTCAAAGAGAAGAAATGGGTGGACTCAAGAGCTGGAGAGGAAAAAGCATTCTTCACCCCCGAGGAGGATTCTCATCACGAGGACAAGGACGAGGAAGAAGACGAGGAGGAGGAAGGACCTTCACTTGCCACAACTATGGGAAGCCAAGACACATGGCAAGAGACTGCTACATCAAACCCAATGAAGGAACGACATTGAAAAACTTCATGGATACTCCTAAGGAAGTGGAGTCAGATCATCTTTTCTGAGAGAGAGAGAGAGAGACAGAGACAGAGACAGAGAGAGAGAGAGAGAAACCCAATGGAGAAGGAACGACATTGAAAAACTTCATGGATACTCCTAAGGAAGTGGAGTCAGATCATCTTTTTTGAGAGAGAGAGAGAGAGAGAGAGAGAGAGAGAGAGAGAGAGAGAGAGAGAAACCCCAATGTAACCTGCCCCAATGGAGTAAAACCACCTCTAAGCCACCGATGATGTAGGCCATGTGGTAGACGTATGTGTGAGCACTTTAGTCAAGGTCACGGGGGCACTTGTAGAGTAAGCCTTGGACACATAGAGAGAGAGAGTATCAAGGACTATGAGTTAGGAACTTGAAGCACTAGTCGCGGGCTACCAAGTAAGAGGGAAACTTGGTATAGGGTCTAGGTGTGCTAGGATTATTCACTTGAGGGGAGGTGTTGAAATATACAAGTGAATGGGTGTGTGCGGGAACAAGCCCTTAGCAAGAGGCTGTAAAAGAGAATCTATAAATGAGTGAGAAGCAGTGAAAAGGTGAGAGGTATCTACTGGGAGAGAATAAAGGGTAGCATGAGAAGATTTAGGATGTGTGGAGATATTCTGGGAAAAGTGAAGAGGTGGAGAGAATCAAGCAAAAGAGGTGGAGTGAATCAAGGAGAGATCATTGGGATTAGATGCTTGGCATCTTGTGAATGTAAACTCTATGAATTGAGGCATTGGCCTAATGAGAATTGGCTGGTTTTTGAGTATCCATGCCTACATTAAGCTATCAGTTAATTACTCATTAATCTCATCTTAATCATCATCTAATCTCTTTGTTAATGATGTTGATTCTTGCATTTGATCCACCATAGCTCATCACTTTGCTTGTATTTTAACAATGAGGCCTCATATGAGCCTAAAGTGCCCAGCCGGCCACAATTTAAGTGAGTGTGAACACTTATGGCCATGTATATAAGTGAATTTCTCTCATAATACAACATACTCTCCCATTGTGCAATTGAGTCTTGCTCTTGCTAATCCTCTTGCTAATCTATCTCCCTAATGCATGCTAGTGAGTGTGTATGAGTGAAGTGAGGTGAGAGGAGGGACAAGGACCTATCGTGCAATGCGGCGGTGTGACAATGCTTGGGAGACGTAGTGAAATTTCTTCTCAAGGAGTTGTAGGGCTTGGAGACCTCAAGGGTTACGAGCTCCGCCACATTGGAAAGATCCTCAGAACAGCTGCGGTTCACTAGGTAATCTGTTTTTGGATGTGTTTCAAGGAGGGTTAGGGTGAGCCATAGCAGGTATCCACCCCAACCCCAAGAGAAAGAAAAAACACATCGGGTATGGTTAGGAACAGGAGATTGTTGCATGGTCATTTGCGCCTTAGTGAGCTGGTCATTATCAACAATTGTTATTAAGTGGAGGGAGGACTATTGCATGAAGAATAGCTGACTAGGGTGGGCAGAACAATAGAGGAGTAGAGGTGTGCATGGGGAGAGAGGGCACATTGTATGAAGAGATGCAGGAGAGGAAGGTTTGGTGTGAGAGCTTTGTTTTGAAGAAGAGAGCGGCAAGACTCAAACCATTTTTTTAAAAAGAAGAAGGCGACATGGGGACTAGTGGAGGAGACTTGGATCTTTTGAGAGTAGGGATTGCAGGGGAGATAGGGAGTTCTGTTTGGAAGGTGGTGTCTGAGGACCTCTGAAATTGCATCATTGTTGGAACTTGGATTAGATCAAGGATTACTCAACTCAATTCCCAGTTGTATTTGATGGTTGAATTTTGCAAGATATTTTTGCAGTTCTTGTTGTTGTGTTGTTGATCTTGATAGAGTGGATAATATAAGACTGGTGTTTGTTAAGGTTAACTGTGTGGGGTTCCCTTGATTTCTTGTTGTTTTCTCTCGTCTATTTAATCCCGAACTCACCGGCTTTGTTAAGAATAATATTACAAAGGCCAGATTGTGTGGAATTGAAGAGCTCTTGTTTTGGTTCTATTAGTGTTGTTGGGATAGAGTTCTATTGAGGGAAAAGCTGTGAATGAAGAGCTGACCTTGGTTGAGTCTGAGCTGAGTAGGTTAGCTTGTGTAGGAGTCAGTCATAGCCAGGTGAGGACTAGATATAATCAGCTATGGTTTAGGGACCTTGTTTTGTCTTGTATAAGTTGAAGGGAAACGGTCCTGAGTCACAACTGACAGTTAGAGTTTTGTTAGAGGTCAAGTGTCAGCAGCAGTTAGGCTTTGTGGTGTAACGGGTTCTGTGGTAGCTATAGTCAGGTTGGAGTCAGTTGAGTCTCTACAAAGTAGGATTCTTGTCTGGTTTAAGTGTTTGGAGGGTATAGAAGTGCTAGTTGATGTAGAGGAGAGGATGCCTACATCAACTGTATCAGTTTAGTTGATTGGTTGGGGACTGTCGATTCGGAGGCATATGGGTGCACTATAGTCAATAAAAATCTAATTGTGTGATATCCCTTCAAATTTAGAGGTGCCTAAGGATCTATGGTTGTCTGAGGACATTTGGAGAAGATTCTGATTCACTATAGGCTTTTGAGTCACCCGGTTTTGTGTCAGATTTCTAAGGCAAAATTCAGATTTAGAGGTGCCTAAGGATCTATGGTTGTCTGAGGACATTTGGAGAAGATTCTGATTCACTATAGGCTTTTGAGTCACCCGGTTTTGTGTCAGATTTCTAAGGCAAAATTCAGAGTGAAGGTCAGAAGAGGGTCAGTAGGGTGTCTAGGAAGGACTTGGGATTGTGTATGTAAGATCAGCTAGCTGGAGGATAATAGAGGATCCTAGAGGATAATTTTCTGGACTGGAGACAAGTGGAGGATTTCGGAGGTAGAATCAAATAGCTCTGTGGTACCTGTGAGTGTTTTTGGTCAGCTCGATGGCAGGCTGAGGTCAGGAGAGGTGCTTAAGTGAATGATCAGTGCTTTTAGAGGTCAGAGTTGACCTAGAAGGACATATGAAAGAGGCAGGTAGGCTAGATAGGGTGGTTGGGAGGGAGTTTAAGTGTTCAATTATGTCAACTGAGGATTAGGGAACATCAATTGGGTGTATTGGTTCCTTCTCTTTGTGTTTGTGTTGGGTTGTGGTGCTGGTGGTAGTTTCTTCCTCACGGTGGTGTGGTTTGGATGGGGCTATAGAGGCAGGTTCTCTTGGACACATCAACATGAACTTGGAGACATGATCCTAGAGGCATAAACCTGAACTTATGAGCTATCAACCGATACATGAACCTGGACAAGTGAACCTACAGACATGACCCTACTATTACCCTTAGTTATCAATAGTCATCCCCCACCGAATAGCTATGCATTTATCCTTATTCATTATTCAACTGGCATACTAAAAGTATGTGTCAGTTTGTATCACAACTATTAACATCTTATGGCGCAAAGCACAGTCACTTGGAAGCATATGTGTATTCAAAGAGAAGCAACACAAGTAATGTAGATACTGATGGTTTGCCGAGACTACTTGTTTTTTGTTTACTTTTGTTTGTGTTGTTATTCATTTATGTTCTTTGCCTTTCTCTCTGTAACACATTAATATGAATAAAGGTACGTGTTGGCTATCCGCCCGCCACTAACACTTTGGCTATCCTGATGTGTTCGATTCCCTTTTGATTATCTTGGTTTTGGTTTATTTTCTAGCATGTTCTTGTCCATGAATGGATTTGTCACTGGTTACCTCTCCCAGCTAAGTGTGAAATTGTCCGTGGTCTTCTAGAGACCGGGAATGTTGAAATCATTCATCACAATGTGGCTTCTTTGTGTTCCATTCTCGTTTATGTCTGGATTATGGTTGTCGGTCGCGCACTCTCTTATATTGATTATTGTCTTGCTGAGTTCCACGCTCTATTGAGTTAGCTAGTCATTGGGGCATCGTTAATCGCATTGAATTTAAAACCATTCATTTTTCTCATGGGTCCAGTTATTATTGCCATCATTTCTTATAGTGCGTTCCCCGTTGCATGTGGTTCGATGAGTTTTGTAAATATTTGTTATGGCTCACCCTAACTGTAAGATTCCTCTCTCCATCTTTTGAGGTGTAAAGGTGTAAGAACCTCCCCTTCTGTTCTTGTAATTATTTCCCTCTTTGAAATAGAAGAAAGATCTTGTTTTACCTTGTTTTGGCCTAGAGAGAGAAAATGTCTAGAGAGAGATAATCCAAAATTGAGATATCTTTAGATATAAAAATCCTCCTAGTGTCTAAAATGGATTCCCTGAAATAGAAGTTCAAAATAAACTTTCCAATGTGCATTAGGAATTAATTGAAAATGGTATAAGGGACCTTAGCCTAAGGATCTACATTTTCAAAAAAATTTGGATTATGGTCCAATTAAGGTTCCAATGGGCCAATTGGATTAATCCAAGTGTTAGGATGAGATAAATCCAAAAGAATAAAAGAAAATACCCAAAAAATGAGTAAATGCTCACATAAGATGAAGAGTTGACTGAGTACAAGGTTTATTAGTTAAAAATTATGAGATATTACTAAAAAAATGAGATATTTTAGAATAATGATGCATTTTTGACACCTTGGTAATAAGGAAAGGGGGACTCTTGAGGTAGGCACCTCTTTCACATGTGTGGAAGGGTTTTTTAATTCAAAAAAATTGTGATATTTTTATCTCTCCTCTCTCCTGGATCAAACCAAATCAAACAGGGAGCCAAACTAGTCTAAATCTTATCCAAATTGAGTCAAACTAAACCTAGAAAATTCTAGAACCCAATTGGACTTGGTTAGTGGCCTCCCTCACCTATAAATAGACCCTTAGTCATTTGTAATAAAATATTGGAGCTATACCATGCCAATATTATATTAAAATAATCATATTTTCTATTATCCTTTAAATTTTCCTCTCTCTTGGGAGCTTGGAGCTCTCTCTCTCTCTACAACAACTCTTGGAGTTGCTCTTCAGATATGTATTATTTTTTGAAAATTTTGCCATAGCTTCGTTGATAATTCTCAATTTTTTCTAAAAGAGTAAAAGCTTGTATAATGAAAATATGATAGTAGTTCCTCTTTTATGCTTAAAATCAAACTATGAAATTAAATCATAATTTTAAGCATAAAATTAAACATAACTATGATTATCCCACTAGATTGAGCTAATTTCAACATTCCTCTTTTCCCAATTTGTTAGAATAATCCATTTCTCATTTAGAATGAATTAGAGTAAATTTCAACTACTCATAAACAATCTAAAAGAATTTACCATTATTTTAATAGCACAAAATCATGAAAATATCATTTTCTTAATCTCTAGCTTATTAAGCCTAGAGTTTAGATTTGAATTAAGAGACTATCATTGAGAAGCATCCTTTTTCAAGGGATTTAGCCATAAAGATGGCTATTCTTTTAGAGAGAGAGATTTACTTAAAGAAAGCATTACTTTAGAAAGCTTCTCAAGCTTGAGAGGTATTGAGAAGAAGAAAGTAATTGGAGAAAATTAGAAAAAACCATAAAATTTGATTTTACCTCCAAGTTTGGCTTGATTCTCTAATTACAGTGAAGCCCTCGACTAATCAATTTTCACAAGCCAATCACACAGCGCAACGTGGCATTCTTCATTAAGATATCCGTGCAACGTGGCATTCTTCATTAAGATAGCCGCCCTGTCTGACGTCTACATTTTAAAATCGATTTTTTTTCTTTTTTCTCCATTTCGCATCGTGTGTGTGGATTGATTTCTGCATTCGCTTCCTTGTGCATCTCCCGAGCTCGCCATCTCTCTTCAAAGCGATTCTCGACTATCCCTTCGAGGTGGGAGCTTGATCCTATTCTTTTCTTTTCTTTTCTTTTCTTTTTTGTTTTTGTTTTTGTTTTATGTTCTTCATGAATCAAAATACAACAGGCTTTGTGAATGGTGTTGATGTTGAGTGACGTTCAATGGTCTTTATTCCTCTGGAAGGAATAAGAAAAGCTAGTTAATGGATGAATAGGTTAGTGGTATATTAGGAATTCCTAACGATGTGGGGGGTGGGGTTTTTTGCGGATGATTGCATTTTGTATGTGTTTGAGCCCTTTTTGTATTTGTTTGAGCCCTTTTTTTGACTCAATTTGTTTTTGGCAATCATCAGCAAGGTTATATGTGACTTTTGTTAGTGGGGACACTAAGAGATGTTAATAATGGGAGAGGAGAGGGAAGGATCCGGAGGAAAGTAGACTTAATCATTAGAATGAGATGTGATTCTCAGTTCCTCATTTGATTCATTGAAGCGACATTCATCATTTTAAGTATTTGGCCTTTTGTGTGGCAGGATTCTTGTCAAATGTTGTTGAGTCCTGACTTTTTTTGCCTATGTGCTTTTTGTGTTTTTATGTATATTTAAGCTTATGATGCAAATTTACATGAAGTACAATAATTGAGTCATATAGACTCTTACTGAACTGCTCTGTGTTGAAGTAGCCACTTGTTGGTGAGGATTGAAAGAATTACGTCGACTTGGGAGGCTAATATAGATATCTTTACTAAGGATTGAAGATCATTGATTTATGAAGATGGTGGTGTTGTTTGGAGAGGTTTATAATTTGAAGGAAAATTCCAGGCAATGGGATGTACCATTGACCAGGCTTTCACCCACCATGGCCCCCCCATCTAGGGAGTACCTGGAAGTTGTTGATGGTGAGGCTTTGGTGCAAATGTTCTCCAGTGCATAAGTATGGATATGTACTCATAGAGCAGCTGCTACATTAAGTTAGTGATGAAAAGAATAGTAAGCAATAAGCTTAACAAATATATAATGGCTATTGCATGACATGGCTTAATTCTTGATTAGACTTAAATCGTGAAAGTGCAAGTTCTTAAGCCGTGAGACTACAGGTCTTGACCCCGTGAAGTTGCAGGTTTTTACCTCGATGGGTTTTTTTAATAAATTTTTTATATTTTTAATTTTATATTGATTTTATGGGAAAACTAGGTCCTGATTTGCGATCAAGTTCTTGTGCACTCATTTCTCACTTCTAGATGGGTGACAAGATCATTGTTATTTTGTTCTTGATACGCTCATAAGTCTCTGTTTTGCAGACGTGGGTATTGATTCTTGAATTTATTGTTCAAATGTTGTCGAGGCAGTAGGGAAGACTGCTGTGATTGTTTGCTTGGATCAACAAGCTCTTTTGTTGGTGCTGAATCCATGAGAGTGGGTGAGTGATTTGCTTAATGTTGCTTGGGCTTCCATTCTTGTCGAGAAGCTATTGGGGTTGAAGTCGGTGGTGAGGTCTTCTTCACGTTGTTCTATTTTGGCAACCATATGATGGAATTACCATCATAGTATCCTTGTTGTTGAAGCACATGCACAGGCACCTATCTTTGATGAACATTGTAAATTGGTGGCCAATGCGCTTGGTAATGGGGCTTTCTTCTTTGTAAGGTCCCTGTCCCCATGGCGCAACGAATTCAGGGCCACTAGTAGCAAAAGTAGCACTTCTTGCGTAGGCTAGGGTCCCTCACTCGAGGGAGGGGCCTCACCCACGGATATCCGAACAAGAGACTAATCCATCGTTTCTTCCAAAACCGAACTCGGAAAAACTTCCCATTGCTCGGAAAGCACGGGCGATTCCTTTAGGATAATTTTTTTCTAACGTAGTCAAAAAGTCTTAACTAACTGAACTGATATGACCAAACCCGTAAGTCCCATAGTCAGATCAGGAAAAGATTGCACTTGGATCATAGAAACCAACGCTTTTTTTCTCATTGAGAGGCACAACCGTTGATTCTTTTCCATAGAATAATTTTTGTCCACAGGATTTACTTCATCTATCATACCATAACAGAATTGAGTCTCAATTTAGGGATCCATCAGTCCAACCTAGCCCCATCCACTCCCATGGCCAACCGCCCAACCACTGTAGTGATGGGATCCAATTAGGAATTTGGTTAGGTTTTGTCCTGGGTACCAGGGAAAAGAGTTCCCAGGCCCCCTAGCCGGATATTCATGCAAACTTAAAACTAGTCACACCACTTACACACCCAATATGAAATTTCCTTTTTCATAGATTCAGCTGTCTTTAAACTTAATCATTTAATGAAGTCATAGTCACTGATCATAATCCTCCAAAAAATTTTGGTTGAATTCTAATTTCCAATCATTTCTTCCTCAATGTACCTATGGCATCATTGGCAACCAGATTGCTCACCACCTGTCAGGGGTCTTTTCGATGGTTCCTAGCTCATAGTACTCGGCAATATTCACATATCAAAATGGAATCTTTGTTGAAGATCAGCAAGATCAACCACCAAAAGATCCATAAAAAAGAACCATGGACTCATCTGTTGAGGACCAGCAAGGTCAATCAACCAAATCCATGCCCAAATTCAGAAAACAACTCTTACTCCTTATTCCAATATCTTCCACGAGACACGTGTGGGTATCTTCGGCGACCCAGAGCCCGAGCACCGTATGGTCAGTGCCCTCTAGGATCCTTCGCAGGTCACCTCACTCATAGGCCGCTTCCTTGGTCCCTCATCCACCATACTAGAAGCTCACCATTTTAATCGAACCGAGGCTAGTCAAGACCTCGGTCGACCTTGCTACACAAGACGTCCTCCTCCATTGACTCTCCATCAGCTGTTGCAACTTTATCAGATTAGGTCTCCATGACCTCATTCACAAGACGGTCAAAATGCTTCCCCAACATTCTTGACATAAAACAATCATTTTAAAAAACAGGTCATAAATACAGTTTCTATAGTGAACTCTCGTCTTTCCACATTGTTCCACATAATTTCTCATTTATTTCATCTGTATTCCCTTTCTCATCACATCATAATCATTTATTTCATCTGTATTCCCTTTTTCATCACATCATAATCATTCACATCACAATTCACATGACACCACATCAATTCTCGTCCCCATCACATTCAATTATATCACATCCATTTACACCCATCACATCTCATTCATTCATATCCATCACATTCGTTCATTCATACCACCACATACATTCTCATAACCATCCCATCACATATATTCTATCCACATTATATCACATCACTTTTGTCCACACCATATCTCATTCATACACATCCATTTACACCCGTCACATCTCATTCATACACATCCATCCAATCGTTCACCTGTACGACTACCCACATCTATTCATACATTCATATCTATCACTTCACATCCAATATATTCATGTCACATCACATCATTTTTCATCACATCACATTCCTTCACATACACATCCATATCACATTCTTTTACATACATTGTGAGATCCCACTGCCACCGGATTCCCGGTAGCTAGCAGCGAAAGCAGTTCCCTCATGCGCGGTGCAGGGTTTCCCACTCGGGGCCTTGCCCTTGAATGTCTGGGCGCGGCACGAGACTAAGTTGGTGGTCATTCTGAAAACCGAAACCGGGAAAATTTCCCATGTCTGAAAAACGAGGACGATTCTACCATTTTGAATTTCTTAACGAATTTTTCTAACGAGGTCAAGATACTGAACTAAGGACCGCTTCATCGGCCCTCGCCCATCGTACCGAAAGCACACCATTTTTTACCATACCAAGGCTGGTCAAGACCTGGGTAGGTTTTTGCCGCGTGAGCCATCCTTTGAACACTCCCCGCCAGCTGTTGCAACCGAACTTCCCTTAGAAAAACACATATACCAAATGCTCCCACCACCATTATGGCGTAAGACAGTCCTTTAAGAAAAACAGGGTTTCTATGCAAGTTTTTAGTTTTTAGTTTCTTTTGAATACAATGAGTATCTTAAATCCATATCCCAAGACTTTCTGATCGCAGGTCTGAATTCCAAACAGAATTCCTTGAATTCTATAACCTTGATCCTCAGATCAAAATCAAAGGGTCTCAACTTAGTTTCAGATTCGGTGGGTGATTTGAGTGAATTTTTGTGAATTGGTCACATCGTCTTTTCTTGAAACTGACAAAGGAGTTAAGTCTTGGTCATAGTCTGCTTCAGGGTTTGAGTCTGGAAAGGTTCTCCCTGAACTATCTTGGTCATAGTCTGATTCAGGGTTTGAGTCTGGAAAGGTTCTCCCTGAACTATCTTTCTCGAAGGGTAATATTTCAATTACTACTTTACTGAATTTCATTCATTGAGTATTTGCTTAAGTAAATTCAAAACTAATCACGAAATCCTATGAGGAATAAATTAATCATTTATCTAAAATTCCAACTTCGATAGTTTTTCTGAGTTTTCTCATTACCATCCTAGAGAATATGAAACGATAGAATTTTCTCTCACAGAGTATTTACTTATTCATCTACCAATATTCATGGGATTTAAACATAGGATTAAAGAGAACTCTTATTTTGATATAAAAATTATGTTTGCATCTATTTATGCATAAAATCCAACTTCTATGGAAATAACACTTTTATATAAAAGAAAATCCTTTTATGCATCTATTTATGCATAAAAATTAATTTTGATGAAAGTAACACTTTTGTAATAAAAAAAGTTTCTTTTATTCATAAAAATCAATTTGATGAAAGTAACACTTTTACAATAAAAAAATTCTTTTATGCATAAAAATCAATTTTGATGAAAGTAACACTTTTAGAATAAAAAAATTCTTTTATGCATCTATTTATGCATAACAATTAATTTTGATGAAAGTAACACTTTTATAATAATAATAAAAATTCTTTTATGCATCTATTCAATTTTGATGAAAGTAACACTTTTTATAATAATAAAATTTCTTTTATGCATAAAAATCAATTTTGATGAAAGTAACACTTTTAGAATAAAAACATTTCTCCAATATGCATCTTTCTATGCATAGAAATTAATTCTAATGCAAATAACACTTTTATAATAAAATATTTCTAATATGCATTTTTCTATGCCTAGAATGAAAATAACACTTTTAGAATACACAAATGGTGGGAATTATGCTTTTTGAATAATAAAAGATAAAACTTATTTCACAAAATTTAAGAAAATTTTGCCATAACCTCCTTTGTATGGCTGACCATTTTTTAATTTTTTCCATTCTCAAGTTACTTAGAAATTATCCCAAATGGTTTATAGCATTCTAAACTAATCAAATTCCACTTTTTAAAGAGAAACAATATGAAAAGTTTAATTCTAAGAATTTGATTACATATCTAGGATAAAGAAAGGCTGAATTCAAGAATGAAGAGAGGGGAAAAACCTTTCCAACAAGGCATAACATCATTTTTCATTTTAAAGAAAACAAAAATTAGAAAACCATTAAATGGAATAAAGAAAAAGTAGGATTTCTAGCTTACATGAATTTTTGTGAGCTTTCCTTTGGCTTGATGTGGTTTCAGGGATCTACTCTTATTTTTGCAACAAGAGTGGCCACCAATTCTTTTGAAGAGGAAATGGTCAAAAACTAATGAATTATCAATAAATTCATTGTTTTTAGCTCTGGGGAGGAGTAGAGTAACAGTGCATAAAACACTATTATGCTTCTACAAAGGGGAGGCTTTTATTTATAGAAAAAAGTGAGCTTCTAACCAAGCAAACTGATTCTAGAATTTTCCAAATCAGTTTGGTCAATTTTCGACCATTTTTGGGTCAGTTTAGTGCACTTTTTGGATCTAGTTTTGAATTAGGAGAGAGGAGAGATGAAATATCTCATTATTTGAGAATTTAAAACTCCACCACACATGGCACCTCCTTCATGAGGGGGAATCCCCACTCTGAGGTATCAAAAATTCATTTTTTTAGAATTTCCTTTGGTCCTTAGTCCACTCTTCATCTTATGTGAGTATTTACTCATTTTTGGAGGGATTTTCTTTATTTCTTCAATTTACCTCCTCCCTACATTTGGATTAATCTTATTGGTCCATAGGAACCTTAATTTAAAATATTTAGAAAATCTGGACCCTTAGGATAAGGCCTTTTGAACAGATTATAATTTGTTTCTAATGCACCTTCTGAAATTCTTTTTGAACTTCTGTTTCGGGGGAATTTATTTTAATAATATAAGATATTTTTCCATCCAAAAATATTTAAAAACTAAATCACCTCTCTCTAGAAGATTTTCTCTCTCTAGGCCAGGTAGAAACAAGATCTTTTATATTTTTGAAGAGGGATTTGATTACAGGGAAAGATACTGGACTTCTTGAGAGGCTGGGGAGGAATCTTACATACATTCACATCCATTCTTTCATATACTTCCACTCACATCCCATATCATTCATTTACATCCTGATTCACATGACATCACATCTCATCACATCTATTCACCTCACATCTCTTCACCCCTATTCACATCACATCCATCCATCCATTCATGCACATCTATCATTCACATCACACATCTCATCACATCTATTCACCTCACATCTCATCACCTCCTTCACATCACATCTATGCATCCCTTCATTCATATCTATTTGATTCTCATCACACATCTATTTACCTCACATCTCATCACCTCTATTCACATCACATCTATTCATCCCTTCATTCACATCTATTTGATTCTCATCACACATCTTGTAAGATCCCTGTCCCCACCGCGCAACGAATTCAGGGGTGCTAGCAGCGGAAGCAGCACTTCTTACGTGAGGCAGGGTCCCACACTCGGGGCCTCGCCCACAAATATCCAAACAAGAGACTAATCCATCGGTTCTTCCAAAACCGAACCCGAAAAAACTTTCCTTGCCCAGAAAGCACGGGCGATTCCTCTAGCATAATTTCTCTCTAACGTAGTCAAAAGCCTTAACTCACTGAACTGATCTGACCGAACCCGTAAGTCCCATAGACAAATCAGGAAAAAGATTGCACTTGGATCATAGAGACCAACGCTTTTTTCCTCATTGAGAGGCACAACCGTTGATTCTTTTCCATAGAACAATTTTTGTCAGGGATTTACTTCATCTATCATACCATAACAGAATTGAGTCTCAAATTAGGGATCCATCAGTCCAGCCTAACCCCATCCAGTCCCATGGGTTAACCAATTGCCCAACCACTATAGTGATGGGATCCAATTAAGAATTTGGTTAGGTTTTGTCCTGGGTAACAGGGAAAAGAGTTGCTATGCCCCCTAGCCAGATATTCATGTAAACTTAAAACTAGTCACACCACTTACACACCCAATATGAGATTGCCTTTTTCACAGAATTAGCTATCTTTAAAAAAAATCATTTATGAAACCATTGTGTCACTGATCATAATCCTCAAAATCTCTGGTTGAATCCTTATTTTCAAACATTCTTTCATCGGTGTACCTATGGCATCATTGGCAACAACCAGAACGCTCACCACACCTGTCCACTCAGGGGCCTTTTCGATGGTTCCTAGCTCATAGTACTCGATAATATATTTACATATCAAAATGGAATCTCCGTTGAAGATCAGCAAGATCAACCAATGGATCCATATAAAAGAGCCATGGACTCATCCGTTGGGGACAAGCAAGGTCAATCAACCAGATCCATGCTGCTCGAATTCAGAAAACAACTCTTACTCCTTGTTCCAATATCTTCCTCGATGCACGCGTGGGTATCGTCGGTGACCCAGAGCCCGAGCACTATATGGTCAGCACCCTCTAGGATCCTTCGTAGGTGACCTAGCGCTTCACTCATAGGCCGCTTCCTTGGTCCCTCATCTGCCGTACTGGAAGCTCACCATTTTAATTGAACCGAGGAGGCTGGTCAAGACCTCGGCCAACCTTGCTACGCGAGACGTCGTCCATTGACTCTCCGTCGCTGTTACAACTTTATCAGATTAGGTCTCCACGACCTCAATCACAAGATGGTCAATATGCTTCCCCAACATTCTTGACATAAAACAGTCATTTAAAAACATGTCATAAATACAATTTCTATAACGAACTCTCGTCTTTCCACATTGTTTCATTATCAATCCACATTATTTAATTCCACATCCATTTCATAAGTATTCCTGTTCTCATCCAATCACATCATTTTCAACTCATCACATCTTTCCTAAATTTATCCTTATCAGATCTCATCCACTTGCATCTACCCATATCCACATCTCATCACATCACATTCATTCATATCTTATCCATTCAGACCACATCACATTCACTCACATCCCATCCATTCAGACCACACCACATTCACTCACATCACATCTCATTCATTTTACCTCACATCTCATTCATTCACATCTTTCTCGATTCATATCCCATCACATCACATTCATTCATATCCATCACATTCACATTCATTCATATGCATCACATTCACATCCATTCATATCTATCACATTCATTCTCTTCACCATTATATCACATCACTTCTATCCACATCATATCTTATTCATACGCATCTCATCTCATTCATCCACATCCACATCCAATCGTTCACATCCACATCATATCTTATTCATACACATATCATCTCATTCATCCACATCCACGTCCAATCGTTCACATCCACATCATATCTTATTCATACACATCTCATCTCATTCATCCACATCCATCCAATCGTTCACATGTACAACTTCTCACATCTATCTATACATTCTTCACATCCACATATATTCATGACACATCACATCTCTTTACATCACATCACATTCTTCCATTCACATCTATGTGATTCACATCACATCTCATCACATCTATTCACCTCACATCTCATCACCTCTATTTACATCACATCCATCCATCCATCCATCCATCCATCCATCCATCCATTCACCTCAATTCTCTCACTTCTATTCACCTCACATCTCATTACCTCTATTCACATCACATCCATCCATCCATTCACATCTATCTGATTCACATCACTTCTCATCACATCTATTTACTTCACATCTCATCACCTCTATTCACATCACATCCATCCATCCATCCATTCACATCTATCTGATTCACATCACATCTATTCACCTCACATCTCATCACCTCTATTCACATCACATCCATCCATCCATTCACCTCACATTCTCATCACTTCTATTCACCTCACATCTCATCACCTCTATTCACATCACATCCAACCATCCATTCACATCTATCTGATTCACATCACTTCTCATCACATCTATTCACCTCACATCTCATCACCTCTATTCACATCACATCCATCCATTTACCTCACATTCTCATCACTTCTATTCACCTCACATCTCATCACCTCTATTCACATCACATCACCTCTATTCACATCACATCCATCCATCCATTCACATCTATCTGATTCACATCACTTCTCATCACATCTATTCACCTCACATCTCATCACCTCTATTCACATCACATCCATCCATCCATTCACCTCACATTCTCATCACTTCTATTCATAGAATTTAAGAGAATTCTAATTTTTGATATAAAGATTCTTTATGCATCTATTTATGCATAATTTAGATTCAACTAATTCTGGGGTTCTTAAGATTGGTCAGTTCCTCACAGAATCATTGGATAAAGATATTTATATAGAACTCATCAGATAACAATTCATTCAGAACATCTCATTCATATCTTTAACACAATAATGGTCCATGAGACCGAAAATTTTCATCTGAACAATCCTCCATGGGAATTTCAATTATACAGATTTTTAATTTGTCATCCCTTAGCTTGATCCACTGGGTCAATAGTTAACAGTAGCAATTTGTCAGCACAATCCACTAATCTCATAGTGATTTGCTGAAGTCATGAACGTCATTCTAGTTACGAACATCATCATAGGGACTCATCCCATTCATCCTCATTGTGGTTTTTGCTCAGCTTATTGCTTTTCAACCAAAATTCAGGAATCATCATTTTTCAATTAGAATCCAAATCAACTCATCAGTTCTCAACTGGAATTTTAAAATCATATCAACCACATTCGAATTCATCATTTGGATAGCATTTATGAGCCTTATAATTTCAAGGTCTTAGATTTACTCGTATATACTGCCAGTAAAGAGTTGCAGTTATACCCTCGGTATATACGGGTAGTCACGATCCTTGGAATTATAAGGTAGATACCATCATGTCTAGGCCTCAAGCAAGTCAGGGATTCCATATAATTACTTCTATCTAAAGATCCAATTACCAATTTATGAATTTCAGTCTGTATAAAAATTTGTATGAATTTTATCACACAATTTCAACCTTTTACTGCTACTTCATCAATTTGACATTTTTGGCTTCTCAGTTGATCCACTTTAGACAATTTGCTCTGATACCAGTTGTAAGATCCACACAGTCTGCTCCAAAGGTGTACTCATTGGCTTACACCCTGTCATTCCATATTTTGCCAACATATCCAATGCAAATTGGCGTTGCACTAACCATGTCCCTGCATGGTCTTTGATCACTTCAATCCCAAGAAAATATCTCAATTCACCCAAGTCTTTCATATCAAACTGCCCACTCAATGCCTTCTTGACATGCATAACATCTGTAGCATGATCTCCTGTGACAATCAAGTCATCCACATAGATGACAAGTAAGACAATCCCATGATCTGTCTTCTTCACATAGAGTGAAGAATGTGCTGAAGAAACCTGAAATCCAAGGGAGATAAGATATCAGGATGAGCATTCAATGAGAGGATGCTCATGAGTTGTCAATTTATCCATTTTGGGAGTCATTTATGAAGGGTGTAAGGGGGTCATTAAAAGGTTGACTTTTTTGATTTCTCCCACTAACCTTTTTGGGAAAATGCCCATATCCCTTTCATTTTAAATTCAAAAATATTCCCCCCAAAAAAGAAAAATTTGTATTTCCCACTAGACTTCTAAAAAAAATAATTAAAAAAAATAAAATTTAATTTTCCACGTGAAGTCCGATGTGAAAACCGGTTCACGGTGGTGTGAAACACTAGTTTCACGAGGCCAAAATAAAAAATAAAAAAAATCAAAAGTTAAATTTTTGTGAACTCTGGCGTGAAAACCGTTTCATGGCGTGAAACACTAGTTTTACGCAATAAAATAAAATAAAATAAAAATCAAAATTTAATTTTCCGTGAAGTCCGACATGAAAACTGTTTCACGGCGTGAAACACCAGAGTTTCTTGCGGCCAAAAAAAAATCAAAATTTAATTTTTCATGAAGTTCGGCGTGAAAACCGTTTCACATCATGAAACACTAGTTTCACACGGTAAAAAAAATGAAATTTAATTTTCCACGTGAAGTTCGATTCACGACGTGAAACACCAAAGTTTGATGTGACAAAAAAATGAAATTTAATTTTCATGTGAAGTTTGGTTCACGGCGTGAAACACCAGTTTCATGGGGGGGAAAAAAAGAAAAAGAAATTTAATTTTCCATGTGAAGTCCGGTTCACGACGTGAAACACCAGTTTCACGTAGTAAAAAATAAAAAAAAATGAAATTTAATTTTCACGTGAAGTCCGGTTCACGGCATGAAACATTAGTTTCATGCGGCAAAAAAAAAAAACTCTAGAAAACACCCCTGTTTAGAGGCACGTATCTCTTAAACCATATATTTGATGAAAGCGCTCTAAGATGACATCAAGATGTGCGACTTTGGACTTGGTCGTCTGAAGTCAAAGAATGAAACAAGTTCTAGTACATCACTAAGTGAGGATGAGACAAGTTCTTACTCTTCATTCAATGCACAACATAGACCAATCAAGAAACTAGAACCCACCCAACCACCCCAAATGGATAATAATGATCAAATGACATATGCGAAACGTAAAAAGCAAGCTCAGGAGAGCATGCTTAGCTTGGTTGAATGTCTTACAGGGTCACCGGTTGTGATTGAGCCTCATAATGCCAATCCTAAAAGAGTAACCAAGATTCAGAGCCTAGAAGAGTACCGCTTCCCCTTTCAAGAGGAAGACATACTCTCTACAGAAGAGTCATTTGAAACAGACTGTAAACTATAGGCTTGAGAACGCACGTAAGGAATTCGATAATTCCCTTTTTACAAGATTAAAACAGTCTCTCAAAACCTCATTCAGAGGAATGCTCTTCTCTGATAGTAAAGCCAGCATCACATCAGTACTTGCATCTAATGACTCATCTTGAGTTATACAAGGACATAAGGAACTCCATAGAATAGGACTGTGAGGATTCGCAAGTTTCCAAATAGCCCTCATCAAGAATTGTCAGAGGGCCAAGTGTGCTAGTGTACGCATTGGGTACTCTTGAAAAAGCAGAGACCTAAACAGAGGATGAAACTGAATGGGAATATGAAACAGAAACAGGATCTGAAGTTGAAACAATAACCAAAACACCTATGGTTCCCTTGGAAGATTCTATCATGGTATGGTTGGATTTCCCTACAGGCAATGATGTTCAGTGCCATTGATCCTCAAGCAAGTCATAACATCATGACAATAGACACTTGGGTGTCATTGGGACAACCTAAACTAATCCCGACAAGCGATAGTCTTGCAAAAGGAACCAATGAACAAAACATTGAAGTTCTAGGTTACTTTAGATACACTACTCAAATAATCGATGGGGCGATATGGAATTTACATTTCATGTTACCCTAGATTCCCTTGAGTATGATGTCGTCTTTGGTAGACCTTGGATAAGTGAATCATTGTATTCACTAGATGAATCCAAGCAAACAGTCACCTTGAACACTTCTGCAGGCAATGTACAATAATTGCTATTACGGGAGGAAGAAACCTTGCAGGAGCTGAAACTTCCAACATATCTTACTGAAAAGATCCCTAGGATTCTGGTTGGATTGGAAATTGTGAATAAAATCACCACAGCTCAAGCACAACTTTATTCAACACGAGAACACAATCTCATGACCCTCGAGCTATGGGATTTGTTAGGTCAACCAACACTCATGGCACATCCTGAAAAGGATTAACTTTACACAAGACTTGAACATGCCATGTATGGAGTACTTTGAACATACAATTTGAACATACAATGTATATTTAAACTAACCCCCTTACTTGAAAGTTTTTTGTGGTTGAGTATGTGTTGGAAGCAGATTTGATCTTGGGGCATAAATGGACCGTTTCTACCCAGGCACCACTGTGCTTTGCTATAGCGATAGAGTCATCTCATGACGATCAACGATAAAAAGTTGACAATACTATACTGCCGGGAAGAGGATCCAACTTTAATGGATATATATGATGCTGAACGTAAAAGGATAAAAGCCTCTTCCACAAAAGCCCCTCTACATAATGACCTACCATTTGCACCAACGACTAACTCGGATAAAGCATCTACTCCTTCAATCCCATCCCCACCTAACGAAGTTCGATGCCAAGGCCTCGCAATCAACATCTATTCCTGAAGAAATTCCCACAGCCAACAAACCATCTATCTCTAATAGGGGACTCAAAGGAAAGGCCCCGGATCCTATGCATCTTCATCCACAAACCTCATCAAATGAGACAACCACATGCTCAAAGGCCTCGTCATCATCGACAACCACTCAACAAGAGGATCTAATCTCATTATCATCAACAATGCCCATGAGTCTCAAACCTAGAGCCTCAGCATCAACCAAAGTCAAGGAGGGCCCTAAACCTTCCATATCACCCCAAAAGAAAACTCCACCACAACAACCACAATCAAGATATCTTAATAGTATCAAAATGTGGGTGGAGAAGCAATTACTTATAGCTCAAGGCTACTATGAAGGTGCCAATCCAATTTGGGTGGCCTCAATAGTCAAAACCTCTTCCCCAAAAACGAAGCACTCGAAAGCCAAGGAAGAAGAAGAGTACTCCACAACACCGTCCACAAAAGCCTATACGAGTTCCTCAAAGAACTCCACCAATGCAACAAGCAAAAACACTGCTACAAGCACACGGGTACTACCAAAGAAATACAAAAGCTTGGGTCCCCTAGCACATCACAAAGAAGAAAGCCTCAACACCAAGCACAATAGCCACCAAATTACAGTGCTCGTCAAAGATGGGTGCCTATGCATGTACATCATCAACAAGGATACTATGATGGTAATTCCATCATATGGAAATTTGGTTAGGTTTTGTCCCGGGTGCCAGGGAAAAGAGTTCCCAGGCCCCCTAGCCGGATATTCATGCAAACTTAAAATTAGTCACACCACTTACACACCCAATATGAAATTACCTTTTTCACAGAATCAGCTGTCTTTAAAACAATCATTCAATGAAACCATAGTGCCATTGATCATAATCCTCCAAAATATCCAGTTGAATCCCAATTTCTAATTTTTCCTTCATCGGTGTACCTATGGCATCATTGGCAACCAGAACGCTCACCACCTATCCACGCAGGGGGTCTTTTTTATAGTCCCTAGCTCATAGTAGTAACCGGCAATATATTCACATATCAAAATGAATCTCCGTTGAAGATCAGCAAGATCAACGAACGGATCTATATAAAAGAGCCATGGACTCATTCGTTGAGGACCAGCAAGGTCAATCAACCAGATCCATGCCTGAATTCAGAAAACAACTCTTACTCCTTATTCCAATATCTTTCTCGACGCATGCGTGGGTATCGTCGATGACCCAAAGCCCGAGCACCGTATGGTGGTTAGCACCCTCTAGGATTTTTCACAGGTGACCTAGTGCTTCACTCATAGGCCACTTCCTTGGTCCCTCATCCACCGTACCAGAAGCTCACCATTTTAATCAAACCGAGGCTGGTCAAGACCTCGGCCGACCTTGCTACGCGAGAAGTCCTCCATTGACTCTCCGTCAGCTGTTTTTGCAACTTTATCAAATTAGGTCTCCACGACCTCATTCACAAGACGGTCAAAATGCTTCCCCAGCATTCTTGACATAAAACAGTCATTTAAAAATAGGTCATAAATACAGTTTCTATAATGAACTCTCGTCTTTCCACATTGTTCCACATCAATTCTCATTTATTTCATATGTATTCCCATTCTCATCACATCATTTTCCATTTCATCACATCTTTCTCATTTATCCGCATCAGATCTCATCCACTCGCATCTACCCATATCCACATCTCATCACATCACATTCATTCACATCTCATCCATTTAGACCACATCACATTCACTCACATCACATCTCATTCATTTTACCTCACATCTCATTCATTCACATCTATCCCGATTCACATCCCATCACATCACATTCATTCATATCCATCACATTCACATTCATTCATATCTATCACATTCACATCCACATTTATTTATGACATCACATCTCTTTCTATCACATCACATTCTTTCACACACATCTATATCCATTCTTTCACATACTCATTCACATAAATTCTTCATATACACATTCACATCACATTATTTCACATACACATCCACATCCCTTCTTTACATACACATCCACATCCCTTCTTTACATACATATCCACATTCACATCACATTATTTCACATACACATCCACATCCCTTCTTTCACATACACATCCACATCCCTTCTTTACATACATATCCACATCAATTCTTTCACATATACATTCACATCCATTCTTCACTTATACATTTACATCACATCTCATCACATCTATTCACCTCACGTCTCATCACATCTATTCACCTCACGTCTCATCACCTCTATTCACATCGCATCCATCCATCCATTCACATCTATTTGATTCATATCACATCTCATCACATCTATTCACCTCACGTCTCATCACCTCTATTCACATCGCATCCATCCATCCATTCACATCTATCTGATTCATATCACATCTCATCACATTTTTTCACCTCACGTCTCATCACCTCTATTCACATCACATCCATCCATCCATTCACATCTATCTGATTCACATCACATCTCATCACATCTATTCACCTCACGTCTCATCACCTCTATTCACATTGCATCCATCCATCCATTTACATCTATCTAATTCACATCACATCTCATCACATCTATTCACCTCACATCTCATCACCTCTATTCACATCACATCCATCCATCCATTCACATCTATCTGCTTCACATCACATCTCATCACATCTCATCACATCTATTCACCTCACATCTCATTACCTCTATTCATAGAATTTAAGAGAATCCTAATTTTTGATATAAAGATTCTTTATGCATCTATTTATGCATAAAAATCAACTTCAGTGGAAATAACACTTTTATAAAAATCCTTTTATGCATCTATTTATGCATAAATTTAAATTTAAGGAAAATAACACTTTTGAAATAAAATTAAATCCTTTATGCATCTTTCTAGGCATAAAATCAATTTTAATGAACCACAACTATCATCTCATTCATGAGGATCTTTCCAATGGCCGAACTCGTAACCCTTGAGGTCTTCAAGCTCTACAACTCCTTGAGAAGAAATTCCACCGCATCTCCCGTGAGCGTTGTCACACCGCCGCGTTGCACTACGGGTCCTCGTCCCTCCTCTCACCTCACTTCACTCACACACACTCACTAGCATGCATTAAGGAGAGATATTAGCAAGAGCAAGACTCAATTGCATAATGGGAGAGTATGAGAGAAATTCACTTATATACATGGCCATAAGTGTTCACATTTACTTAAATTATGGCTGACCGGGCACTTTAGGCTCATAAGAGACCTAATGCTATTACAATGACTACTCTCATAATATATCCATGAATTACATCACTTAGGACTTCATCCTAACTTGCTACCACACACTCTTGAAGCAGGAATTGCCATAAATACTTCGTCATCACACCATCACGAGCACCCGCCCAAGCTATAGCTTTGGACACTATTACTTCATATCATGAATGTATGACCCTTTAGTGTATCTACCGTGACTCCTTGATGTAAGATAATGGCGATAGCTCTTGTTAATCCTAGAATTGAATTAACAATCCCTAATAATAGGAGTGGTGTATGTATGTATATAATTTTTTCCAAATCTATATCAATGAATGGTTGGCTAAATCCAAAAAGAAGAGAATTAGAGAAACCCCCATTCAAGGTTGGCCTTAGGCAAGGTGCCCAAAAGGGTTGAGGTCTAGTGAGAGGAGAACTATAGAGGTCCCCAAAAGGTTTGAGGTTTGGATTGTAGGTAGATTACGACAATTATCAAAATTTATATTTAATGGTTCGCCAAATCCTTATTTAATTAGTTAGTAAAATGTGGTGAGAAGAGCATCAAGTAGGCAAGTCTCTGATAGGAGTGAACTACGAATTAAATATAGATTTGGGAAATTGTCCAAATCTACATTTAGCGGTTGGCCAAATCTAGTGAGAGGAGCATTAGTCATGTCTATGGCTAAGCTTAGCATTAGGCCAATCCCCACATTAGGAGTGAGCTATGAACTATATATAGATTAGTACAATTGTCCAAATCTGTGTATTGAATGGTTAGTCAAATCTTTTAAAAAGAGTATTAGCTACTAATATGAGTGAGCTATAAATGTTATATGGATTTAGATAACTATCCAAATCTTTACTAAATGGTTCTAGTAAGAGGAGAATTAGGCAAATCCCCAATAAGAGTGGTGTATGTATGTATATAGATTTGTCCAAATATATATCAAGGAATGGTTGTCGCTAAATCCAATGAGAAGAGCATTAGACAAATCTGTATTAAGGGTTGGCCTTAGTCAAGGTCTCCAATAGGGTTGAGGCCTAATGAGAGGAGAATTATGAAAGTCCCCAACAATAGCAATAAGATATTAATTGTAGTTAGATTTAGACAATTATCCAAATCTATATTGAATGGTTAGCCAAACGCAATGATATGAGCGTTAAACAAATCCCCAATAATAAGGGTTAGCCTTAGACAAGTCTCCAATAGGGGTGAGTTCTAGTGGGAGAAGCATTATGGAAGTCCCCAATAGAGTCGAGCTATGAATTAGATTTAGATTTGGACGATTGTCCAAATCTATATTGAATGGTTGGCTAAACCTAGTGATATGAGCATTAGACAAATCCCCAATAAGGGTTAGCCTTGGGCAAGTCTCCAATAGGGTTGAATTCTAGTAAGAGGAGCATTATAGAAGTCCCCAATAGAATTGAGCTACAAATTATAGTTAGATTTGGATAATTGTCTAAATCTATATTGAAGAGTTGGCCAAATCTAGTGAGATGAGCATTAGACAAGTCCCCAATTGGGGTTACCATTAGGCAATTCCCCCAAAAGAGCAAGGTCACATGTGATGGGGTCATCATGCATTTCTATTCGATGTAGATTTGGATAGTTGGCCAAATGTATGTTGGTGGGATTTAGACAAATTGAATAAATTTCCATATCTTTGTCCAACTCCCATGTGAAGCTAGAACTTTTGTCCAAGGGTTTGGTTAAGTGGATACCTAAGGATCGGCTAAGTGGATGAGAAAGGTTATAGTCTAGGTTCCATGGATATGTAAGGGATTTGGACAAATTTAATAGTTGTCCTCATCTTTGTCCAATTCCCATGTCTAGCCATTATGGTATCCAAGGATTTGGTTAAGTCGACGTCGGTATATGTGGTTCTGTGTGGACGGTGTATTAATATCAATACCAGTCAGTGTCGAAGGCTCATGCAAAATATTTCCTTGGCCATGATTCTGATAAGACTAGGGCTTGTTCAACACGTTCAACTCTTCGATCATTCACCCAGGAACTTCAGAACTTCATGCCAATTTTTTAGGCTTCTTAGCCGCTTTATCCCTAGAAATAGAATTATAGCACCTCTTTGTGTAATGAATCGTGTGTACCATGGGATGTCTTCTTCGCAGTTTTGCTTCTTTATACGATTACAATTGAGGCAGTGATTCTGGAGCTGAGCTGCTCTATGTACATATTGCGACTTTTATATAAATAAAGAAATGTTTTCTAGAGAAAAATTCCCTATTGTATAAGTGATTGTTTATGGATGATCTGTTAAAGAAAAATCTGTTATCGGACATATGTCATAGATCTCCAATAAGATCATTGTCTTGTTTAAGAAATTGTTTTCCGAATCTCTTAAGTCTTAGGATCTTGTGGATGATATCAAAATAAAAATTTAATAATATATAAATTTTTGGCAGAATCATGAGACGAGGAAATCGTGGGCCGTCAGCCAGACCCTCTCTCTGAAGATGACGAGCTTGACCCTGATGTCGCAAGGCTCTTCATAGGACTCATCCCCAAGACCCTTCAAAGGAGAAGGGGAGATCCTGGGCGAGGCTATGGAGAAATGGGTGGAAGCCATGGAAGAATATTTTGATGTCACAGGCTACAATGAGCGGAGCAAAACGGCTCTTGCTAGGCTGAAAATAATGGAAATAGCCAGGGTAGCATGGAGGAACCACTATGAAACCAACCATCTCGATAGAAATACTCGATCCTAGAATGACCTAAAAACCTATTTAAGAAAGAGATTTTGTCCCCCTGCAACAAGGCCCAAATTAGAATCAGGATGCAAGAAGATTCCGAAGTGAAGGAAGACCCTTCCCCCAGAATACTTTCTCAGGAGCCCCACCTCTTTCAAGAAATTATAGGGATGAGCTCAGAAGTGAAAACTGATGTTTTGGATGCCAAGGTTTTGGTCACCAGTTGAAAGACTGCCTGACTCCTGCCATGTCAAGGGGACAGGGAAGTCAAGGACCCCGAGTTCAGAGACCACCAACCCCTTCATACTAGCCCAAGTCAGGGGAACCCCAGAAGAACTCCAACTCAGCCATCTACCTCTGTCCAGAGTAACCTCAAAACTCCTTCCCAGAACTGGAGCAACCAAAGAGAAAGAGTTCCACCTCAAACTGCAGCAGCTAGAGCAGTCACAATTTCAGATATAGTAGAAGAGAAAAAAGGGCAGATCTATGCTGCAATTGAAAACCAAGGACCTAACCATCAGTTCTCAGTCATCCATACTCCAGCAGAATATCATGATAAGCCTTTTAAGCTTTTGATTGATTCAGGCAGTTCTCATTCATTCATTTTCCCTGGATGCTTACGTAAGCTAGTCTTAGAACAGAAATCAGGGAAACCTATGCAAGTTGAATTGGTGAGTGGGAAGATTCTTTTCACTCACCATGAGATAGATCTTATCCAGTTCAATCTAGATGGTAATGTGACCGATTGTCAGTTCAAAGTCTTACCTCTAGGAGTTTTCGACGGGATCCTTGGAATGGATTGGCTCCACAAAAATCAAGTTGACATACACTGTCACAATGGAACCAGTTCCTTCCATGACCTTCACGAGAACAAAGTTCAAGGAACTGGAGTTTCCGGATCCCCAGACCTTCAGTTATTAGCAAAAGCTTCTAGGTTGCTGATGAAAGGACTCAGAAAGAAGCAGCAAATTTATGTCGTCAAAATGAACCCAGTAGACTCAAAGCTTAAGGCTGAAGAACCAGAATGGTTAAATGAATTTGATGATCTATTCCCAGCAGAGCTTACTGAAATGCCTCCAATTTGGGAAGTAGATCATGTGATAGAATTGACCCCCGGAGCTCAGCCACCACCAGTAGCCCTGCACACATACAAAATGCCTATTCTTGAAGCCATCGAACTCAAGGAACAACTTAGACAATTGTTAGAACAAGGGTTTGTAAGACCCAGTGTTTCACCTTGGGGTGCGCCAGTTCTCTTTCAGAAAAAGAAAGATGGAACGCTTAGACTCTGTGTGGACTATAGAGGTCTAAATCAGCTCTGACAGTTAAGAATAAATATCCTATCCCAAGAATTGATGAGCTTCTGGACAGGCTAAATGGAGCCCAGATCTTCACAAAGATAGATCTCAAATCCGGGTATTACCAAATCAGGATCAATGATCAAGATATACCAAAATGTTCTAGAGAGAGGTAACTCAGTTTTTAGATATCTTTGGATGGAAAATATCATTTCTTATTAAACTAAATTCTCCAAAAATAGAAGTTTAAAAAGAATTTCCTAAGGTGCATTAGAAATAAATTATAATCTGCTCCAAAAGGCCTTAGCCTAAGGGTCCAGATTTTAGATTAAGGTTATGAGAGACAAATTAGATTAATCCAAATGTAGGGAGGAGATAAATTGAAGAAATAAAGAAAAACCTCCCCAAAAATGAGTAAATACTCACATAAGATGAAGAGTGGACTAAGGACTAAGGAAAATAGTTAAAAAACTGATTTTTGACACCTCAAAATGGGGATTCCCCCCTCATGAAGGAGGCACCTTTTTTCTCATCATTGCTTTCCATTTTAAATCAATAAAATGAGACATTTCATCTCTCCTCTCTCCTAATTCAAGTCTAGTTCCAAAAAGTAAGCTAAACTGACCCAAAAATAGTCAAAAATTTACCAAACTGATCTGGAAAATTTTAGAATCAGTTTGCTTGGTTTGAGGCTCACTTTTTCCTATAAATAGAAGCCTACCCCTTTGTAAAAGCTTAATAGTGTTTATGCACTATTACTCTACTCCTCCCCAAAGCCAAAAACATTGAATTCACTTGATAATTCACTTATTTTTTACTAATTCCTCTACAAAGAATTGGTGGCCACTCTTGATCCAAACAAGAGTAGAACCCTCAATCCCTCAAGCCAAAGGAAAGCTCACAAAACTCCATGTAAGTTATTAATTCTACTTTTTTTAATTCTAATCTATGGTTTTCTGAATTCTTTGCTTTTTAATGTGATTATGGATTATAAGCCTTGATGAAAAGGCTTCCCCCTTCTCTTCATTAAGAATTTCAGCCTTTCTTTATCCTAAAATGAGTAACAAATAAATTGAGTTAAACTTTTCCTATTGATTACTCTTTAGAAGTGAAAATTTTGATTAGATTAGAGTGCTTTATTTCATCTTGGGATAAATTTTAAAGTAAATTTAGAATGTAAAAATTAAAAAATGGTCAGCCATACAAAGGAGGTTATGGCAAAATTTTCTTAAATTTTGTGGAAATAAGTTTTAGCTTTATGTTATTCAAAAAGAATAATCCCTACCGTTTGTGCACTCTAAAAGAAATTCTTTTTATTTTAAAAGTGTTATTCCTATTTTATGCATAAATAGATGTATAAAAGGATTTTCTTTTATTATAAAAGTGTTATTTTTATTAGATTTAAATTCTATGCATAGAAAGATGCATATTGGAAATCTTTTTATTTTAAAAGTGTTATTCTTATTAAATTGATTTTTTGCATAAATAGATGCATAAAGAATTTTTATATCAAAATTAGATTCTCTTTATTTCTACTTTTAATTTCCATGAATATTTGATAAATGAATAAGTAAATACTCTGAGAGGAAAATTTCTATTGTTTCATATTCACTCAATTTGTAAAGAGAAAATTCAAGAAATCTATCGAAGTCAAAATATTCAGATAAATGATTAATTTATTTCTCATCAAAATTTGTGATTAATTTAGAAATCAGTTAAGTGAATATTCAATGAATGAAATTTAGTAAACTAGTAATTAAAATATCACCCCCCTTTTTTAGAAAGATAATTCAAGAAGAAAAAGAGATGTGAGGTAAATAGAAGTGATGAGATGTGTGATGAGAATCAGATAGATGTGAATGAAGGGATAAATAGATGTGATGTGAATAGGATGTGAATAGAGGTGATGAGATGAGCCCACCCTAGTGTGCAAACATTCCTCTAAGGGGTGGGAGGATCGAGCGATGGAGCCTGAGAGGGCGACAGGCCGGCTTGAGTCCTCGCCGCCCAGCTCGGGGGGTCGACGCTGCACGATGAGGTGTATGGTCCCGTAGGGTTTTGCCCAGCATGTAGAGGCTGGAAGGCCAAATTCTAGATCATCGGCGGTATAAAGGAAAAGAATAAGAGAGCCGGTTTGCCTTGTATGGAATTGATTCATGTATAAACTTTTTATATATATCTCTTGTCTTTGGCATGATTGTATTGTGGAAAAAGACTGTTTTAACAAACCTTGTGAAAAGGGCCTTAATTAAGGAGCATGTTTATTTATGTCAAACAATATGGTAGGATAAATTAGAAAACAAATTGACGTGTGAGTAGGGTGGAAAGTGGGAGGATGGAATGCCCCGACACGGCACCATCCTATGGATGGGTGGACCCGATTAGTCGGGTAGCTTTCCAACAGATTAAGTGAAAGCCTTATGCTATATAAATAGGTTCTTGGGCAACTCTATTCTAATGAGGAAAAAAGCGTTGCCTCTAGAAATCAAGCCTAGTAGTTGCCCAATTTATGATCAATTACCCTATGGGTGATTTGATTTTTAGAAGATCACGCTCCACCTGCGAGAAAGGACTAGGTCTTACCTATGAATCGTATCCTTGAATCTCTACATGGTCAAGGTGTCGATGAATAGGAAATTTTCTCCAAGTTAAAACTTAGTGGACTATCTTAAGTGTTTCCCCTATTTTAGAAGGGGGAAACCTTACAATTGGTATCAGAGTCGATCTTAGCTCCTAGGAATTGCCATTTAAGGACTGTTTTGCAATGAATGTTTTACCTAACATAATGCTAATTAATAAAAACATCCTACTAAAATAAACAAGTTGAATTGATGTTTGAATGATTGAAGAGGAAGATGCCTACTCAAAGTTTCTAGTTTTCCAATGCATCTTCGAGACTGCGTCACTCCTCAAATTTCGAGTTCCGTGACACCATGGTGCAGATACTAGAGAAGATGTCCCTCCCTCATTTCTCTCGTATTGAAAGAGGATGGGGTAGAAATTTTTGGAGTCGTGGGTTGAGATATTTCTTCATCCATGCAGATCGAATTGGGAACCTTACCACCAACCTAAAGCGGATTCGTTGGATTGAAAAGTTGAAGATGATCCGTTTATTTTGGTTCGTCTCGGTACCCCCACGGCTGACACCTTTGTGACTATAGATGGGATTCACATACCTCAAGATCGCTGGATGTATGACCAAGTGATGAAAGTCTTACCTACTGACAGAGTAGCTGTGTTGGGACCTACCCCAATCTAGAGTCTACCACCCTTACCATCAGTTTTTAGAGTCTTAGAAACTATAGCGGAGCCCCCATATTTCACCTATGTGGACCGCTCTACCCTTATGTCATAGTCAAGCTTAGGAATTTCCCTTAATGGCAAATAAGACTAATTATATTAGTCTCAGATCTTTGTAATAAAACTCATCCTTGTAAATATTTGGAAATAAAATGATTTCAATGTTTTACTCTCCAAAAATAAGCGTTGTGAAAATATGAATCTTGTAATCTTAAAATTGTTTTTACAATGATAGCCAGGACAATCACCCTCCACTTCCCAATGTGCTTTACACTGATACCCAGGAGAAGAAGCTCCTGCTCAAGCAAATGCAACCTCCCTCCTTTAAAGGAGAAGGTTGAAAGATTGAGAAGGATGCTGAAGTCTGCATTGAAGCGATGGACGATTATTTCTCTAACGCCGGTACTAGAGTAGCAAATCAGTCTATGCTTGCACGGTTTCACCTCATCGAAGATGCTAAACTCTGGTGGAAACAGTGGTGCCGTGTGACAAGGAAGTCACCAAGCATTCTCAAACGTGGGAAGACATCAAGCAAGCCGTGAAGGAAAGATATCTCCCCCATCCCATGAATCCATAAAGATGCATAAAGAATTTTATCTTTAATTCAAAAGAGAATTTTAACATCAATTTTGATTTTATGCATAAATAGATGCATAAAGAATTTTATCTTTAGTTCAAAAGAGTTATTTTCATCAATTTTGATTTTATGCATAGATAGATGCATAAAAGATTTATTTTTATTTCGAAAGTATTATTTTCATTGAAATTAAATTTATGCATAGATAGATGCATAAAAGATATATTTCTATTTTGAAAGTGTTATTATCATTAAAATGGAATTTATGCATAATAAAATGCATAAAAGGTTTATTTTTAATTCGAAAGTGTTATTTTTCTTAAAATTAAATTTATGCCTAAAATAGATGCATAAAAGGATTTTTATAAAAGTGTTATTCCTACTAAAGTTGTCTTTATGCCTAATTAGATGCGTAAAGAATCTTTATATCAAAAAATTAGAATTCTCTTACATTCTATAAATAGATGTGATGAGATGTGATAGGAATCAGATAGATGTAAATGGATGGATGGAAGTGATATGAATCAGATAAATAAAAATGGATGAATGGATGTGATGTCCTGTGATGAATAAGGATGTGAATGAATGGCTTAGGATGTGAAGGAATGTGATGGCATGTGAATCGTGATATGAATGAATGATAAGGGATGTGAATGAATGATAAGGGATGTGAATGAATGACGGCATGTGAATCGGATGTGACTGGATGATGTGGTTTGATGTGTGAATGATGTAGATTAATGTAGATTGATTTATGGATGATGTGGTTTGATCTGTGAATGATGTGGAGGATTGATGTAGATGGATGAATGGATGATGTGGTTTGATGTGTGGATGATGTAGATTGATGTATGGATGATGTGGTTTGATGTGGGTTGATGTAGATGGATGAATGGATGATGTGGATGTGGATGTGAATGTGAAAATGGATGTATGGATGTGAATGTGGATGTGGATGTGGATGTGGATGTGGAAATGGATGTATGGATGTGAATGTGAATGTGGATGTATGAATGTGGATGTGGATGTGGATGTGGATGTGGAAATGGATGTGTGGATGTGAATGTGGATGTATGAATGTGAATGCAGATGTGAATGTATGAATGTGGATGTGAATGTGGATGTGGATGTAGAAATGGATATATGGATGTGAATGTGGATGTGGATGTGGATGTATGAATGTGAATGCAGATGTGGATGTATGAATGTGGATGTGGATGTATGGATATGGATGTGGATGTGAAAATGGATGTATGGATGTGAATGTGGATGTGGATGTATGAATGTGAATGGGGATGTGGATGTATGAATGTGGATATGAAAATGCATGTATGGATGTGGATGTGGATGTGGATGTGGATGTGGATGTGGATGTGGATGTGGATGTGAAAATGGATGTATGGATGTGGATGTGGATATGGATGTATGAATGTGGATGTGGATGTATGGATGTGGATATGGATATGTATGTATAAATGTGGATGTGGATGTACGAATGCGGATGTGTATGTGGAATAATGAATGCGAATGTGTATGTGAAATGATGTGACGTCGATATGAGTGAATGGATGAGATGTGATGACATGTGAATTGGGATGTGAATAAATGATATGTGATGTGAATGAATCTGATGTGATGAGATGGAAAATGATGTGATTGGATGAGAATGAGTACACATATGAATGGAATGTGGAATAAGTAATGTGGAGACTGATGAGGGATAATGTGGAAAGACGAGAGTTCATTATAGAAACTATATTTGTGAACTGTTTGTAAATGACTGTTTTATGTCAAGAATGCTGGGGAAGCATTTTGACCATCTTGTGATTAAGGTCGTGGAGACCTAACTGATAAAGTTGCATTAGTTGTGATGGAGAGTCAACGGAGGACGTCTCGCATAGCATGGTCGGCTGAGGTCTTGACCAGCCTCGGCTCGATTAAAATGGTGAGCTTCGGGTACGGTGGATGAGGGACCAAGGAAGCGGCTTATGAGTGAAGCGCTAGGTGACCTACGAAGGATCCTAGAGGGTGCTGACCATACGGTGCTCGGGCTCTAGGTCACCGAAGATACCCACACGTGCATCGTGGAAGATATTGGAACAAGGAGTAAGAGTTGTTTTCTGAAACCGGGCATGGATTTGGTTGATTGAGCTTGCTGGTCCTCAACGGATGAGTCCATGGCTCTTTTATATGAATGTGTTGGTTGATCTTGCTGATCTTCAATGGAGATTCCATTTTGATTTTTAGAAGTGATTATATTGCTGGGTACTATGAGCTAGGAACTATTGAAAAGGCCCCTTGAGTGGACAGGTGGTGAGAGTTCTGGTTGCCAATGATGCCATAGATACTCCGATGAAGGAATGATTGGAAATTAAGATTCAACCAGATATTTTGGAGGATTGTGATCAATGATACTATGGTTTCATTAAATGATTGTTTTAAAGATGGCTGAACATGTGAAAAAGGCAATTGCATATTGAGTATGTAAGTGGCATGACTAATGTTAAATTTGCATGAATATTTGGCTAGGGGACCTGGGAACTCTTTTCCCTGGTACCCGGGACAAAACCTAACCAAATTCTAAATTGGATCCCATCACTACAGTGGTTGGGCGGTTGGCTAGGTGGCTGGCTAACCCATGGGACTAGATGGGGTTAGGCTGCACTAATGGATCCCTAAATCTGAGACTCAATTCTGTTATGGTACGTTAGATCAAAAATTATTCTATGGAAAAGAATCAATGACTGTGCCTCTCAATGAGGAAAAAAGCGTTGATCTCTATGATCCAAGTGCAACTTTCTTCCTTGAACTGACTTTAGGTTCGATCGGATTAGTTTGGTCAGTAATGACCTTGACTACGTTAGAGTAAAATTTTATCCTGGAGGAATCGTCTGTGCTTTCCGAGCAAGGAAAGTTTTTTCGAGTTTGGTTTTGGAAGAACCGAGAAATTAGTCACCTGTCCGGATATCTGTGTGGGCGAGGCCCCGAGTGTGGGACCCTGCCCCGCGCAAGATGTGCTACTTCCGCTACTAGCACCCCGAATCCGTTGTGCGGTGGGAACGGGGATCTCACAATGATGAAGTTAGTAGAAGAAGGGGGAAATTCAGAGAAAGAGAATAATCTAATCAAGGGATACTCTACTCATGAAGGAAGCCTCTACTTCAATCACAGGCTATGTATCCCTAAGGATCTTGCTTTAAAGAAACTAATTCTCCATGAAGCTCATGATAATCCTGCTTTACCCAGGCTATGCAAAAACATTAAATGCCGTAAGAAGGAGCTTTCATTGGACAGGCTTGAAAAATGATGTCCTTCAGTACTTGAAGCAATGTCTCTCATGCCAAAGGATCAAAGCTGAAAGGGTCAAGATGCCTGGAAAACTTCAACCCTTGGATATTCCCCAAATAAAGTGGGAGTGCATTAGTATGGATTTTGTCACAAGTCTCCCCACTATTCAAGGAGAATATGACTCCACTCTGGTAGTAGTGCACTTACTTACCAAAGTAGCTCACCTTATACCAGCGAAGAAGACCTTCAAAGCTTCTGATGTTGCTCGAATATTTATCAAGGAAGTCCTCAAACTTCATGGTCTCCCAAAAAGGATAGTAAGTGACCGAGATTCTGACTTCATTTCAAAGTTTTGGCAGTCCTTATTTCAAGCTCTGGGAACTCAACTTTGCTTTAGCACAGCTTATCATCCAAAGACTGATGGCCAGACTGAGAGAGTCAATCAAGTAATTGAAGACATTCTCAGAGCATATTGTGGACGGGAACCAAGAAGGTGGATTCAATACCTTCCTCTGGTAGAATTTGCCTACAATGCATCTTATCATCAGAGCATAGGAATGTCACCATTCAAAGCACTCTATGGGCAAGAATGCTTGTCTCCTCTAAATTTCTCTGATCCGACCATAAGAGTTGAGGCATCTAGGAAAATGCTCGAAGAGATGGAGGAACAAACCAAGGCAATCCAAAAGGATATTAAAGATTCCCAAGATCGACAAAAGCATTATGCTGACACCAAGAGGTCTGAAAGGATCTTCAAGAAAGGAGATAGAGTTCTTCTACGAGTGCGACCCAAACGAAGTTCTCTATCACTTGGAAAATATAAGAAGCTCAGCCCTAGGTATTGTGGTCCCTATACAGTTATCAATATAAGAAGCTCAGCCCTAGGTATTGTGGTCCCTATACAGTTATCAAGTGTCTAGGTATTGTGGTCCCTATACAGTTATCAAGTGTCTAGGTAAAAGTGCCTATAAACTCCAACTCCCAGCCCATATCAAAGTCCACAATGTATTTCATGTAAGTTTGTTAAAACCTTATGTACCCAGTCTCGATCATATTCTTGATGATGAACAAGTTGTAATCCCTACTCAAGGAGCCCTTGAATTACAGCCCAGTAGCATCATAGATTCTAGGGAAAGGCAACTCCAAAATAGAACTCTTGTAGAACATTTAGTACAGTGGAAAGATTACCTTGAAGAAGATGCAACTTGGGAAGATGAAGCTACACTCTTAAAGGATTATCCCCAATTCATGATGAGATGAGGACATCTTGATTTCTTTAAGGGGGGAAGGATGTAACATACCCATCTTCACTAATAAAGAAATGACCATGTAATAGATAAATTTATGAGTTTTTATGGTATAAAAATCAATGATTTTATTGAATGAGTCATTTCTACTTAGAATCTTCAAATCTTGAGCCCAAATTTAGAATTTGTGCATGATTTTACCCTAATATAGGATTTTACAGTATCCAAAACGGACACCGGATCAAGCTTATACGCAAATTTCAGTCATTTTTTGTTAAAAAGCGACGATCTTTAAACCTTAATAAATGCACGATCGGGCGTTCGATTGACGAATGGTCTGAACCCAAACAACCAAGAGAACTCTCGGGATTAAAAAACGCCCCCCGAGGCGGTCCGACACGCAAATCGAGGCCAATGTCCCAAATTTGAGGACCCCGCCCCAAAATTTAGACCGTACACACTTACTAGGGTGCCTGTACAATGGCCGCACAAGAACCAAAGGACGGTCGCCCACTGTGTGGTCCACACGTAGCGCTACACGGACACCCATGCTGTCCCTGCTGAGAGATAAGGTACACGTACCACTCCTTTCCCTGTTCAAACCGACACTGTACCTTTCGACAGAGCCATGTAGCCACTGATCCACAACCTTTGCTCGTACATCGTCCTTTCTATTAAGAGACTAAGGGGAAGAGAAGGGTGTGAGTGTGAATGGACTTAAGGTCCACTAGCTCATCTATTTAAAGATGGAGCTATGAGGCATTTTGTATTGAGCAAGGCCAAGTTGTATTCATAAACAACTTAATAAGCAAGATATTATTCTTGTATTTTGTGAGTTCTTCTCCTCCACACACTTGATCTAGCATGAGCACCATGTTTTCTCAACATGGTATCTAGAGCCTAGGTTGATTAGGACTCTTGTGGTGTAGATTAGGTCATTTTTTGCTTTATTTTCCCTTATCTTCTTGTGTGGAGCTCAACCCTCTGCTGGTGGAGGCTTTCTACCAGCTTGCAGAGGTAATATTTTGAGGAGATTCCAACATGGGAGATGAAGAGCAGGTCCGGGCACTTCTATTCGTACGGCTAATTGCTGAATAGCATCTCTCCACATGGTGGCATTCCCTCTGGTTCAGCCCGGCATCATTTTTTCTACTGCAGTGCTAGCCGTATAGCCATACGCCGGCTGTAGGCCACCATTAGCCATGGGACTTGAGGGCTTTGGTAGCCCACTTTTTGAGGACTCCACAGCTCAATTTTGAGCCCGTTTGATGCATTGACGCACGGTTAGTAGCAGAAAATCAGTCTCCTCTCTGCACTTCATGCAAGCTTTCCATTAAAGCTTTAACTTGATTTTTTTTCTTGCTCTAATCACCTTCTTCCTTGCTCTAATCATCCAAGTGATGATGTGAATGATTTCTCTTGAGTTTGAAGCGGTGCCTAACCCATGAGGTATCCATAAACCTCATTCTCAACAAGCTTCATCATCAACATCAACTTTCAAGCTTTCAAAGCTTTCAAAATGTGCTTATGAGCACTAATAGTGTTGATTAAACATTAATGAAGTTTTTAATTCAGCAAGAGAAGTTATTATAAAGTGTTTTTAAACACTAAGAGTGTTATTAAACACTAATGGTGAATCTAATCATCAAAATAAATGTCATTAGATACTAAAAATGTGCTCTTAAGCACTAATTGTGTTTTTTAAACACTAATGGTGATCTTAATCACCAAACAAAGTGTTGCTTAACACTAATATGGTTTTAACCATCAAAGGAGAAGGTCTTTAACAGTAAGGAGGCTCTTCTTCATCAACATTGGAGGCTAGGCACACACCATAAGTGCCACATTACAAGTCTTCATCGTCGTCAACCCGTTTCTTCCAAGGAGAAATGGTGCAACCATGAGCCATTTTCTTCATCCCATAAGCCAAAGAGGTTGAAGATTTCTGGTTTTTCATCAACAAACTCAGATTTTTGAGTGATTTAAAGTTGGGCACATGTACACTAAGTGTTCATCTTCAATGTTTATCTGTATTACCCTTGAGGCTCTTGTTTGTAAGAGACATAGGCATGTCATAAGCCATATGCTCTCATTTCCCAAGCCCAAGGCATGTTATTCCGCTGCATATTCAACTTCTTCATCGTCTAAGATGAGTTCTAAGGTTGAGCATAGCATCACTAAGTGCTCTACCTTGTTGTTTGTCATGATTTTAAACATCTCTTGGCATTGTCTTTGTAAGAGACATTGGCAACATTATGAGCCATGCCCTCTCCTTCTTGATCCAAGGATGATGTACCTTATTGGTTTGAGCATTTACCTCAACCACTTACTCACTCTCATTAAGCTTGTATCTTCAAACCCTAATGGGTATCATGTAACCAACATGCACAAAAGCTTTTATTGTAATTGTGGAGTAGACACTGTCCTTGACCAATTCATAAGGCAAGTGGTAAGACCCTCGCACGCAACAACGAGATTAGGGGGGAAAATTTTTATATCAAAAGTGATACTTTTATCATTTTTAATTTTCATGCATAGAAGTATGCATAAAGGATAATTTTTTTATCATTTTTAATTTTCATGCATAGAAGTATGCATAAAGGATAATTTTTTTATATCAAAAGTGTTACTTTTATCATATTGGATTTCATGCATAGAGGTATGCATAAAAGTTGAATATTTTATTATAAAAGTGTTACTTTTAGCATAATTGAATTTCATGCATAGAGGTATGCATAAAAGATATGGGAAGTGATAAGATATGATAAGATGCATGTGGAAGTGGATGTGGATGTATGAATGTGGATGTATGGATGTGAATGTGGATGTGGATGTGGATGTATGAATGTGGATGTATGGATGTGGATGTGGATGTATGAATGTGGATGTATGGATGTGAATGTGGATGTGGATGTGGATGTATGAATGTGGATGTATGGATGTATGAATGTGGATGTATGGATGTGAATGAGGATGTAGATGTGGATGCATGGATGTAAATGTGGATGTGGATGTATGGATGTATGCATGTAGATGTGGATGCATGAATGTGGATGTATGGATGTGAATGAGGATATAGATGTGGATGTATGGATGTGAATGTACATGTAGATAAAGATGTATATATGTGAATGGGAATGTGGATGTGGATGTATGTATGCATGTGGATGTGGATATGGATGTGTATGTATGAATGTGGATATGGGATGTGGATGTATAAATGAGGATGTGAAAATGGAGATAAGCATGTAGATGTGGATGTATGAATGTGGATGTATGGATGTGAATGAGGATGTGGATGTGGATGCATGGATGTAAATGTGGATTTGTATGTATGGATGTAGGCATGTAGATGTGGATGCATGAATGTGGATGTATGGATGTGAATGAGGATATAGATGTGGATGTATGGATGTGAATGTGCATGTAGATATGGATGTATAGATGTGAATGAGAATGTGGATGTGGATGTGGATATGGATGTATGTATGTATGTATGTGGATGTGGATGTACGAATGAGGACGTGATAATGAATGTATGCATGTGGATGTGGATATGGATGTGTATGTATGAATGCGGATATGAATGTGTATGTATGAATGTGGATATGGGATGTGGATGTATAAATGAGGATGTGAAAATGGAGATAAGCATGTAGATGTGGATGTATGGATGTGAATGTGGATGTGGATGTGGATGTATGGATGTGGATATGGATGTGAATATATGATATGTGATGTGAAGGAATCTGAAGTGAAGAGATGGAAAATGATATGATTGGATGAGTACACATATAAATGAAATGTGGAATAAGTAATGTGGATTGCATGAGGGATAATGTGGAAAAATGAGAGTTAATATAGAAATTGTATTTGTAAACTGTTTGTAAATGCTGTTTGTAAATGGCTATTTTATGTCAAGAATGCTGGGAAAGCATTTTGACCGTCTTGTGATTAAGGTCGTGGAGACCTAACTGATAAAGTTGCAACTGCTGACGGAGAGTCAATGGAGGACGTCTCGCGTAGCAAGGTCGGCCGAGGTCTTGACCAGCCTCGGTTCGATTAAAATGGTGAGCTTCCGGTACGGTGGATGAGGGACCAAGGAAGCGGCCTATGAGTGAAGCGCTAGGTCACCTGCGAAGGATCCTAGAGGGTGCTGACCATACGGTGCTCGGGCTCTGGGTCGCCCAGGATACCCACGCGTGCGTCGAGGAAGATATTGGAACAAGGAGTAAGAGTTGTTTTGTGAAACCGGGCATGGATCTGGTTGATTGACCTTGCTGGTCTTCAATGGATGAGTCCATGGCTCTTTATATGGATCCGTTGGTTGATTTTGCTGATCTTCAACGAGAGTCCATCTTGATTTTTATAAGTGATTATATTGCCGAGTATTATGGGCTAGGAACTATTGAAAAGGCCCCTGTGTGGACAGGTGGTGAGCGTTCTAGTTGCCAATGATGCCATAGATACTCTGATGAAGGAATGATGGGAAATTATGAATCAACCGGATAAATTGGAAGATTGTGATCAGTGGTACTATGGTTTCATTAAAGGATTGTTTTAAAGTTAGCTAATGCTAAGAAAAAGGCAATTTCATATTGGGTGTGTAAGTGGTGTGGCTAGTTTTATGTTTGCATGAACTTCCGGCTAGGGGGCCTTGGAACTCTTTTCCTTGGTACCCGGGACAAAACCTAACCAAATTCCAAATTGGATCCCATCACTACAGTGGTTGGGCGGTTGGCTAACCCATGGGATCGGATGGGGTTAGGCTGGACTGATGGATCCGTAAATCGAGATTTAATTTCTATTATTACGATAGATGAAGTAAATCCCGGATAGAAATTGTTCTATGGATAGGAATCAACGGCTGTGCCTCTTGATGGGGAAAAAAGCGTTGATCCAATGATCCAAGTGCAAGTTTCTTCCTTGATTTGACCAAGTACCGTTAAAGGTGCAGTCAGATCAGTTGATCCGTAATGATCTTGACTACGTTAGAGTAAAGAGTTATCCTGGTGGAATCGCTCATGCTTTCCGGGTAAAGGAAGTTTTTCCGGTTTCGGTTTTGGATAAACCGACGGATTAGTCTCTTGTCCGGATATCCGTGGGCGAGGCCCCGAGTGTGAGACCCCTACCCGCGCATGATGTGTTACTTCCGCTGCCAGTATCCTGAATCCGTTGCTCGGTGGGAACAGGGATCTCACAGTTGGTATCAGAGCTTTTTGGTTAATAAGGATCAACCGAGAAGCCAAATATATCAAAAATTTATCAAGGATCAAAAAGGTTGTAATTGTACTATGATATAATTCATACAAATTGATATTCAATCTGAAAATTCATAAATTAGTAATTGGGTCTTCAAATGGAAGTACCGCAATTATATAGAATCCTGACTTGCTTGAGGCCTAGACATGATGGTATTTACCTTATAATTCCAAGGGCCTTGACTACCCGTGTATACCGAGAGTATACTGCAGCTCTTTACTGACAGTATATACGAGTAAATCTAAGACTTGAAATTATAAGCGTTAATGCTATCTAGATGATGAATTCGAATGTGGTTGATATGATTTTTAATTCTGTTTGAAAATCGATGAATTGATTTGGATTCTGATTGAAAAATGATGATTTTCAAAATTTAGTTGAAATGTAATAAGCTGAGCGAAACCACAATGAGGATGAATGGGACGAGTCCCAGTGATGATATTCATAACTGGAATGATGATAATGATTTCAGCAAATCACTATGAGATTAGTGGGTTGTGCTGTCAGATTGCTACTGTTAACACTTGACCGGTAGATCAAGTTAAGGGATGACAAATTGAGAACTTGTTTAACTAAAAATTCCCGTGGAGGAATGTTCAGAAGGTATTCTGTTGGGTTGACCAGAATGTAAGGAACCCCTGAATAATTTGGGTCGTAAGAAAAAGAGTTGTTCTCTTCCTACGAGATGAGGACATCTCGCGCTTTTTTTTTAAGTGGGGTAGAATGTAAGAATTCTCCCCAGTTTTTGAGGTATTCAAAATTAAGAATCTCCTCTCTAATCTTATAACTATTCTCTCTCTAATATATAAATTTTTGACAGAATCATGAGACGAGGAAATCGTAGCCGTCAGCAGCCAGACCCTGTCACTGAAGATAACGAACTTGATCCTGATGTTCGCAAGGCTCTTCATAGGACTCAACCAGGACCCTTCAAAGGAGAAGGGGAGAACCTGGGTGAGACTGTGGAGAAATGGGTGGAAGCCATGGAAGAGTATTTTGACGTCACAGGTTATAATGAGCTGAGCAAAATAGCTCTTGGCCGGTTGAAAATAGTGGAAACAGCTAGGGTAGCATGGAGGAACCACTGTGACACCAACCGTCTAAATAGAAATACCCAATCTTGGAATGACCTAAAAACCTATTTGAGAAAGAGATTTTGTCCCCCTGGATTTTTGGAAACCAAAATGAATGAATTTTTAGAACTAAAGCAGGAGAACAAAACCATTGAAGAATATCACCAGGCCTTTGCTCTTCTACTCAAATACTCACCACCTCTAGATGAGGAACAGCTCATGGCTAGGTTCATTCGGGCAATGAACGAACCTTTGGACACACTGGTCAAAAATGCCAAACCAGTGTCCATGGCTGAAGCAGTAAAAATGGCAAAGGATTTTGCCAAAGCCTTTGTAGTAAAGGTCCCGCCAAAACCTGTACCCTCTAACTTTAAAAGATTCCAAGCCCAGGAAGGTACTTCAAACTTTCCACCTCCAAAGAGGCAGCAAGGACCGATTCAGAATCAAGATGCAGGAAGACTCCAAAGTGAAGGAAGATCCTTCCCCCAAAATACTTTCTCAGGAGGACCATCTATTTTAAGGATGCAAAACAATGAGCCCAGAAGTGAGAACCGGTGTTTTGGATGCCAAGGTTTTGGTCATCAGTTAAAAGACTGCCCAACTCCTGCCATGTCAAGGGGACAGGGAAGTCTAGGACCCCAAATTCAGAGACCAACTCCTTCATACCAGTCTAATCAGGGTCCGTCTCACCCAAGCCAGGGTAACCCCAGAAGAACTCCAAATCAACCGTCTGCCTCTACCCAGAGTAACCTCAGAATTCCTTTCCAGAACAGGGGCAACCAAAGAGAAAGAATTCCACCTCAGACTGCAGCAGCCAGAGCAGTCACAATTTCAGAAGAAGTAGAAGAGGAAAGAAGGGCAGATCTTTACTGCAATTGAAAAACCAAGGGCTTAACCGAAAGTTCTCAAGTCATCCATACTCCAGCAGAATACCAGGGAAAAATCGACCGTTCACTTCCAAGGCGTAAAGTTGAATGTGATTGAAGAAGAAGAAGATGATGAAAGAAATCATACTCCAACTGCGAGATGAGGACATCTCGCGTTTTTTAAGTGGGGTAGAATGTAAGATTCCTCCCCCAACCCCTTTTTGATGTCTAGTATCTTCCCCTGTAATCAACCCTCTTCAGAAATATAAAGACCTTGTTGCTAACTATTTTAGCCTAGAGAGAGAAAAATTATTCTAGAGAGAGAATATTCAGATTTTGAATATTTTTGGATAGAAAAATATCTCTTATAATTTAGATGAGTTCCCCTGAAACAGAAATTCAAAAAGAATTTTCCAATGTGCAATTGGAATTAATTGGAAATAGGTATAAAGAACCTTAGTCTAAGGGTCTAGATTTTCAGAAATCTTTAGACTATGGTCCAATTAAGGTTCCTATGGGCCAATAGCATCAATCCATGTGTAGGGAGGAGATAAATCCAATTTGTAAAAAGAAGATACCCAAAAATGAGTAAATGCTCACATAAGGTGAAGAGTTGAAAATGTACAAGGTTTATTAGTAAAAAACTATGAGCAATATTAAAAATATGAGATATTTTGGGTATCCAAAAATGAGTAAATGCTCACATAAGATGAAGAGTTGAAAATGTACAAGGTTTATTAGTAAAAAACTATGAGCAATATTAAAATAATTCCATTATGACACATATGTAAGGAAGGGGAATTCTTTAAAGGAGGTGCATATTTCACATAAGATGAAGAGTTGAAAATGTACAAGGTTTATTAGTAAAAAACTATGAGCAATATTAAAATGATTCCATTATGACACATATGTAAGGAAGGGGAATTCTTTAAAGGAGGTGCATATTTCACATAAGATGAAGAGTTGAAAATGTACAAGGTTTATTAGTAAAAAAAACTATGAGCAATATTAAAATGATTCCATTATGACACATATGTAAGGAAGGGGAGTTCTTTAAAGGAGGTGCATATTTCACATGCTTGAATGAGTTTTAAACTCATAAAAATTGAGATATTTCATCTCTCCTCTCTCCTCATTCAAGTCTAGTTCCAAAAAGTTAGCTTAACTGACCTAAAAATGGTCAAATATTGACCAAACTGATTTAGAAAATTCTAGAATCAGTTTGTTTGGTTAGGAGCTCAATTTTTCCTATAAATAGAAGCCTCCCCCTTGTTGAAAAATAGTTAGTGTTTATGCATCGTTACTCTACTCCACCTAAGCCAAGAACTGTGAATTCATTTAATAATTCACTAGTTTTTGGAGCTTCCCTCTTTCTTCAATCCCCATTAGTGGCTCCATCAACATACTTAACCAATTGATTGGTTGGGGGCCTCTACCGTGAACAAAGAATCAAGCAAGTTGTAAGGTAATTAGTGAATATTGATCTTTCTATAATTTCTCAATGTTTCTCTCTTCTCAACCCCTCTCAAGCTTGAGAAGTTTAATTGGTATGGTTTTTTTTTAAATACTATTGAAGTTTGAATAGTAGTGAAGAGTTACATAAGTTAATAAATGCTATTGAAGTTAATTTTTATTTATGTTTAAATTCTAATGATTTTTATGTAAATTCTCTCTCTCACTCAAGAAATGGTCATACTCATGACCCGTTCTCAATCCAAATCAAGCTTTTCATAAAGCTTTTCCTTAACCCAAGATTAAGCTATGCTTGAGGCCAATTTAATGGCTTTTTTCTATGCTTTTAGTTTATGCATATTGATGATTCAATCCACTATAGATTAATGATCCAATTAGAGATCATTTTAATTATTGCCTTAATGATAAGCTTTATCCCTTAGAAAAAATTGAGATTTAGCAGCGGAGCTATGGCAAAATTTTTATAAAAATTATGCATAAAATAATTTCATTCAAAGCATAAAAAGAGGACTTCCTACCATATTCTAGGAATTATCATCCTAGATTAATTGAAAGAATTTCATTATAATCATGGAGAAATTGAATTTTAATATCATGCATAAAGGATAATTTTTTTATATCAAAAGTGTTACTTTTATCATTTTTAATTTTCATGCATAGAAGTATGCATAAAGGAAAAAAATTTATATCAAAAGTGTTACTTTTATCATTTTTTAATTTTTCATGCATAGAAGTATGCATAAAGGAAAATTTTTATATCAAAAGTGTTACTTTTATCATTTTTAATTTTCATGCATAGAAGTATGCATAAAGGAAAAAATTTTATATCAAAAGTGTTACTTTTATCATTTTTTAATTTTTCATGCATAGAAGTATGCATAAAGGAAAATTTTTATATCAAAAGTGATACTTTTATCATTTTTAATTTTCATGCATAGAAGTATGCATAAAGGATAATTTTTTTATCATTTTTAATTTTCATGCATAGAAGTATGCATAAAGGATAATTTTTTTATATCAAAAGTGTTACTTTTATCATATTGGATTTCATGCATAGAGGTATGCATAAAAGTTGAATATTTTATTATAAAAGTGTTACTTTTAGCATAATTGAATTTCATGCATAGAGGTATGCATAAAAGATATGGGAAGTGATAAGATATGATAAGATGCATGTGGAAGTGGATGTGGATGTATGAATGTGGATGTATGGATGTGAATGTGGATGTGGATGTGGATGTATGAATGTGGATGTATGGATGTGGATGTGGATGTATGAATGTGGATGTATGGATGTGAATGTGGATGTATGAATGTGGATGTATGAATGTGGATGTATGGATGTGAATGAGGATGTAGATGTGGATGCATGGATGTAAATGTGGATGTGGATGTATGGATGTATGCATGTAGATGTGGATGCATGAATGTGGATGTATGGATGTGAATGAGGATATAGATGTGGATGTATGGATGTGAATGTACATGTAGATAAAGATGTATATATGTGAATGGGAATGTGGATGTGGATGTATGTATGCATGTGGATGTGGATATGGATGTGTATGTATGAATGTGGATATGGGATGTGGATGTATAAATGAGGATGTGAAAATGGAGATAAGCATGTAGATGTGGATGTATGAATGTGGATGTATGGATGTGAATGAGGATGTGGATGTGGATGCATGGATGTAAATGTGGATTTGTATGTATGGATGTAGGCATGTAGATGTGGATGCATGAATGTGGATGTATGGATGTGAATGAGGATAAAGATGTGGATGTATGGATGTGAATGTGCATGTAGATATGGATGTATAGATGTGAATGAGAATGTGGATGTGGATGTGGATGTATGTATGTATGTATGTGGATGTGGATGTACGAATGAGGACGTGATAATGAATGTATGCATGTGGATGTGGATATGGATGTGTATGTATGAATGCGGATATGAATGTGTATGTATGAATGTGGATATGGGATGTGGATGTATAAATGAGGATGTGAAAATGGAGATAAGCATGTAGATGTGGATGTATGGATGTGAATGTGGATGTGGATGTGGATGTATGGATGTGGATATGGATGTGAATATATGATATGTGATGTGAAGGAATCTGAAGTGAAGAGATGGAAAATGATATGATTGGATGAGTACACATATAAATGAAATGTGGAATAAGTAATGTGGATTGCATGAGGGATAATGTGGAAAAATGAGAGTTAATATAGAAATTGTATTTGTAAACTGTTTGTAAATGCTGTTTGTAAATGGCTATTTTATGTCAAGAATGCTGGGAAAGCATTTTGACCGTCTTGTGATTAAGGTCGTGGAGACCTAACTGATAAAGTTGCAACTGCTGACGGAGAGTCAATGGAGGACGTCTCGCGTAGCAAGGTCGGCCGAGGTCTTGACCAGCCTCGGTTCGATTAAAATGGTGAGCTTCCGGTACGGTGGATGAGGGACCAAGGAAGCGGCCTATGAGTGAAGCGCTAGGTCACCTGCGAAGGATCCTAGAGGGTGCTGACCATACGGTGCTCGGGCTCTGGGTCGCCCAGGATACCCACGCGTGCGTCGAGGAAGATATTGGAACAAGGAGTAAGAGTTGTTTTGTGAAACCGGGCATGGATCTGGTTGATTGACCTTGCTGGTCTTCAATGGATGAGTCCATGGCTCTTTATATGGATCCGTTGGTTGATTTTGCTGATCTTCAACGAGAGTCCATCTTGATTTTTATAAGTGATTATATTGCCGAGTATTATGGGCTAGGAACTATTGAAAAGGCCCCTGTGTGGACAGGTGGTGAGCGTTCTAGTTGCCAATGATGCCATAGATACTCTGATGAAGGAATGATGGGAAATTATGAATCAACCGGATAAATTGGAAGATTGTGATCAGTGGTACTATGGTTTCATTAAAGGATTGTTTTAAAGTTAGCTAATGCTAAGAAAAAGGCAATTTCATATTGGGTGTGTAAGTGGTGTGGCTAGTTTTATGTTTGCATGAACTTCCGGCTAGGGGGCCTTGGAACTCTTTTCCTTGGTACCCGGGACAAAACCTAACCAAATTCCAAATTGGATCCCATCACTACAGTGGTTGGGCGGTTGGCTAACCCATGGGATCGGATGGGGTTAGGCTGGACTGATGGATCCGTAAATCGAGATTTAATTTCTATTATTACGATAGATGAAGTAAATCCCGGATAGAAATTGTTCTATGGATAGGAATCAACGGCTGTGCCTCTTGATGGGGAAAAAAGCGTTGATCCAATGATCCAAGTGCAAGTTTCTTCCTTGATTTGACCAAGTACCGTTAAAGGTGCAGTCAGATCAGTTGATCCGTAATGATCTTGACTACGTTAGAGTAAAGAGTTATCCTGGTGGAATCGCTCATGCTTTCCGGGTAAAGGAAGTTTTTCCGGTTTCGGTTTTGGATAAACCGACGGATTAGTCTCTTGTCCGGATATCCGTGGGCGAGGCCCCGAGTGTGAGACCCCTACCCGCGCATGATGTGTTACTTCCGCTGCCAGTATCCTGAATCCGTTGCTCGGTGGGAACAGGGATCTCACAGTTGGTATCAGAGCTTTTTGGTTAATAAGGATCAACCGAGAAGCCAAATATATCAAAAATTTATCAAGGATCAAAAAGGTTGTAATTGTACTATGATATAATTCATACAAATTGATATTCAATCTGAAAATTCATAAATTAGTAATTGGGTCTTCAAATGGAAGTACCGCAATTATATAGAATCCTGACTTGCTTGAGGCCTAGACATGATGGTATTTACCTTATAATTCCAAGGGCCTTGACTACCCGTGTATACCGAGAGTATACTGCAGCTCTTTACTGACAGTATATACGAGTAAATCTAAGACTTGAAATTATAAGCGTTAATGCTATCTAGATGATGAATTCGAATGTGGTTGATATGATTTTTAATTCTGTTTGAAAATCGATGAATTGATTTGGATTCTGATTGAAAAATGATGATTTTCAAAATTTAGTTGAAATGTAATAAGCTGAGCGAAACCACAATGAGGATGAATGGGACGAGTCCCAGTGATGATATTCATAACTGGAATGATGATAATGATTTCAGCAAATCACTATGAGATTAGTGGGTTGTGCTGTCAGATTGCTACTGTTAACACTTGACCGGTAGATCAAGTTAAGGGATGACAAATTGAGAACTTGTTTAACTAAAAATTCCCGTGGAGGAATGTTCAGAAGGTATTCTGTTGGGTTGACCAGAATGTAAGGAACCCCTGAATAATTTGGGTCGTAAGAAAAAGAGTTGTTCTCTTCCTACGAGATGAGGACATCTCGCGCTTTTTTTTTAAGTGGGGTAGAATGTAAGAATTCTCCCCAGTTTTTGAGGTATTCAAAATTAAGAATCTCCTCTCTAATCTTATAACTATTCTCTCTCTAATATATAAATTTTTGACAGAATCATGAGACGAGGAAATCGTAGCCGTCAGCAGCCAGACCCTGTCACTGAAGATAACGAACTTGATCCTGATGTTCGCAAGGCTCTTCATAGGACTCAACCAGGACCCTTCAAAGGAGAAGGGGAGAACCTGGGTGAGACTGTGGAGAAATGGGTGGAAGCCATGGAAGAGTATTTTGACGTCACAGGTTATAATGAGCTGAGCAAAATAGCTCTTGGCCGGTTGAAAATAGTGGAAACAGCTAGGGTAGCATGGAGGAACCACTGTGACACCAACCGTCTAAATAGAAATACCCAATCTTGGAATGACCTAAAAACCTATTTGAGAAAGAGATTTTGTCCCCCTGGATTTTTGGAAACCAAAATGAATGAATTTTTAGAACTAAAGCAGGAGAACAAAACCATTGAAGAATATCACCAGGCCTTTGCTCTTCTACTCAAATACTCACCACCTCTAGATGAGGAACAGCTCATGGCTAGGTTCATTCGGGCAATGAACGAACCTTTGGACACACTGGTCAAAAATGCCAAACCAGTGTCCATGGCTGAAGCAGTAAAAATGGCAAAGGATTTTGCCAAAGCCTTTGTAGTAAAGGTCCCGCCAAAACCTGTACCCTCTAACTTTAAAAGATTCCAAGCCCAGGAAGGTACTTCAAACTTTCCACCTCCAAAGAGGCAGCAAGGACCGATTCAGAATCAAGATGCAGGAAGACTCCAAAGTGAAGGAAGATCCTTCCCCCAAAATACTTTCTCAGGAGGACCATCTATTTTAAGGATGCAAAACAATGAGCCCAGAAGTGAGAACCGGTGTTTTGGATGCCAAGGTTTTGGTCATCAGTTAAAAGACTGCCCAACTCCTGCCATGTCAAGGGGACAGGGAAGTCTAGGACCCCAAATTCAGAGACCAACTCCTTCATACCAGTCTAATCAGGGTCCGTCTCACCCAAGCCAGGGTAACCCCAGAAGAACTCCAAATCAACCGTCTGCCTCTACCCAGAGTAACCTCAGAATTCCTTTCCAGAACAGGGGCAACCAAAGAGAAAGAATTCCACCTCAGACTGCAGCAGCCAGAGCAGTCACAATTTCAGAAGAAGTAGAAGAGGAAAGAAGGGCAGATCTTTACTGCAATTGAAAAACCAAGGGCTTAACCGAAAGTTCTCAAGTCATCCATACTCCAGCAGAATACCAGGGAAAAATCGACCGTTCACTTCCAAGGCGTAAAGTTGAATGTGATTGAAGAAGAAGAAGATGATGAAAGAAATCATACTCCAACTGCGAGATGAGGACATCTCGCGTTTTTTAAGTGGGGTAGAATGTAAGATTCCTCCCCCAACCCCTTTTTGATGTCTAGTATCTTCCCCTGTAATCAACCCTCTTCAGAAATATAAAGACCTTGTTGCTAACTATTTTAGCCTAGAGAGAGAAAAATTATTCTAGAGAGAGAATATTCAGATTTTGAATATTTTTGGATAGAAAAATATCTCTTATAATTTAGATGAGTTCCCCTGAAACAGAAATTCAAAAAGAATTTTCCAATGTGCAATTGGAATTAATTGGAAATAGGTATAAAGAACCTTAGTCTAAGGGTCTAGATTTTCAGAAATCTTTAGACTATGGTCCAATTAAGGTTCCTATGGGCCAATAGCATCAATCCATGTGTAGGGAGGAGATAAATCCAATTTGTAAAAAGAAGATACCCAAAAATGAGTAAATGCTCACATAAGGTGAAGAGTTGAAAATGTACAAGGTTTATTAGTAAAAAACTATGAGCAATATTAAAAATATGAGATATTTTGGGTATCCAAAAATGAGTAAATGCTCACATAAGATGAAGAGTTGAAAATGTACAAGGTTTATTAGTAAAAAACTATGAGCAATATTAAAATAATTCCATTATGACACATATGTAAGGAAGGGGAATTCTTTAAAGGAGGTGCATATTTCACATAAGATGAAGAGTTGAAAATGTACAAGGTTTATTAGTAAAAAACTATGAGCAATATTAAAATGATTCCATTATGACACATATGTAAGGAAGGGGAATTCTTTAAAGGAGGTGCATATTTCACATAAGATGAAGAGTTGAAAATGTACAAGGTTTATTAGTAAAAAAAACTATGAGCAATATTAAAATGATTCCATTATGACACATATGTAAGGAAGGGGAGTTCTTTAAAGGAGGTGCATATTTCACATGCTTGAATGAGTTTTAAACTCATAAAAATTGAGATATTTCATCTCTCCTCTCTCCTCATTCAAGTCTAGTTCCAAAAAGTTAGCTTAACTGACCTAAAAATGGTCAAATATTGACCAAACTGATTTAGAAAATTCTAGAATCAGTTTGTTTGGTTAGGAGCTCAATTTTTCCTATAAATAGAAGCCTCCCCCTTGTTGAAAAATAGTTAGTGTTTATGCATCGTTACTCTACTCCACCTAAGCCAAGAACTGTGAATTCATTTAATAATTCACTAGTTTTTGGAGCTTCCCTCTTTCTTCAATCCCCATTAGTGGCTCCATCAACATACTTAACCAATTGATTGGTTGGGGGCCTCTACCGTGAACAAAGAATCAAGCAAGTTGTAAGGTAATTAGTGAATATTGATCTTTCTATAATTTCTCAATGTTTCTCTCTTCTCAACCCCTCTCAAGCTTGAGAAGTTTAATTGGTATGGTTTTTTTTTAAATACTATTGAAGTTTGAATAGTAGTGAAGAGTTACATAAGTTAATAAATGCTATTGAAGTTAATTTTTATTTATGTTTAAATTCTAATGATTTTTATGTAAATTCTCTCTCTCACTCAAGAAATGGTCATACTCATGACCCGTTCTCAATCCAAATCAAGCTTTTCATAAAGCTTTTCCTTAACCCAAGATTAAGCTATGCTTGAGGCCAATTTAATGGCTTTTTTCTATGCTTTTAGTTTATGCATATTGATGATTCAATCCACTATAGATTAATGATCCAATTAGAGATCATTTTAATTATTGCCTTAATGATAAGCTTTATCCCTTAGAAAAAATTGAGATTTAGCAGCGGAGCTATGGCAAAATTTTTATAAAAATTATGCATAAAATAATTTCATTCAAAGCATAAAAAGAGGACTTCCTACCATATTCTAGGAATTATCATCCTAGATTAATTGAAAGAATTTCATTATAATCATGGAGAAATTGAATTTTAATATCATGCATAAAGGATAATTTTTTTATATCAAAAGTGTTACTTTTATCATTTTTAATTTTCATGCATAGAAGTATGCATAAAGGAAAAAAATTTATATCAAAAGTGTTACTTTTATCATTTTTTAATTTTTCATGCATAGAAGTATGCATAAAGGAAAATTTTTATATCAAAAGTGTTACTTTTATCATTTTTAATTTTCATGCATAGAAGTATGCATAAAGGAAAAAATTTTATATCAAAAGTGTTACTTTTATCATTTTTTAATTTTTCATGCATAGAAGTATGCATAAAGGAAAATTTTTATATCAAAAGTGATACTTTTATCATTTTTAATTTTCATGCATAGAAGTATGCATAAAGGATAATTTTTTTATCATTTTTAATTTTCATGCATAGAAGTATGCATAAAGGATAATTTTTTTATATCAAAAGTGTTACTTTTATCATATTGGATTTCATGCATAGAGGTATGCATAAAAGTTGAATATTTTATTATAAAAGTGTTACTTTTAGCATAATTGAATTTCATGCATAGAGGTATGCATAAAAGATATGGGAAGTGATAAGATATGATAAGATGCATGTGGAAGTGGATGTGGATGTATGAATGTGGATGTATGGATGTGAATGTGGATGTGGATGTGGATGTATGAATGTGGATGTATGGATGTGGATGTGGATGTATGAATGTGGATGTATGGATGTGAATGTGGATGTGGATGTGGATGTATGAATGTGGATGTATGGATGTATGAATGTGGATGTATGGATGTGAATGAGGATGTAGATGTGGATGCATGGATGTAAATGTGGATGTGGATGTATGGATGTATGCATGTAGATGTGGATGCATGAATGTGGATGTATGGATGTGAATGAGGATATAGATGTGGATGTATGGATGTGAATGTACATGTAGATAAAGATGTATATATGTGAATGGGAATGTGGATGTGGATGTATGTATGCATGTGGATGTGGATATGGATGTGTATGTATGAATGTGGATATGGGATGTGGATGTATAAATGAGGATGTGAAAATGGAGATAAGCATGTAGATGTGGATGTATGAATGTGGATGTATGGATGTGAATGAGGATGTGGATGTGGATGCATGGATGTAAATGTGGATTTGTATGTATGGATGTAGGCATGTAGATGTGGATGCATGAATGTGGATGTATGGATGTGAATGAGGATATAGATGTGGATGTATGGATGTGAATGTGCATGTAGATATGGATGTATAGATGTGAATGAGAATGTGGATGTGGATGTGGATATGGATGTATGTATGTATGTATGTGGATGTGGATGTACGAATGAGGACGTGATAATGAATGTATGCATGTGGATGTGGATATGGATGTGTATGTATGAATGCGGATATGAATGTGTATGTATGAATGTGGATATGGGATGTGGATGTATAAATGAGGATGTGAAAATGGAGATAAGCATGTAGATGTGGATGTATGGATGTGAATGTGGATGTGGATGTGGATGTATGGATGTGGATATGGATGTGAATATATGATATGTGATGTGAAGGAATCTGAAGTGAAGAGATGGAAAATGATATGATTGGATGAGTACACATATAAATGAAATGTGGAATAAGTAATGTGGATTGCATGAGGGATAATGTGGAAAAATGAGAGTTAATATAGAAATTGTATTTGTAAACTGTTTGTAAATGCTGTTTGTAAATGGCTATTTTATGTCAAGAATGCTGGGAAAGCATTTTGACCGTCTTGTGATTAAGGTCGTGGAGACCTAACTGATAAAGTTGCAACTGCTGACGGAGAGTCAATGGAGGACGTCTCGCGTAGCAAGGTCGGCCGAGGTCTTGACCAGCCTCGGTTCGATTAAAATGGTGAGCTTCCGGTACGGTGGATGAGGGACCAAGGAAGCGGCCTATGAGTGAAGCGCTAGGTCACCTGCGAAGGATCCTAGAGGGTGCTGACCATACGGTGCTCGGGCTCTGGGTCGCCCAGGATACCCACGCGTGCGTCGAGGAAGATATTGGAACAAGGAGTAAGAGTTGTTTTGTGAAACCGGGCATGGATCTGGTTGATTGACCTTGCTGGTCTTCAATGGATGAGTCCATGGCTCTTTATATGGATCCGTTGGTTGATTTTGCTGATCTTCAACGAGAGTCCATCTTGATTTTTATAAGTGATTATATTGCCGAGTATTATGGGCTAGGAACTATTGAAAAGGCCCCTGTGTGGACAGGTGGTGAGCGTTCTAGTTGCCAATGATGCCATAGATACTCTGATGAAGGAATGATGGGAAATTATGAATCAACCGGATAAATTGGAAGATTGTGATCAGTGGTACTATGGTTTCATTAAAGGATTGTTTTAAAGTTAGCTAATGCTAAGAAAAAGGCAATTTCATATTGGGTTTGTAAGTGGTGTGGCTAGTTTTATGTTTGCATGAACTTCCGGCTAGGGGGCCTTGGAACTCTTTTCCTTGGTACCCGGGACAAAACCTAACCAAATTCCAAATTGGATCCCATCACTACAGTGGTTGGGCGGTTGGCTAACCCATGGGATCGGATGGGGTTAGGCTGGACTGATGGATCCGTAAATCGAGATTTAATTTCTATTATTACGATAGATGAAGTAAATCCCGGATAGAAATTGTTCTATGGATAGGAATCAACGGCTGTGCCTCTTGATGGGGAAAAAAGCGTTGATCCAATGATCCAAGTGCAAGTTTCTTCCTTGATTTGACCAAGTACCGTTAAAGGTGCAGTCAGATCAGTTGATCCGCAATGATCTTGACTACGTTAGAGTAAAGAGTTATCCTGGTGGAATCGCTCATGCTTTCCGGGTAAAGGAAGTTTTTCCGGTTTCGGTTTTGGATAAACCGACGGATTAGTCTCTTGTCCGGATATCCGTGGGCGAGGCCCCGAGTGTGAGACCCCTACCCGCGCATGATGTGTTACTTCCGCTGCCAGTATCCTGAATCCGTTGCTCGGTGGGAACAGGGATCTCACATCATCCAATTGCCCATGTTGGAGATGTGCCATTGTCTATGTAGGATGGCAAAGTGAAGTTTGGTTTAACCTTGATGGTTGTTATGTTGAAGACTTTAAAGACAAGTGCAGGTTGGTTTTGCAAAAGGTAACAGAGTGGGCAGAATGTTTACATTGAATAAACATGCCTGAAGTGAGTGCTGCGATGTTTACAAATAGTTCAGAAATTGTTACAGACACAGACATTTGGCATAAAAGAATTGGACATGTGAATGTGCAGAGAATGAAGTCTATGCAGACTAAAGGAATTATGACAGGGTTGCCAAAGTTTAAAGTTAAAGGTATGCAAAAAGTATGTGAAGCATGCCAATTTGGAAAGCAAACAAAGCATGTATTTCCACGTTACACAAATGTGATTAGATGTTATGCATTCAGATGTCTGGGGTCTTACGAAGACCATGTCTATGGAAGGCTGCAGGTATTATGTGACATTTATTGATGACCACATAAGGAAAGTGTGGGTATACTTCATGAAGGAGAAGGGTGAGGTGTTCACTCATTTTCAAAATTTCAGAGTTATGGTTGAAAAGCAAACAGGGAAATATGTAAAGTTCCTAAGGTCAGATGGAGGAGGAGAGTACTTCTCAAATGAGTTCTCTAAATTTTTGAAGAAAAATGGTATTCGGAGACAGTTTACATGCACATACACTCTGCAGCAAAATGGAGTTACTGAGCGAAAAAATAGGCACATTGCTGAGATTGCGTGAGCATTGATGGGAGAGAAGAATATGCCACATAGCTATTGGGCTGAGGCTGTTTCTACAGCAGTTTACATCATGAACAGGACTCCAACTGCAGCCATACATGGTGTAACTCCAGAGGAGAGCCATACATGATGTAACTCCAGAGGAGAGGTTTACTGGCAGAAAACCTGATTTGTCTCATCTTAAAGTCTTTGGATGCATTGCATATGTGCACGTGCCAGATGAGTTGAGAACTAAGCTGGATCCAAAAGTTGAAAAATAAGTGCTTATTGGATATTTCCTTGAGCAAAAGTGATACAGGTGTTATAACCCTCCTACACGTGAGTTGAGGGTAAGCAGGGATGTTGTTTTTGATGAGATGAGCAGCTGGTATGCTTTTGAAAAAGAAGCTGTTGGGGCTGATGTGAGTGGAAATGTGGTTGCACAGAATGCAAGTCAACAATCACAATCTTTGAGTGGACCAGGAGAGTCCTCATCTAGTGGTTCAGTTGTTGATAGACTATGGAGTGGTAGGCTGCGTCATAATACCAGTCCTGCAAATGTGATTAGTACATCACATAAAGGCAAAGAGAAAATGGTTGAGCCCCTTAGTATGCCTGACATTTCTGCATTCTCATGTTGATGGAGAGTCTAGTGGCTTCAGAGATGAGCCTTGATGAGGATCTTGGGATACCAGCTATGAGAACACCTGGTGTAGAGAAGGCTATGGAAGCCATGAATGCAAAGCTACGAAGATCTGAGAGAGTGAAGAACCCTGTGCAGAGGTTTACCTATGATGGTTATGTGGCACATCACTATGCATACATGGCAAAAGTTGTGCAGGTTGTAGAGCCCACATGTATTGATGAGGCTATTGGAAATGTGTGTTGGGAGAAAGCTATGGATGAGGAGATGGATGCACTATATAGAAATGAGACTTGGGATTTAGTGCAATTGCCTGAAGGCAAGAAAGCCATTGGATGCAAGTGGGTGTACAAAGTAAAACATAACAGTGATGGAAGCATAAGCAGGTATAAGGCTAGATTGGTAGCCAAAGGATATGCACAGACATATGGCATTGATTATGAGGAAACTTTCAGCCCAGTTGCCAAGATGGCAACAGTGAGAGTTGTGATAGCAGTGGCTGTGTCAAAGCAATGGTCTTTACATCAGATGGATGTAAAGAATGCATTCTTGTATGGGGATTTGCAAGAAGAGGTGTATATGTTGCAACCACCTGGTTATGAGGATCTTAGTCACCCCGAGCATGTTTGCAGGTTGAAGAAAGCCTTGTATGGCTTAAAACAAGCACCAAGAGCATGGTCTGACAAGATTTTTGAATATCTTGTCACTATTGGCTTTCATGTAGCCAATGCAGATTTCTCGCTGTATATGAGACAGTGATAAAGGGGTTGTGCTTGTTGTCATCTATGTAGATGACCTGATCATTACGGGGGACCATGATGCAGAGATCTTAGATGTAAAGATCTTGCTTAGAAAAAAGTTTGAGATGAAGGATCTGGGGGAGCTCAAATATTTCTTGGGCATTGAGCTGATTAGGTCACCACATGATATTGGATTATTGTAGAGACAGTATGGCTTGGACATGTTGTCCAAGTATGGTATGACAGGCTGTAAGCCTATCTCAGTGCCATTGGATTAGAATGGCAAGTTGAGTGCAAATTCTGGAGAGATTTTGGAGAATCCTACTATGTATAGGCACATAGTAGGAAGCTTGATCTACATGACGATCACCAGGCCAGATTTGAGCTATGCTATTGGGTTGGTGAGTCAATTTATGTAGGTTCCTTGGAAGCTGCATTTGGATGCATTGAGACGCATACTGAGGTATGTGAGGTCTACTTTGCATTGTGGACTATTTTATGAAAATGGGACAGAGATATGTGTACATGGATACACAGATGCTGATTGGGCTGGTAGCTTAGTTGAGAAAGCTACTTGCAAATTTGGGTCTATCAGTGGGGATAGACAAGTTGTCATTTTCTGTGACAACATTAGCACCAAGAACCCAGTTTTTCATGCTCACACAAAGCATATAGAGGTCCACTACCATTTTGTCAAGAGAGAAGGTTTTGGCAGGAGATGTTGACCTTGTTTATGTCAGCACACAGGATTAGGTCGCTGACATCTTCACCAAAGCATTGGGTACAAAGAAGCTCCACAGATTCAGGGCTTCGCTTGGTGTACATGAGATGGAGTTGATCTCGAGGGGGAGTGTTGAGATATCGAGCTCATCTAGGGAGGTGGTGGACACTGATCGCCTGGGGGATAGGCCCCACACTTACACCACTGGCATAGTTGGTGAGATCATGGGTGATATGCGGCCAGTGGGATGACAGGCTGTGTGTGACAGCCATTCTAGAGACTGGCATAGTTATAGTGCCAGCTCATTTAGTTGGCTTCACACTATAGAGAACCCTAGTATGTATTTGGTTGAGTACCTTTTCATATTGTGTGTACTCTTATCTTTGTATATGGTGTGTTGGGTGTTGTGTTGGGTGTTGTGTTGTGTATCTTTGTATATGGTGTGTTGGGTGTTGTGTGAAGAAGAAGAAGAAAATTTTCAGCCTCTCACCTCGTGTGTTCTCTTTTAGGGTTTTGTGAGTGTGTGTGTGCTTGCAAGAGCTCAAGCTCTCTTCTCCCCTGCATCTTTTCATCCTAGAGGGTGCTGACCAACCCACACGTGTGTCGTGAAAGATATTGGAACAAGGAGTAAGAGTTGTTTTCTGAATTCGGGCATGGATCTGGTTGATTGACCTTGCTAGTCCTCAACGGATGAGTCCATGGATCTTTTATATATGGATTCGTTGGTTGATCTTGCTGATCTTCAACGGAGATTCCATTTTGATATATGAATATATTGTCAAGTACTATGAGCTAGGAACCATCGAAAAGGCCCCTGATGAGTGGACAAGTTGTGAGCATTCTGGTTGGTGCCAATGATGCCATAGGTACATCGATGAAAGAATGTTTAGAAATAAAGATTCAACCAGAGATTTTGAGGATTATGATCAGTGACACTATGATTTCATTAAATGATTATTTTAAAGACAGCTGAATCTGTGAAAAAGGCAATTTCATATTTGGTGTGTAAGTGGTGTGACTAGTTTTAAGTTTGCATAAATATCCAGCTAGGGACTCTTTTCCCTGGTACCCAGGATAAAACCTAACCAAATTCCTAATTGGATCCCATCACTACAGTGGTTGGGAGTTTGGCTAACCCATGGGAGAATGGGGTTAGGCTAGACTGATGGATCCCTAAATTGAGACTCAATTTTGTTATGGTACGATAGATGAAGTAAATTAAATAATGTGAATTGATAATGGAACAATGTGGAAAGACGAGACTTCGTTATAGAAATTGTATTTATGACATGTTTTTAAATGACTGTTTTATGTCAAGAATGTTGGGGAAGCATATTGACCGTCTTGTGAGTGATTGAGGTCAAGGCCAAATTTGATAAAGTTGCAACAACAGCTGATGGAGAGTCAATAGAGGAAGTCTCGCGTAGCAAGGTTGGCCGAGGTCTTGACCAGTCTCGGTTCCATTAAAATGGTGAGCTTTCGGTACGGTGGATGAGGGACCAAGGAAGCGGCCTATGAGTGAAGCGCTAGGTCACCTGCGAAGGATCCTAGTAGAGGGTGCTGACCATACGGTGCTCGGGCTCTGGGTCGCCAAAGATACCCACACGTGCATCGTGGAAGATATTGGAACAAGGAGTAAGAGTTGTTTTCTGAATTCGGGCATGGATCTGGTTGCCTTGCTAGTCCTCAACGGATGAGTCCATGGCTCTTTTATATGGATTTGTTGGTTGATCTTGCTGATCTTCAACGGAGATTCCATTTTGATATGTGAATATATTGTCAAGTACTATGAGCTAAAAACCATCAAAAAGACTCCTGAGTGGACAGGTGGTGAGCATTCTAGTGGTTGCCAATGATGCCATAGGTACACCGATGAAAGAATGTTTGGAAATAAGGATTCAACCAGAGATTTTGAGGATTATGATCAGTAACACTGATTTCATTAAATGATTGTTTTGAAGACAGCTCTGTGAAAAAGGCAATTTCATATTGGGTGTGTAAGTGGTGTGACTAGTTTTAAGTTTGCATGAATATCCAGCTAGGGGGCCTGGGAACTCTTTTCCCCTGGTATGCGGGACAAAACCTAGCCAAATTCCTAATTGGATCCCATCACTATAGTGGTTGGGCGGTTGGCTAACCCATGGGACTGGATGGGGTTAGGCTGGAGTGATGGATCCCTAAATTGAGACTCAATTTTGTTATGGTACGATAGATGAAGTAAATCCTGTACAAAAATTGTTCTATGGAAAAGAATCAATGGGTGTGTCTCTCAATGAGAAAAAAAGCGTTGGTCTCTATGATCCAAGTGTAATCTTTTCCCTAATCTGACTATGGGACTTACGGGTTTAGTCAGATCAGTTCAGTGAGTTAAGGCTTTTGACTACGTTAGAGAAAAATTATCTTGGAGGAATCGCTCGTGCTTTTCGGGCAAGGAAAGTTTTTCCGTGTTCGGTTTTGGAAGAACCGATGGATTAGTCTCTTGTCCGGATATCCGTGGTGGGCGAGGCCCAGAGTGTGGGACCCTGCCTTGCACAAGAAGTGCTACTTCCGCTGCTAGCACCCTTGAATTCATTGCGCGGTGGGGACAGGGATCTTACAATAAGGACTATGATCAACTTTAGGAATGTGCCAACAAGCTCTAATCCAGATGAGCACTTATTGTCTTTGACTTGTAATATCTGGGAAGGTAGATGGCGAGAAATGCAGAAAATTATAGCAAACATGAGAATATCTTTTCTTTGCATCATGAAATTGTAGTGGTGTGAACCTCCCGTCGCTTAATAGGCATGTAGAGCGGATCCACCCTATGAGTTGGCGGAGAACATTGGTACTAATGCTTATATTTTGGAATCGTGAAGTATTATTTTTGCCAATTCGGTTGAAGACCAAAATCCTTGATGCGGGAATTGGTATCATCTATTGTGATGGTTGTGTAGCCTCCCATTGTATGAACTGGATGTGCCTTACTGGATGTGCCTTGCACCACCTACGGAAACAGTACCTAATCATGAAGGTAACAATCCAAATTTCTAGCAGGTTGGCTAGGTGGGGGTTTTCCAGCTTGGTGTGCTTTTCCACGTTCTCCTATAATGTACTTTCACATGTGGTTGTTGGTAATAGCTCCTCTAGATCTGGCATTGGTGTGTGGAGAGGGTCAGGCACATAAGGATGCCTTCTTGGTTCCACTCCAGAGTATGCGTGAAGCATGATCCGTCGGGTAGGTTCAAATGGTGTGATTTGCATCAACACCTTAAACATGAGCTTTGGCTTTAAGAGTGGGTTTCCTGCTCTGATGAACCCTTCATATTCTACAAGCTATAAAGGACTCAAGGACAGTCATGTCAGTAAAAGCTTTAATGTTATCTTGAGGTTGGATATTATGTACCTCATCAAACGACCGTGTTGGAGATAGGTTGGGTGTCTACATTTCCTTGGGGGCTAAAGGACTCAAGGACAGTCATGTCAGTAAAAGCTTTAATGTTATCTTGAGGTTGGATATTATGTACCTCATCAAACGGCCGTGTTGGAGATAGGTTGGGTGCTGACATTTCCTCGGGGGCTAAAGGGTTAGTGGGAATATCGATAGGGATAAAAGGTACTTGAGAGAAAGTGCATTCTACCTCAGATTGGTTAGTAGGAGCTACACTTGGAAAGGGGTTTAATAATTTACTTGCTATTGAAGAACATGGGATAAAGTAGCTAAGATAAAGGAGCTTTGTGTCTCTTCTTGACCCTCGCCTGAACTAGGGGGTAGGTGAGTTGGCTCGTTAGTCTTCGGGGTTATATCAAGATACTCAATATGTTGTTTATCAAAATTATAAACCATAGTTATGAACATAGACTCAAAAATGTTTATGGATATTTTAATAAAGCTTTATAATACCAAAAGGATGATATAAAGAAGATTTTAAAAGATTAAGATGCTAATGGGTATTTTTGAAAAGACAGCCTAAAAAGACAGCCTAAGGGTCCAGATTTTCTGAAAAATTTAGATTAAGGTTCTGAGGGGCCAATCAGATTAATCCAAATGTAGGGAGGACATAAATTGAAGAAATAAAGAAAAACCCCCCAAAAATGAGTAAATACTCGAGTGGACTAAGGACCAAAGGAAATACTTCAAAAAAGAATTTTTGACACCTCAGAGTGGGGATTCCCCCTCATGAAGGAGGCACCTATTTCACATGTATGGAGGAGTTTTAAACTCTCAAATAATGAGATATTTCATCTCTCCTCTCTCCTACTTCAAGTCTAGTTCCAAAAAGTAAGTTGAGCTGACCCAAAAATGGTCAAAAATTGACCATACTGATCTGGAAAATTCTAGAATCAGTTTGCTTGGTTTGAGGCTCACTTTTTCCTATAAATAGAAGCCTTCCCCTTTGTAAAAGCTTAATAGTGTTTATGCACTGTTACTCTACTCCTCCCAGAGCAGCCAAAAACATTGAATTCACTTTATAATTCACTTGTTTTTGACTAATTCCTCTACACAAAGAGTTGGTGGTGGCTCTTGATCCAAACAAGAGTAGAACCCTCAATCCCTCAAGCCAAAGAAAAGCTCACAAAACTCCATGTAAGTTAATAATTCTACTTTTATTTAATTCTAATCTATGGTTTTTTGAATTCTTTGCTTTTTAATGTGAATATGGATGTTAAGCCTTGATGAAAAGGCTTCCCCCTTCTCTTTATTAAAAATTTTAGCCTTTCTTTATCCTAAAATGAGAAACAAATAAATTAAGTTAAACTTTTCCTATTGATTACTCTTTAGAAGTAAAAAATTTGATTAGATTAGAGTGCTTTGTTTCATCTTGGGATAAATTTTAAAGTAAATTTAGAATGTAAAAATTGAGAAATGGTCAGCCATACAAAGAAGGTTATGGCAAAATTTTCTTAAATTTTATGGAAATAAGTTTTATCTTTATGTTATTCAAAAAGAATAATCCCCACCGTTTGTGCATTCTAAAAGAAATCCTTTTTATTTTAAAAGTGTTATTCCTATTTTATGCATAAATAGATGCATAAAAGGATTTTCTTTTATATAAAAGTGTTATTTTCATTAGATTTAAATTCTATGCATAGAAAGATGCATATTGGATATTTTTTATTATAAAAGTGTTATTTTCATTAGATTCAATTTCTATGCATAGAAAGATGCATATTGGATATTTTTTTTATTATAAAGTGTTATTTTCATTAGATTCAATTTCTATGCATAGAAAGATGCATATTGGATAAATTTTTATTATAAAAGTGTTATTTTCATTAGATTCAATTTCTATGCATGGAAAGATGCATATTGGATATTTTTTTATTATAAATGTGTTATTTTCATTAGATTCAATTTTTATGCATAGAAAGATGCATATTGGATAAATTTTTATAAAAGTGTTATTTTCATTAGATTTAAATTCTATGCATAGAAAGATGCATATTGGATATTTTTTTATTATAAAAGTGTTATTTTCATTAGATTCAATTTATGCATAGAAAGATGCATATTGGATAAATTTTCATAAAAGTGTTATTTTCATTAGATTTAATTTCTATGCATAGAAAGATGCATGTTGGATATTTTTTATTATAAAAGTGTTATTTTCATTAGATTTAATTTCTATGCATGGAAAGATGCATAATAGAAATTTTTTTATTATGAAAGTGTTATTTTCATTGAATTCAATTTTTATGCATGGAGGATGCATAACATAAATTCTTTTTATTTTAAAAGTGTTATTCCTATTAAATTGATTTTATGCATAAATAGATGCATAAAGAATTTTTATATCAAAATTAGAGTTCTCTTAATTCTATGTTTAAATTCCATGAATATTGATAAATGAATAAGTAAATACTCAGAGAGAAATTTCTATCGTTTCATATTCACTCGGATTGTAATGAGAAAATTTAAAAAATCTATCGAAATCGAAAATACAGATAAATGATTAATTTATTCCTCATCAGAATTTGTAATTAGTTTAGAAATCAGTTAAGTGAATATTAAATGAATGAAATTCAGTAAAATAGTGATTGAAATATCACCCCCCCTTTTTCAAGAAAGATATTTCAGGAAGAACCTTACCAGACTCAAACCCAAAATCAAACTATGACCAAGACCAAACTCTTTCGTCAGTTTCAAGAAAAGACGATGTGACCAGTTCAAGAAAATGCACTTAAATCTCCAACCAAATCTGAAACTAAGTTGAGACCCTTTGAATTGATCTGAGGATCAAGGTTATAGAATTCGAGGAATTCTATTTTGGAATTCAGATCTACGATCAAGAAGTTTTGGGGATGCGGATTTAAGATAAACTCATTATATTCAAAAGAAAATCAAAACTGAAAACTTGCATAAAAACCCTGTTTTCTTAAAGGATTGTCTTACACCAGAATGCTGGAGGGAGCATTTGGTATATGTGTTTTTCTAAGGGAAGTTCGGTTGCAACAGCTGCTGGCAAGGAGTGTTCAAAGGATAGCTCACGTGGCAAAGCCTCTTGACCAGCCTCGGTACGGTTAAAATGGTGCGCTTTCGGTACGATGGACGAGGGCCGACGAAGCGGTCCTCCCTGAGTGAAGTGCCAGGACACCTAAGGAGGATCCTGGAGGGTTCTGACCAGGCGATGCATAGGCTTGTGGTGCCGAGGACACCCATGCGTATGTCGAGGAAGATATTGTATGATGGACCAATGTTTATTATAATCTGTTATACTGGATCTCGTTGTTGCTGACCAGCTGGTCTCAACGGAGAGTCCAGAGTGATACTGTTTTTGTTGAGAAACAAGGGTTGGATGGAAATTTTGAGTTATGACATCTGTAACCAATAATTGTTTGTCAATGGATTGTTTTATAAGTTGAAGTTTAAAGAGGAGTGTGTGTGTATCTATATTCTAAAGCAAAAGTTAAGAAAGGCATTCAATTATGGGTGGATGAGTACTTGTTTGGTTCTACCAATTCTAGTGTGGGCGGTGGGCAAACCCATGGGCCGGATAGGCTGGAATCAGTAGAGTTTTAATAATAAAATTGATTAATAGGAATACGCTTAGAACTCGAGTAGTTAAATAAAAGCCTGAAGACTTCTCAAATGAATAGATCAATGGCTGTGCCTGATTCAATTAGGAAAAAATGTTGATTTCTTCAAGTTAAGTCTGTAGTAATAGTTTTCCTTCTATCTGGTTTAATCAGATGAAGGTTAGTTTAGTCTCTTGATCCTGTTAGAAAATTTGTTAAGAAATTCAAAAAGGTGGAACCGTCCCCATTTTTCGAGCAAGGGAAATTTTCTCGGTTTTGGTTTCAGAGTGACCACCAGATTAGTCTCGTGCCCGACATTCGAGGGCGAGGCCCCGAGTGGGAAACCTTGCCCCGCGCAAGAGGAAGCTACTTCCGCTGCTACCAACTGGGAATCCGATGCGCAGAGGGGGGCAGTGGGATCTCGTAGTATTATATCCAACCATGGCTTATGATCCATTGATACCTCCTTGCAACAACCTCGTAGTCAGGGTGTTGTTGGGATATCATCTCGCATGAACAGATTGAGTTTATAGACACTATTATCCAAGATGTCTGATTGTTGTTGTAGCACACGGCACCAACTACGAAGGTTGAGCACTATGGGATATAAGGGATAAAAAATATATTAGCTGGGTTAGTTAGTACTATATCTCCTCAAAGAATTCCCATGATGATGGTGGGGTCGGCATCTCTTTCTGTATTTTGACGAATGAGTGTAAGGTCTCCTAGTCTGAGGTCTTCTATGAGGTTAATCTCATATTGAAGGAGAGGCAGTGTTAGTGTAGATAAGAACAATGTTAGTGTTTGAGGAGGGGCACGAGGAGTTAACGATAACAAACCTATCTTCGAGGCTTGTTTGATGAGGAGTCATAATTCATTAGTGGTCTCCGCCCTCTAAGTGCTTTGTTGCATGGAAAGTTGGCATTATAGCTCTTGTATCCTTGAGTCGTTTGTGGAAAGGAGGCTAGAAATGGCAGCTTCTCAAACCCCTCTGGTAGCGGTGGCCAGCTCATCATATCTCCTTGTGGCTTCTTCTTGTTCTCTTCTAGCAGCTGTGACCTATATATGAGCCTCTACCATTCTGAGTGTTAGTGGGGTGAGCAATAATAGGTGTGTGTGGGAATGAACTTTAATTCATGAAGTAACAGTGTGTGAGGTGGTTAAGATATGAGGTGCTAAAGCCGTGAGATGCTAAAGCGTGAGATGGTTAAGATGTGAGATGCTAAAGTCATGAGATGCTAAAGCCATGAAGGGCTTAGCACGTGAGATGCTAAAGCCATGAAGGGCTTAGCACGTGAGATGCTAAAGCCCTGAAGGGCTTAGCACATGAGATGGTTAAGACATGAGATGTTGAAGCTGTGAGATGCTGAAGCCATGAAAGGCTTAGCACGTGAAGTAGCAGATTATTACTTCCTGAGATAGCAAATTATTACTTCGTGAAATAGCAGAGTTAGTGTGGGTCATGATTATCAATGGAGAGAAGCGGGGTTAGTGATGTAGGTTTGGGATGAACAACTAATTACAAGGGTTTGGTGCAGTGTTATTCGATCCGAGGGGTTGGTGTGAACCTCGTGAAATAGTAGACTGCTATTTATGATTCTTCTTAGTTTATGGCCACGTAAACCAATGGGGTACTTTGGAACCTGTGGGTATTTGTTGTTTGCAACCGCTTTAGTTCAGAGTGACAGCTTCAGATTTTTCCCTCCATCCTGTTGAGGAGTGTATCCACTGAATCCTAGTGAACCTGTTATGTTTCTTATGCATGTGAGTGCAGTATTCTTTATCCTGGTCCATAATTTTGGTCAGCTCTTTCTCTTTGGTGGATGACATTGGTGGTGTCTTGCACTCCCCTGTTTACCTGATTGAATAACTTTCTTTTGCCAAACCATTGTTGGTTCTTCTTTATCACTTGATTTAGCAGTGGATTGGTTTTGTTTGTTCTTTGTCTCTTCTGTTGTACTGAAGGTTCTCACAACATAGGGTTTTGGGTGGTTCTTTGGTAGCCATACTATTGAACTCCCTTGATAGTTGCCATGTGCTACAAGTAAGTTTACGAACCCACTGCTTTTGAATGTTAAGTTGAGTGCGGGCTTGCTTGGGATATTTCTTTCAGTCCTTGGGGTGCCTTCCTAGTCCCTTGCTTGTAGCATGGCTTTTTGGGCTGGATTCCCATGTGGACTTGTCTGTATCATAGTACCCTTGAACTAGAAGCTGGCTTTTGGGAATCCACTATTGACGTACTGGGTACTTTTGCTGCTTTGCTTGTGGTTTTCTTATATGGAGATGAGGTTGTGACGTGGATTTTTCTATGTTATGGCCTCTACTTTTTTTGGTATTGGTGGCTCCATGTCAAATTTCATTGCCTATTTTCCTTTATTTAATGGACTCCATAATGGCACAGTGATGGTGTCCTTGCCATCATTGAGTTGCGCTGCCCGTTCGTCCCATTGGATGTGACAATTACTAGAGCAAATCTAGGATCTTTTAAGAATCATTTCTTCCTCCATGGATCCTACAAGCATGACAAATACCTTTCCAACCAAGGGATTATTTTTTATAGAAATATTAAAATTAAGAAATCCCACGGTTTTTGTGGTTGACAAATGCACTCTGTGAAATTGTGCATTAGATGCCTCGAGGTGAAGTTTTCCTAGAGTTACCCATGTTTCATAGGAGATTAAGTTATGACTTGATCCCATATCAATTAATGCAATGCTTTTAGTATAACTCTTTTTCATAGAAACTCTTGCACTGAGACGTGTAGGCTCAATGTCCAGGTCTTCCTTGTCAAGCAAGGTAAGTGAAGCCATGTTCACATGTAGCATTTTTCCCTAAAGTCTCTACTTTACCTTGGCTTCTTCCAGAGCTTGTTGAATTTTTTCTTTAGCTAGCTCCTTCTTTAGTTTCAAAAGATGCTCTTGTGCGAGCATTTCCTAGGTCAGTAGGGGTCCGTAATACTTTTTGGGTTTGCTCCCATTTATGTAACCTTCCAATTCTACTCCCTCGATGGTTTCAATTCAAACCGACCCTTGAGGGGTGATCTCGAACACCTCTGAAAGGTCCTAACCCTTTGTATTTAAGTTTCTTTTTCTTGGTGCCTCCAACTCCATACAAGAGGATGAGGTCTCCCGTTTTTAGTTCCTTGTGTTTTAGGTTATGGTCAAACCAACGTTTTCTTTGTAATTGCTCGACCATAAGCCCATGTGATGCAATTAGCCTAGTTTCATCAAGTTTTTTCAAATCAACCAATCTCTCAGCTTAGTGCATTTTTAGTAAGCCTTTCTTGTACTACAATTCACTGACTTGGAACTAAAAACTCCATTAGCATCACCGCATCAATGCCATAAGTTAGGCGGAAGGGAGTATACCCCGTCGCTACCTTATACGATGTACGATAAGCCTATAGAGCTACAGCCAGCTTGTGTTCCCAATCCGTGCGACTGGCTTCTAAGGTTTTCGTCAAAAATAGCACATTGAATCTTGTTGGTGCTCTCTGCTTGACCATTTTCTTGTGGGTAATAAGGTGATGATTTGAGATGTACTACAAGGAATCCTGTAAGTAAGTGTTCAATCACCTCATTAATGAAATGTGAGCCCCGGTCCTGACTAACTCTAGTGGGAAACCAACTCTAGAAATGATATGTTCGTATAAGAATTTGGCTATGGTTCGAGCATCAGCTCGTTTAGAGGCCATTGCCTCTGCCCACTCTGTGAAATAGTATGTGGCCACGATCACATATCAGGCTTATGTAACGGATGTAATTTTAGACTAATGGATCCAACAAAATTAATCCCCCATTTCTCAAAGGGTTGTCTTAAAATTACAGGGATGAGTGGCATCCAGTCTTTTTATTGTGGAATAGCAAGTCTTTGGCATTCCTCGCATCTTATCACAAACTCTATGGCATCCTTGAATAATGTAGGCCACCATAGTCCTGCTTGAAGCACTTTGCGAGCTATAGATTCTCCTGCAAAATGTCCTCCATCTGTTCCTAAGTGTGCTTCTTCTAATATCATGACAATTTCATCTTCTGTGTCACACATCTTCTCAAGATATCATCTTTGACTAGCTTGTATAATTATCCAGCAACAATGAATTGATAAGGTGTGGCTAACTTAATGAGCCAATGCATTTTATCCATGTTCAAAGGTCGATCTTGTAGAAAACAATCTCAAATTTCCTCACTCCACTTAGGCACCATGTCAAGTTTGAACAAACAAGCATCAGGGAGGTCATCATCAATGCCAGTTGTAGATTCTCCGTTTGGAATTCTACCCATATGGTCAGCCAACACATATTGTGTTCCCTTTCTTACTGTAACCGTGAAGTTGAAAGAGTAAAAGTAACCAGCGTGTGATTCTTCCCATGGTGCAAGGTTTGTTTACCAAATATAATAGGGCCTGATGATCCACAAAGAATACAAACATGCTGGCCAATAAGTAATGTTGATATTTCGTTACAACCTAAACCATAGCTAACCCTTCGCGCTCCATAGTGGTGTAGTTCATCTTTGCATCGTTTAGTTGATGAGATTGGCAAAGCAAACTAGGTAATCCAATTTGAATTCCCCATGTTGCACCAATACGCATCCTGTCGCAAAATTTGATGCATCGATGTGTACGTGGAATACAAGATCCTAGTTGGATGGCCTTAGAATAGGTGCACTTGCCAATATTTTCTTCAACTTATTGTATGCTTCTTGGCTGTCATTAGTCCATTCAAAGACAATGAGTAGTCTGTATAATGGTCTGGCAATTTTAGTATAGAATAAGATGAAATGACGATAATAAGCGACATGGCCCATAAACCTCTATACACCCTTGTTAATCCCATTTTGGATTAACAAGTATGCTCCTCCATTTGAGGACATTAATAAGTGTCATACAAAGGCACTATAAAAGTTGTACATTATGAGGTATTGGCCACCCAAGGCCTTAGTTAAGTAAGTTTTGGCCACCCAAGTGGGAATAAGGGCCAATTGTATATAAGGCATTTTCTTACAATGAATGGAGACAATCCCCCTTTGTGCTAATTGAGAGATCTTGTTTGTGTCTCTTGAGAGAGATTGAGAGAGAGCATTCTAGCACTTGTGCCTCTTCTATGCTTGTATGTTGCATGCTTGTGTTGAAGAGTGAGAGAGAGTGATTGCCTTGTGTGATGGTGCGAGCGACTCTACGGTGACAGCATCAAGGTGGAGCTTGGAGGATTGGAGCTTCTCAAGTGAGCTTGGAGGCCTCAAGGGACTCAAGTTCGAAGCATTGGTAAGTGCCCTATAATAGTTGTGTTCTATTGCTCTTCCCTTAGGTGAATGCATTGAGTTCCCTCTTGGAGGTGTGGTAGCCCATAACATTTTTGGCACCACTACCGGGAAAACACCTTTGTTTCTTCCATCCTCTTGGAGTTTCAGCTCCCATTACATAAGATTCATGATTACCTTTGTATTCTAGTAGTGCATTGTGTAGGAAATGAATGGATAATATTTGAGTGGAAGTGAAAAATTGTGAGAAATTGGTTGTGTTTATTGTGTATTTGTGTGGTGGAGTGGTCTTGGAAGAGAGCTTCATTGTTTTTTCTAACTAATTTTGATGTTTACATCACCAGAATCATAAAAAAGAACGAGCAGGTGGGTGTTCTATTTTTCTTTCTTTTCAAAAAATTTACAAAAATCGAAGAAATATTGTGCCTTGAGCTTGTATTACATTCCTTAGGCGTGGCACAATCATCTTGGAAGCAATTGGATAAGGATTTTGCACCCAAAATCACCTTAGTCGATGTGTGGGAAGTTCCCACATGAAACTGTAAGAAACATCACGACGTGAACCATTTTCTACAACTTCACACCGTGAAATGCTCTTGGCATCAACACCGCAATTCACGGGATTACCTTGCCAAAAATAGGTAGCCTTATCCTGACACCTCTAACACCATGAGGTCTGACAAAATTAAGAATCATGAACGTGCAAAAAATCATTCACGACGTGAACTATTTCAAAGCACTTCATTGCATGAAACATTTTCAGTTCACGACATGAACCATTTTGGAACCCTTCACAGTGTGAACCATTTTCAGTTCACGACGTGAACCAATTGCTTTTCATGACATGAACCCTTTTCTCTTCACGGTGTGAACTTTTTCTACAATTTCACGCCTTAATCAAGTCCAACTCACGAACCTGGTATTGTTAAATTAAGGCTAAGGAAGGCTTGAGAACATTGAAAATCATAAAAAGGTAACGTGGAAATCTGAGTCCCAAGCAAAAAAATTTTAAACACGTGAGTGCAGAAAATCATTCACGATATGAACTGTTTTCTAACACTTCACACCGTGACGTTGTTAGGTTTTTTTTTGGTAATATTTTCTTGGCATATGTACACACTCATGCATGGCATTTACAAATAAAGAATGTCCATCTCCAAGGGCCAAAGGGGGTATAAGGCCACATGTGAACGGATCTAACAAAAATGTGCAATGTGTACAGTTAGTTATTGGTTTACCTGGATAAATAATAAATGGAAGAAGTGAGAGATAAGAATCAGTTTCACAAGACAGATTTTGGCACTATCATGTATGGACAAGGTTGTTGACAAATAATGTGAGCATGCAAAGCATTATTTTTTTTAAAAAAAAACTGGATAGGGACCCGTTAGAGGAGGTCAGCTACAGTACCGGTCCTTGGCATTTCATGGGAAACAAAGGTGTGTGTGGTGCAAAGTCTTCCTTGAATGAAAGAGTCACCTTGGGATTTAATGCAAGGTTTGCTTAAAATAGAAGGTGGCCTTGGATGGTTTCAAAAGTTCCTCAACTAGCCTCAAAATTCAAAAGGGCGCCGCATGAAGGTGGGGTGAGCTCTCTGACATACGTTGGATGTATTATGAACAATATGATATTCTTAAGTTGAATGGGCAGCACACGCTGGTGTATAAAGAGAGGAGGGGAGCAAGCTCAAAAAAGGGAGAGGTAGTACTTGCAGCTCGAATGCAAAAGAGCACAGTCCAATGGGTGAGAAAGCTGCGTAGGTGTAATGTTTGTGTCTGCAGAGCGTGTGTGGGATAACTCAGCTCCAATGTTCCCAAGGAGCTGCGCTGCACTCTCTATGAGTATGTAGAAGACTCTCAGAATTTCGAGTGGGGGAACAGTGAGAACTTGTCGTTATGATGTTTTCGTAGAGCTCATAGCTAGTGTGTGGGGAGAGCTGTGTGTTCTGTAGCTCTCAGAGAGGCGCAGCTGATGTGTAGAAGGGGAGCCGTAAATCTTGCCATTCTAAAACGCAGGCCAGGTGTGTAGAAATGAGAAGGCGCAGCGTATTTTTCAACCTGTGGAGAGCCCGCCCCTTAAATGCTTAGAAATGTGCGCAGCTGATGGGTGGAAGAGATGTTACCCGCCATTTCAATGCTCTAGGCGCAGCCCATGGAAGTGGAAGAGCGCTGCTATAGTTTTTATAGTGTGAGCTCAGCTTTTCTAAGACTCTATGGAGAGCTACGCAGTACATGTGCGCAGCTCATTGAGTAGGAAAAAGGAAGTGTAGCTGTAGCGCAGAGTGGGTGTGGGGAAGAATTCATGACTCTGAAGCTCAGAGAGGTTGCATAGCACGTGTGTAAGGGAGAGCATGTGTTCTGGTTTCTCTTAGAGAGCACAGTACCCGTGTGCATCCCATGCTTGTAGAGAGGAGGAAACGTAACCTTCTGCAGCCCATGTGAGTAAGGGGAGAAGCGTAGCCTTGTGTGAGAAGGCACCGTCTTCAAGGTGTGAAAACCGTGTGTTTTTTTTCCTTATGAGTAAGAAGCTGCTCTCTGTGTTTGAGAGATAAAGGAGACGAGCTCGTTTTCTTTGAAGAGAAGTACCCTCAGAACAGCCCACGGCATTCCAGTTTGGGAGGGGAGGAGAAGCTGCAACGCCACTTGTATGAATGAAGAGAAAGTGCCACGCATAAAGAAAGCGGTTCTCTGTTACGATGACAACCCATGCAATGTAAGTGACGGCTGGCCATCTTTGTGTTCTCTTTTCTTTTGTGAAATAACTCCTATATATATGAGGAATCACCAGTTTGTGGCTTTGGAAAACCCATGTACATGATAACCAAGTCTCTGATTTTGTGGGAAGCTCATGTGTACGAGAAAAACAGCCTTCTGGTTTTGTTTGAGAGAACATGTATGTATGGTGGTGTGCTTCTTCAACAAACAGACTGAAGACCATAAAGTGATTATGTCTCCAGCCACACACTGCTCGCCAGGTTGGGAGAATTGAAGTTACTCACTGTTATTGTCTTTTCTTGGGAAACTGAAGTTTTGCATAAAGCTCATATTTGATGGAATGTAACCTTGTCTATGGCAAATGGTTCTCTCACCATTTCTCTGTGGTGATCATTTTGCTTACGGCCGTGAGCCTATTTCATAATAAGGGTGCACCCCTATATGCATATGTATCAATTGAGTTAAGGGTGGCAGATGTTGATGTGCCCATCTCCCCTTGCATGTCTTGATCAAATGTATGTAGGCTTCCCCCAGTTGCTTGAAAAATTGAATGAGGGTAGAGACAAAGTCTCATGCTTGAGAGGTTTAATGTTGTGTCAGCTCATTGAGAAGTTGACTGGTGCCCCTTTTTCTTGATGTTGGTGTGTACTCCGAACTGTGGAAAGGCATTGCTATAGAGGTGTTCCGTGTCTCTCTGCCTCCCTTCACAGTTTTTGGTGCCCCCACCGAGGAGCATTCCAAGAACCTTCAGTTTACAAGACTGAAAACATGTGCATGTGATTAATCTCAGTGAATGACTGCTATGCCAAGACAGTTGTGTGACAGATGCCTTCTAAAATTATGCTATATTAGTTTGATTTGACACCCAGCTGAAGAATGGTTTGCATGCTAAAATTCTTGGGATTGGTGCCGTTTCACAGTTGATGTGTTGCCTAAAAATTCTGGTAGAATTGGGAAATTAGCCAGTCGTGCCTCTTGGGAGTTGGATGGCCACTCTCAATGGATAATCACAATGGACCTCAATTTACTCCTTTCCATTTTACCCAAAGAATTCAGATAAATGTTCATGTGGACAGAAAAATTTTCTTTCAACAGCGTATGGCATATATGTTTGGGCCAGAAAGACTGAGGGAAATATTGGAGTCTCCTTTGCCGGTGGTAATTCCAATGATTAACTATGCAAATTCGTTTGATGTGCATGTGTTCATCCTCTTCTAAACCGGAAGTGTTTTGAAGTTTTTTCTGAGAATTGATTTAGTAAAGGGTTTTGTTTCTGCATCTGTGTCAAAAGGATTTTTTTGGGTAGCAATGGCTTTCCCGTATCCAGAGTTTCATGGAAAAAATGATGAGAATGTGGAAGAGTTCTTAGAAAACATGGAAGTTGCATGTATAAGCAACCATATCCAGATACCCGCTCAAATGTTACGCCTTTTGCAAATCTGTTTGAAGGGTGATGCACGGAGCTGGTGTAAGGGTTATGAGGAGGAGTTGCAGAGGGCTGATCCACCTATGCCAATGACATGGGATAATGTCCGACAGGCTTTAACAGCACAGTTTGTGAAGGTGAAAGATCCAGACAAAGTTTGGCATGAAATACAGGAATTGAGACAAAGAAAAGCGGAGCCCATTGATGATTACGTCAAGAAGTTTTCCATATTATGGGAGAGCTTGTGTCAAGCCTTGCAGCCACAAGTGCCCCCACCAGATATGATGAAGAAGGATCGGTTCTTGGTTGGCCTCAAGGAAAACCTGCGTTGGAGGGTAGAATTGAAGAAGCCAAGAACATACGAGGATGCATTGGAGGTGGCAAGGAACAAAGAGTGGAAGTTGAATAGACTAACTCAATTGGGAGTAAGCTCACTGCCTATGGTGTCAGAGATGAAGCAAATGGATTCCATGCAAAGTCGGGTTCCAGAGGAGGTTCATCCGGCAGATGCGGTTTCAGTAACTACTCAAGTTGCGCCAGCAATGGTCACTACTGCAGCACAAGATGATGAACTGAGGCAGGACTTGAGGCAAGTGGTTGATTTGATGAAGAATCTTAGTCTAAATATGTTAAGCAATGTGGGAAATAATCGAGGTCGTATGAGACTTGCAAATCAGCCAGGAGGTGAAGGACAACCAAAGAATGGTTTTGGTGGACAGAATAACGGCAGGGGTTGGAGGCAGTTGCCCACATGCTATAACTGTGGAGAGCTTGGCCACATCAGCCCACAATGTGATAAACCACCAAGAATGGGTGGAGATATGTATCCATTGCCTGCACAGTTGCCAAACCGGTCAAATGATTATGGCATAGAGATTAAGGGTGAGGCAGAACCTAGTGGACTGACCAAGGAGGACAAGGGAAAGACAAAAGTGTTAAGTGTGGTCACCTTGGAGAAGGCAGCAATGTTGGAAGATACATTAGTAATGCCTATTGGGAAGAGAACTACAGAGGATAAAGAAGGAAGAAATGAAGCAGGTCCCAGTAGAAAAAAAGGGAAGAGTCATGAGGGTGAAGATGTGAAAGCTAAAAGGAAAAGGAGAGCCCGCCGAAAATTTCACGTCTCAGATTTTCCACTAGGGGAAGGGCAGGATAGCTATGACTTAAAACAGGACCTGAGTAGTAGGAAGGCAGACGTGACCTTTGGACAACTAGTGGAAATGATACCGAAGCTGAAGCGCCAATGGAAGAAACTAGTCAGCCCGCTGGGGAAGGAGCCCAACAGAGGGTCAGTAAGAGTGTTGGCCATTGATGAGTCTTCAGACATTTGTCCCATAGTAGATGTTTGGCATAAGAGGAAGAATCTTGGGCAGGGATACGTGGATGGTGGTGCACAAATTTGTGTAATCACTCAAACATGTGTAGAAAAGATGGGCCTGACAGTAGAAGGAGTCTCAGGATTCCGCATACGACTGGCAAACCATCAAAAGATCAAGTGTTTAGGGGTAGTGAAGAGCTTGGAAATCGAAGCCTATGCAGTCAAAACGGTAGTGGATTTTCATGTAATGCCAGCAGGATTAGGGGCTTATCCTATCATCCTTGGAAGGCCATGGCTACGTGCAGTGCGGGCCGTTCAAGATTGGAGACACGGAACAATCAGCTTATATGGGGAGAAAGGGGGCAAAAGATTATTTGACATGAGTAGCAAGAAGCCACTAGATGAAGATTATGAAGAAGGGGAGAGTCCAAGTAGTGAGGAGTCTTCCACTGTGTCAGATGAAGACAGTAGCACCACCACTAGTAGTGAGGGAGAGGTAAATGTGGCATTTCTGATGGTGGACAGGGTCTTTGAACAGACCAGCATAGTCGTATCCATGAAAGGGATTGAAGATGAGTCCAAGGGCCCATACGAGGTGATTGAAGAGCTAATGCAACCTCAGGTGAAGCCACACGAGAAGCACGAATTGATGGCCAGGATGATTAGCACAGATCTCTCAGTCATGGAGAAGGAGAAGTATTTAAAGATGTTGTCAACATATCCAGATTTATTCATCACATCGTATGAAGAAGTTCGGGGCTTCAAAGGGGAAGATTTGCACATAGAGCTAAAGGAAGGAGCCAAGCCAGTACGTCAAAGACTAAGGAGAATGGGTCCAGAACAGATGAAGGCTTTGCGAGAAGAGGTGGACAAACTACTAAAGGCTGGTTTTATATGCCCTGTGGAGACAACGGAGTGGGTAAGCCCAGTCGTGGTCACTCCAAAAAAGGACGGAAAATGGAGGGTTTGTGTGGATTTCAAACCTTTGAATGCAGCTACAAAGAAGGATCCATACCCATTACCTTTCATTGATCAAATCCTGGATTCAGTGGCCGGTCATGAAAGATACAGTGTGTGTGATGGGTTTTCAGGCTATTTCCAGTTGAAGATTGCTCCAGAGGATCAGAAGAAAACTACTTTCATTACGCCATGGGGCTGCTTTTGCTATACAGTACTACCATTTGGGCTAACAAATGGTCCGGCTCACTATCAAAAGAGAGCAAATTGGGCGCTTCTGCCATTCATTGGAAAATGTGTACAGGATTTCATTGATGATTTTTGTGTCTACAGCACACGCATGGATCACTGTGAGAAGCTGGAGATGGTGTTGGAACGATATAATGATTGTGGTGGCCAACTCAATCCCAAGAAGTGTTTCTTTGCAAAACCAAGGGTAAAATTGTTGGGTCATATGGTGTCAGAAAATGGCATTGAGGCTGATCCAGACAAGGTCAAGGCAATCATGCTTCTTCCTTCTCCAGAGTCTACAAAATAGTTGGCAACATTTATTCAGAAGGTAAAGTACATGTCAAGATTCATTTCATTGTCCTCACAGCTTTTATATCCATTACAACAGGTGGCAAAGCACGATCCTTTGCAATGGGATGACAAGTGTGAAGAGGAGTTTCGAAGAGTCAAAGAAGTCTTGGGGGAGATGACAGTGGTACAGGCTCCAAATTGGGAATAGGTTTTTTATGTAAATCCTTCAGCAGGAGAGGATGCTATTGGTGCTATGTTGCTGCAAAAAGGGAAGGGGAGCCAATATATGCACCCTGTCTATTGTGCTAGTAGGGTAAAGTCAGTTGCAGAGAGGGGATTGTCAGAAATAGAGTTGGTAATGGTAAGTGTGGTGTTTGCTTGCCGACGGTTTCGCCAATATCTTTTGACAAAGCCATTTGTATTCCTAACTAGCTACACATTCTTGCCTCAGCTAATCAATGGTGTAAACATGTCCAAGGCAGTGAAAAAGTGGGTGATTGAATTGCAGGAGTTTGAGTTCTCTTTCTTGGTGGAAGAAAGTAACAGAGCTACTTTGGCAGACTTGTTAACTTATAAGGAAAACCCTCTACTTGTCAAAGAGGAAAGTGTTAGAAAGGTAGAAAGTGTGGCAGAAGTAAGCAATGCTCATGTTTTGTTCTTTGATGGTTCATACAGGAAGAGCCATGATGCAGCTTCGGGTGGTATAGCTCTTTATGACCAGCAAGGTAAGCTGGTTTGTAAAAAGGGATTCAAGGTTGATGCTCATACTAACAATGAAGCAGAGTATTCTACATTGGAAGCAGGGCTAAACATTTGCATTAAGCATGGTGTAAAGAGACTATGCATAAGAGGAGATTCTCTACTGGTGGTAAAGCAAATACTAGGAGTATGGAAGAGCAAAAACCCTGCATTGAGGAACAAGTGTTTCAAGATCAAGAGCTTGTTGAAGGAGTTTGAAGCATGGGGCATTCGGCATGTGGAACGCTCTCTTAATACAGAAGCACATGAAGCAGCACAGGGAATGATCGGCGAGCTATATGTGTTAAAAGCAGAACTGCCACTTTATCGGGGTCGTGAAAGTCTGACACTGGAAGAAGAGTTTTTGTTGACAGGAGTCATTCCCCAGGACATTGAGAAGGCAAAGAAATATGGGTTTGTACGCAGAGCTTGCAAATACAAGCTCATTGGTGACACCCTATACATGCAAGGGGCTGACTTGGTGTTAAGGCGTGTACCATGGAAGGAAGAGCTGTACAGAGTGCTTGAGGAGAATCATGAAGGAGCATGCGGTGGCCACTTTGCATTTAAAATCACATTGCACAAAATCTTACAGGAAGGTTACATATGGCCAAGTATACAAAAAGATGTGCATCACTGGTGTAGCTCATGCAAGAGGTGCCAGGCATTTGGAAAACGAGTTTTAAAACCAGAGTTGCGCAAGACAATCTTGGCCTTTGACATTTTTGAGAAGTGGGGAATTGATGCAGTAGGACCTTTACCCATTACCAGCAGGGGGAAGAGTTATATTTTGACAGCTGTGGATTATCTTTCCAGGTGGGCAGAAGCTAGAGCAGTGAAGCAAATTACTGCAAGAGATGTTGCAAAGTTTGTTTATGAAGACATCTGCTGTAAATTTGGGGTACCCTTGGAGCTTCTTTCAGATCAAGGGCCTGGTTTTAGAGCTGACTTACTTGAATACTTGTGTGCCAAAATGCGGATTAAGCATAATTTTACTACTCCTTATTACCCGCAGTGCAACGGTTTGAATGAAAGATTCAATGGAGAACTTGTACACATTCTTGCAAAGGTGACAGAACATCAGGGCAAGAATTGGGATCTGGAGCTGTTCAGTGCTTTATGGGCTTATCGTACATCGGTGAAAACAAGCACAGGTTTTACACCTTTTCACTTAGTGTATGGCAAAGAAGCTTTGTTACCTGTGGAAGTTGAGTTGCCTGCAGTTAAAATGTTAGAAAAGCTGCTAGGGCCATCTAGCAACACATTTAAAGAGAGACTCTTACAGTTACAAGAGGTTCAGCTGGACAGGATGAGGGCTTTGGAACATTACAAGAAGATGCAAAATAGGACATTGACAAAGATAAATGAGAAGATTAAGAAGAAGGGTATTGAGGAAGGTGATTTGGTGCTACGCTATAATAGTAAGCTGGATAAAACCTTTCAAAAGAAGTTCCAAGTGAAATGGGAGGGGCCCTTCAGAGTAATGAATTGCTTTGCTAATGGCACATATCAATTGGCTAACCTTGATGGAACCCCACATGTATCAAGGGTGAATGGTTTACGTCTCAAGTTATATCATGCACGACTGATGATGGTAGACAAGGATGAAAGAATTGAAGAAGTGAAAAGCAGTGTCTTTGAGAACATGGTGATATCAGATGCATTGAGCCTCACTACACTGTTTTCTGCTGACCATGAATGATCTAGCAGGCTAGGGGATGGGCAAACTATGTTAGGTTTTTTTTGGTAATATTTTCTTGGCATATGTACACACTCATGCATGGCATTTACAAATAAAGAATGTCCATCTCCAAGGGCCAAAGGGGGTATAAGGCCACATGTGAACGGATCTAACAAAAATGTGCAATGTGTACAGTTAGTTATTGGTTTACCTGGATAAATAATAAATGGAAGAAGTGAGAGATAAGAATCAGTTTCACAAGATAGATTTTGGCACTATCATGTATGGACAAGGTTGTTGACAAATAATGTGAGCATGCAAAGCATTATTTTTTTTAAAAAAAAACTGGATAGGGACCCGTTAGAGGAGGTCAGCTACAGTACCGGTCCTTGGCATTTCATGGGAAACAAAGGTGTGTGTGGTGCAAAGTCTTCCTTGAATGAAAGAGTCACCTTGGGATTTAATGCAAGGTTTGCTTAAAATAGAAGGTGGCCTTGGATGGTTTCAAAAGTTCCTCAACTAGCCTCAAAATTCAAAAGGGCGCCGCGTGAAGGTGGGGTGAGCTCTCTGACATACGTTGGATGTATTATGAACAATATGATATTCTTAAGTTGAATGGGCAGCACACGCTGGTGTATAAAGAGAGGAGGGGAGCAAGCTCAAAAAAGGGAGAGGTAGTACTTGCAGCTCGAATGCAAAAGAGCACAGCCCAATGGGTGAGAAAGCTGCGTAGGTGTAATGTTTGTGTTTGCAGAGCGTGTGTGGGATAACTCAGCTCCAATGTTCCCAAGGAGCTGCGCTGCACTCTCTATGAGTATGTAGAAGACTCCCAGAATTTCCAGTGGGGGAACAGTGAGAACTTGTCGTTATGATGTTTTTGTAGAGCTCATAGCTAGTGTGTGGGGAGAGCTGTGTGTTCTGTAGCTCTCAGAGAGGCGCAGCTGATGTGTAGAAGGGGAGCCGTAAATCTTGCCATTCTAAAACGCAGGCCAGGTGTGTAGAAATGAGAAGGCGCAGCGTATTTTTCAACCTGTGGAGAGCCCGCCCCTTAAATGCTTAGAAATGTGCGCAGCTGATGGGTGGAAGAGATGTTACCCGCCATTTCAATGCTCTAGGCGCAGCCCATGGAAGTGGAAGAGCGCTGCTATAGTTTTTATAGTGTGAGCTCAGCTTTTCTAAGACTCTATGGAGAGCTGCGCAGTACATGTGCGCAGCTCATTGAGTAGGAAAAAGGAAGTGTAGCTGTAGCGCAGAGTGGGTGTGGGGAAGAATTCATGACTCTGAAGCTCAGAGAGGTTGCATAGCACGTGTGTAAGGGAGAGCATGTGTTCTGGTTTCTCTTAGAGAGCACAGTACCCGTGTGCATCCCATGCTTGTAGAGAGGAGGAAACGTAACCTTCTGCAGCCCATGTGAGTAAGGGGAGAAGCGTAGCCTTGTGTGAGAAGGCACCGTCTTCAAGGTGTGAAAACCGTGTGTTTTTTTTCCTTATGAGTAAGAAGCTGCTCTCTGTGTTTGAGAGATAAAGGAGACGAGCTCGTTTTCTTTGAAGAGAAGTACCCTCAGAACAGCCCACGGCATTCCAGTTTGGGAGGGGAGGAGAAGCTGCAACGCCACTTGTATGAATGAAGAGAAAGTGCCACGCATAAAGAAAGCGGTTCTCTGTTACGATGACAACCCATGCAATGTAAGTGACGGCTGGCCATCTTTGTGTTCTCTTTTCTTTTGTGAAATAACTCCTATATATATGAGGAATCACCAGTTTGTGGCTTTGGAAAACCCATGTACATGATAACCAAGTCTCTGATTTTGTGGGAAGCTCATGTGTACGAGAAAAACAGCCTTCTGGTTTTGTTTGAGAGAACATGTATGTATGGTGGTGTGCTTCTTCAACAAACAGACTGAAGACCATAAAGTGATTATGTCTCCAGCCACACACTGCTCGCCAGGTTGGGAGAATTGAAGTTACTCACTGTTATTGTCTTTTCTTGGGAAACTGAAGTTTTGCATAAAGCTCATATTTGATGGAATGTAACCTTGTCTATGGCAAATGGTTCTCTCACCATTTCTCTGTGGTGATCATTTTGCTTACGGCCGTGAGCCTATTTCATAATAAGGGTGCACCCCTATATGCATATGTATCAATTGAGTTAAGGGTGGCAGATGTTGATGTGCCCATCTCCCCTTGCATGTCTTGATCAAATGTATGTAGGCTTCCCCCAGTTGCTTGAAAAATTGAATGAGGGTAGAGACAAAGTCTCATGCTTGAGAGGTTTAATGTTGTGTCAGCTCATTGAGAAGTTGACTGGTGCCCCTTTTTCTTGATGTTGGTGTGTACTCCGAACTGTGGAAAGGCATTGCTATAGAGGTGTTCCGTGTCTCTCTGCCTCCCTTCACAACGTATTCTCTGCAATCTCACGATCTCAAAAACAAGTCGACAGAATCTGACCAAAAATTTGATTGGGGCAACAAAATAGCTTATCAAATCATATTCACATGCACTTGAGGTATGGAAATGTCACCAGAGAAGACCTCACTCCTGAGACGATAGTGCATCAAATCACCAAGGATCTTCCTATCCAAAAGAGTGTGGGTTCCACTCAATTGAGTGTCTTAAGAAATCACCAAGGATCTTCCTATCCAAAAGAGTGTGGGTTCCACTCAATTGAGTGTCTTAAGAAATCTGACCACCTTCAAAACTAGTAATCTATGGAAGAAGGGCTCTGATACTTTGGGTTTGGGAAAGAGGAGAAACCACCCTCCCCTACCAGATCTAGTGGTATCATTAATATAGCCCAAGGATTTTTTGGTCTCCAAACTAGCAATGATGAAGAAGCGCAATCCATGGTGGGCATGGGTCCGTCAACCAGCACGCTAGACTTGGTCCAAGGCAAGAAGTACCTATCTAAACTTCAAATTGGAGGCTGTCAAACACTGGCACCCCCCAAATGAGAAGGGACATGGAAAGTGCGGCTAGGACTGGTCAAGTATTCTTCCCAACCTCAGAGGAAGTAGAATTAGATCTGAAAAAGATCGAGGTAGAACGACAGCTACAAGAACTAAGCGTAAGGAGACAAGAGCTCGATACTCGAAGTGCTAGAGCGAAACACAAGGAGGTGGGAAGTGTAAACTTACTCCAATCACGGGGTAAAGAACCGAAAATAGTCATGGCTAGAAGTGAGGAAGAAATTCCAAACTTAGAACCCATTAATGAAGAGCCCAGAGCAGAGGAAGGGTTTGTAACCCTAGATGAAGAGGATAATCTACCAAGAGCAGCGGGTGAAGTGGAAGACCGCCTGTACACCAAAAAGGACATCGAGAAGATGATCAATCATCCCACATTCCTACAAGACATGGAACTCTTAATTTTGCAAAGGCGTATAGAGGCGGCTAATGATGAGCCATTCCAAAATGAAGTGGTTGGACCATCCGATAGACCTGAGATGCCTAGAAGAGCTAGCATAGGAAGAGGACAAGGTCTAGGTAGGGGGGAGCAATTCCTCAAAGACCAAGGGTGGATCCAACCATCAATCTTAATGTAGCCACCACAAGGACGGATCTGTTGAATATGGCTATGAAAATGGGCCGAGAAATAGTCAAGGAACTAGGCACTGCTCTAGAATCCTGACCTCCCAAATGAAGCCACACATTATTTCAAAGCTCCTCCAAAAATTCTTTGGGGATGGGGATCCTATTCAACATCATGTAGAGATTTTTGAGTCCACATGCGAAACCTACGATCCCATCAGTGATGTAACAATGATTCATACTTTCTCACTGACCCTAGAAGGAAAAGCGCATCAATGGTTTTGAACCCTCAAACCCGAGGATAATGTTAACTTCACACAACTCAAGAATGTGTTTGTGCCCAACTTTGCCAGAAGTGACAACAGATGGAGTCCTATGACACAGCTGCACAACATCAAACAAAAGGAAATGGAGTCGATGAGAGACTATGTGTCTCAACTAAAGCACTTAAAGTCAAGGTGCAAACTATGGGAAAGGCTAACTGATATATCAGTTATTGCCTTTTTTCAGGAGAGGAGTTAGAGACCACAAGATGCATGATTATCTGGTATTAGCCCGACTGGCTACTCCTGGATGCATGTTGTAAACTAGCAATTGAGTATGAAGATAATATGCTTGAATTGCCACAACTAGAAGATGTGAGAATATCTTCGACAGCAACGACTTCGCATGTTTTGAGTCACCAAGAGATTGGAACTCGGAGCAAGCAAGTTGGAAACATGACTGTGGATGGAACTCAGTAATGCAATACTAGAAAAATTGAAGGTAAAGGAGGGAAGAGAAACATCTGGCCATGGGCATGCCCATCTTTACCCTTGTAGGGAATTGGTGTGGTGCTCTATGTGCAGATTGAATCACACTACCACCAAATACCACAGTTAAGAGCAAGGCCACTACTCTATTGTGCACACTATGTAAAATTAGGGAATCATGACACCTCCATGTGCAGATATCCAAGGCTCCAAACAGTTGCACACCTATCGACACCTAGAGCTCCATTGGCCTTACTAGCACCACTTGTGCAAATCCCTGCAACTACACAGCCCAACTCTTCCTATTTACCTAGGGAGATGTTTTCGGTACATGACACCACCTCTACCACTACTTGTTCTACCACCATAGGCTAAAATCAACCAAGTATTGATTGAAGAGCCATCAGAATATATGGATATGGTGCATGAAGTAGAACTTAGTGGAGAGTACTATGAGGAAGCTACGGAGATCGCACCAGAATTCTATGTCCTATAGAATCACACGCCAGTACCTATGTTTCAAACCACGGTACAGTGGAAGGATAAGGACATAAACTCAAACATGAGGAGAGGACCACTACAATGTTTTGGCTGTGGTGGGTTGCATTGAATCGTTGAGTGTCCAAACAAGAATGTGGTTCTTATGCACTAACCCCAACGATTGCCTACTCCACCCAATGACATGCAAGTACTTACTTGTACTAAATGTGGCATTTGATCAAGGATTGTCCATACCGTGCAAGTGGTTCAACTTCCACTTCTAACCAGGCCACAATCCGGACCATTAGTGTGTAGCCTAGAAATATCATGCCACTCAATGTCTTGACACGAGCCCATGCCCAATTGGGGGATAAGGGGAAGAACCGAGCAAATGCAATCACTTCTAGAACTGGCCGGAGAAGGAGAGTGAAAAAAGTGGGTAAGGGTGACACTAGGGTCACAACCCAACATGGATCCGAAGAAGAAGATACGATTAACACCGGATCCAACCAATCAAGGGAATAAGGGGATCAAGTGGTCAACCAAAAAGAGCCTAACCTAGAGATGCAAGGGGAAAGACCATCAACCCCCCAAGGGAGTTGGGGAATACCCAAATGCCGAAGAGGAGATAAGGAAGCTCGAAGATGCTAGGGCCTTAGTAGAAGAGTGTCAACGGCTTCATGAAGCTAAGTTAAGGGCTAACCGGGTCACAGATACAATGTATCCAAGAACGAGCCAACAAGGGAAAGAGAATTTGATGTACCTACTCCAATTCCAGAAGAGACGGAAGAGGGATCTCAAGGAAACACAATGTCAAGAATGTTTGAGAAAGATGCGTAGGATCAGTCCATCCATCCATTCCTTAGGGATGGATACGAGGCACACATATGGAAGGAACCCTCAATTGCCACCATAGAACCCACGGACATAGGCAGCCTCGTGGCCGTATTGTCCACTTCTGTGTAAATGCCATTAGGACAACTGCTATATGCAGTTCACCAACATTATGGACAGACATAAAGGAATGGGTAGAAGGTGGACTAAGGCCGGCCGACATGGGGGTGGTCAAAAAGCGAGCCAAGAGCAGCGAGCACAAAGCAATGAGTAGAGCTCATGTTCTTGGGAAAGTGAGCAGGTAGGGGCATGGTATGATGTTAAGCGAGCATGAAATGTTAACGAGAAGAGTGGAACCACAGTGCAATTCTGTAGCAATCAAACAAAGATGACATGAAATGTTCTAAAATGACCATTGCAATAAATTTTTTTTCGAACCAATGGTGCAGATACAAAAAATCACTATTAAACCCATATTGCTTGGCTCGCTAAAAAGATGTTGAATCTATATAGTATTCACAATGTTGGAGAGCCATTAGCAAACAAAAGACAATAGACAGGAAAATTCATAAAATAACCAAAACATTTCCAAAACAATCACTAATAAACTCGTACTACGGTTCAGCTGGTATGACATGACCCCCATACATATTTCAACTAAAGTGGGTTGCAGGTTCCTAAAGCTGTTGAGGATGACTTCTAATAGACTTAGTTAGCATGTCTTTTACAATTCTCTCAGAAATACAAACTTGATGAATATGCATATTGTTGTTCACATCCTGTCCAAGAATCATTAAGAACACAAAGTATATGTGCTTGTAAGATATGGTCTTTTCTTGGTCACTCTATCTCTGAACTCCACACATGAACACATTATTCTTCTGAATAGTGACCTCTATCAGAGGTGTGTCTTGGCTCCCATTGGTCAATGGATTAATACTAAATGTTTCCTTTACCCCTTCTATATGTATATGGCTGCCTACAACTTCTGCATGCATATCTAAGGCCGCAGTGATTTGACCAAATGCAGCCTTTGAAATTCCTCGTCGATATGAAAATTGTTTCACCTCCTTGTTTGTCTTGCTAGTGCCTTTTGCAAGCTCCTTTTCTAGAAAAAACTCAAGAGGAATACCAATGTCATATCTTGCTCTAATAAGCTTGCAGGCTTCTTTCACTTGTAACTTGGTACCTTTAGCAATGGGCCAAATACAAGGGACATCCTTTGGTGGATGTAATATTGTCTTTGTAATTTTCCAAGTGTGCCTAACATCTGTATGACAAAAATAGCAATACTTCTCCTTTTTCCAGGAGGATAGTTGACAATCACTCCAAAAACAAGGACTGACATCACCCCCTCGCAACTTTGAGCTACACTTTTTCCCCGATGCCCAGTGGTTGCACTCAACTCGATTCACTGTTGGTATCCTCCGTAAGGCCCACTTTGTATCATGCACATCACTTTCAAGGCTCTCTAAAACTTTGCATTGCTCATCGACCTCTATTGCAGGCTCTAACCTCTCTTTTGTCACATAGTTAAACTCAGGCCTATGGCTAGAGTTGCCAAAGTTTTCTTCTGTCGAGTCGTGTAGTGGCCTTTTGGTTCGAATAGTTTTATTCTCACCCTTGAATTTTACCCTATTTGAAAACATAGGGGTCCCCGCCCCACTGCATCATCCACTGCTCGTGAGGTAGCTATTGGGGATGGACTTGCTTTCTATCGAGAAAGAGCTCTCTCACCAATGTAGGCCCACAACTTGTGTATTTTCCTTCCAAGAAAGCCAGTTGTCTGGCACATTGGAAGTAAGCATTGATTAGATCTGTCACACAAGCATCATAAAGACTAATCTTTTGCCTATACCCCTCCCCTACCAACCAGCTTGCATGCTTGGTCTCCGACATATTTGTCCTTGGGACAAGAGCATTGACAATAGGCTCTCCATCCTACGAGAGAGTGGTAGAAATTGATTAAAAACAATGCAGTGCACATAAGTAGGAGGCACACAATAATACAATGAATAATCTCTTACAAACATTACCTTTAAAATGAAATGACCCCATCGACTAACCCTATAGTGCCACCAACTCAACCAACCAAGAAGCTTAGGGATGTTTCTATCAGCTGCCTTGCCAGTTGCCCACCATGCTCGTATCCTGCGAAATTGTTGAAGGGCACTTTCTTTGTTTGGGGCAGTCCTCCACTTCTCACACATCTCCCTGTGCTTTTCTTGATGTGGGCTATAGATGTACCTCTGCGTGTGGACACGAAGGTTGTCTTCCCAATGCCATAAACATGACCTTTCCCTTTCAATCATCTCCTTGCCGTCGTTGAAGACACGTCTCACTGCATTCCAATTAGCACCAGCCTCATCTGCCATAAACCCAAAAAAATTTGCTACCTTCCCTGTGTGCTCCACCATTACCAAATTCATGTTTTCCCAAAACATGACTTGAGCATCCTCATCCTCTTCTCTAAATTCACAAGTTGCTATTGTCAATAGCTCACCAATCTTGCATGCCACAAATGGAAACAGAGTTATATTAAAGACACAAAACAAGCAATGCTCTCTACCGCTTGTAACTTACATGTGGTCATAAACATGTGCTCCCATTGTATGCCATCCAGTATCCACTCGATGCACATGATCAAAGTAGACCCATGCTTGATGAAGATCCCCATTACCATCCTTGTCCATTTGCCGAACAATGTCAATCCCAGAACCAGGTCCAGTAGTAGACATCTTAAAGATAAAGCAACGCTCATTAGTAGTGGTGGCTTGCAATGGAAATCGAGAACCATGGAAGAACTCAAAATGGCATGTTCTTTTTAGATTAAGAATGGCTTCATATCCTTCACCGAGAGGCCGTGTTGTTTTTCGTGTTTGCATTACCATCTGCTTCACCCTACATTCATAAAGCATACTTAGTGTATTAAATATGATAATTGCATACTATTCTTTGCTAAATTGCACTTCCTACGTACTTTTTGACATTTATCAAACTTTGCAACTCTTGTGACATCTCATGTAGCTCCCTCTCTATCGTCATGAATTCTCCCTGTGCCTTGTCATCATCAGTGAACGCTCTTAGAACCACCTCCCTTGCCACAATCATTTGTACCTTTCTGGGCCCAGCGTTGTGGTCGATGCCCACTGCACGTGCTACAAAGGCCTTGATATTTCGTATCGATGCTCGGCACATTCCCTTGGAAACCATGTGTGTATGTTTGCCATAATGAATAAGGGTATCAAAAAGAGTACATGTTGTATATATGTATATATGTTTGTGGTGTGTGTGTATGTATACACACACACACACACATATTTGCTTTGTGTTAGTTCTTGCGCTTTTTCATAATCTCCTGTTAGATTTCAAAAACTCTACCAGTTGGATACCATAGCATAACTGTGATAGCTAGCCCTCTACCACCTTCTCCAGAGGCCGGATTTTGTGAGGGGTTGTCCCTGCATCTTGAGGAAATTGATACCATCTTTCCAGCAGACGAGGACACGGATCCACCACCAGCGCAAGAGTAAACTCAGTGACTCCACAATAAGATCGACAAGCCAGGGCACTTTTCTCCCATTGGGTTTTTCCCCTCGGCTATATTCGGTGATTGACACCAATGGCAAATTTTATTCTTTTCTTTTCTTTTCTTGTTTGTTAATAAAAATTTTGCAGAGATCTCCGCTAAAAAAAGAGCATCAAACACGCCCCAATAGTCCACCTATCGTGCACACAAATTAGGAAGGGGGGAGACATGCTACGCCTACAAAGATCAAGGAGGAGCAATCTGCACAAAATCAGCAATTCATCAATGCAAACGAACAACATCAACAGGGCACTACAACAGGTGTATTCAAATCTTAATCTTTATTTCTTTATGTGCTCTTATCTTTCGAATATATGGTTTGCATGTTCACACAATGTTGGCTGCTTTTAGTTTTTGATTAGTTGTTAAAATATGGTGAGTGAATTCTAGACTCTTAGAAGACTTAGTAAAAGATATTTCTATCTAAAGACAGTGTAGGATATATACCAATGGAATATGCTAAGTTCTTATGCTTTCAAGGTATATTAGTTATCCCTAGTGGTAGCTACCTCTTAGATATGAGCTAGGTGCTAGGAGTAATAAAAATTTATAAAAATTATACCCAAAAATATATATATACATAGTAAATTGAGACATGACGTGTCTATGAGAAATGCTTGGTAGGACCTGGGGTTGTCTTAGCACCTTGGGGCCGATGCCTTGGTTTCCATGGGGTGAACACTGATGTCTAAAAGCTTTCTTCAAGGAATCTATCGCCTTGATAGATGTTGCTAGGACTCTAGGGTACACTATGGGCCCTCGAGACCGATGCCCTCATCTTCATGGGGTACTCCTTAGGTCATAAAAGAAAGAAAAAGGGTCTGTCGTCGCCCTTGAGATACTTAGCGGTCTTTAGATTCTCTTGGCGGAGGTCTCTTGGCCATTGCTTGGGTCTCTTTGGGATAGAACCTTAATCTTTATCACCTTCTACACACATATCAAAAAAAAAAAAGAGAGTTCCAATCACCTTTGCTCATATTTAGGAGTAGGTTTGCCACTTAGGATAACTTACATACTTGTAGGACATTGAGACTGAGATCATAACCGGTGGTGTACAAAGCACACTTGCCTTTGCATAGCATTATCTACCACTTAAGTCTCACTTTGACTAGTCTTTACTCACCTATTTTAGTACTCATTAAAACTTTAATCAGCCTTGCACTTGTATGCTCACGTGTGAAATTATCATTGCTGGTTTTTCTTTTCTTTTCTTTTTTTCAATAAAAGACTTTACTTGTATCCATTGTTTTTTTTGTTGCAGCTCTTGCTACTACCGCGCTCGAGGACGTGCGCAAAATAGGAAGGGGGGAGTGTTGCTGAAGATCAATACAAGGATGCAACAAAAAAGACACTTAGGGCTCTTGAAAGGAGTTCCAAGTTGTAGATGAATGTGGGAGAGGGCTTGACAATAATCCCACATGGGAACTTTTGGGAGTTCTAGAGTTTTTGTATAAAAGGTGGCCCATTTGAGAGCTAGGGAGGACTCTTTGGTCATTTGGTTGAGAGGCTCATAGAGAGAGCTTGCTCCATAGCTCCTTCTCATGTGCTCTCCCAAGGCTCTACATCTCCATTCATGCTTCAATCTTGTACTCTCTATTCTCTACATTTTCAATGATATAAGGTTATGGTCTACTCACTTGCTAATCTAGATTTCTTAATGATATTTTGATGCTAAAATCTGATTTGTAGAGTGCATGTGATGAAGCTTGTGCATGAAATGATGTGTAGTTGAGGCTTGTGTGATAGCTCTTTGCATGTTAGATTCTTTGCATAAGTTGCATTTTTATGCTTAAGTGTAGCCTAATCTTGATGCTTTAATTATGTAAGATTGATTGCTTGAGTGATGAAGAAGGATTGAGTAGGACTAGAAGTCATTAGTGTGTGGTTAACTCATCTTCTCCCATTCGGGATAGCCTCTATACGCTAACCGGGTTGCATTCACGGATTGACAAAGTGTGTGGGTTGGAGTGTAGCCTCCGCTATGCTATGATGTCCCAAACAACCATCAACCAGGCCTACAAAGTGCCGCACGGCGAGTCGTTTACAGGTTTTCCTACAACATAACCCAGATATTCCTTGTTAAAAAACATGCATACTTCTTTCTGTGTGTTGTTTTATCATTTGGGCTTTGGCTTGCAGATGGTTGCTTTCTGAAATTGAGGAGCACCAATTGGATATTTTACCCCCTCTTGCTAGTGTGTGGCTTTGTGTTGACAATCAATCTTATATGTATGCTGATTTAAAGCTTGGAAGAGTAAGTGATTGAATTTTTCATATTGAATCCATGATTGAGAAACATGTTCATATTGAGGGTGAGTTGTGTTTACCCATGTTTGTCATTGAACAGGCCATGTCAAGCATAGAGTCTCGTTTCTGCCCGTGGTGGTTGGACCTTGAAAGAAACCATGTGCCTGAGGAGGAGCTTGATCTGTATCGCCAACATAAGTCTATATTGGAGCTTCGTAGCCAGCAAATTGATCATAATGAGGCCACATCCACATCACATGCAACATCGATTGCATCGGCTTCTTTTCGTAAGTCATTGCCAGTGAATTTAGGGAGGGAAATAGTGAATCGTGCATTGGAGGTGAATCGAGCAATGGAAGCAAATAGGGAGCAGAGTCAACAACAGACATCCAATAGTAGTGTAGGCGGGATACAACCAACTGACATCATAACCAAGACATTGCAAGCTCCAGGTATGTGAGCTTCCTACCTCATCTCTATCGTGATCCGATTGTTTTGACTTAAGACTATGTGTGTTAAATGTCAAAAACCTGTCTATAGGAACCATTTATGCCTTCAATGTCAGTATTGAGGGCCTTGCAGCTACTTTTGTGAACATGGAGGATGCATCCTCATTAAAAAAGCAAGTGCTTGACGCCATGAATGTTATTTGCACAGTAGGGAATGTCAAGAGTAGAGGGTCCGATTACTGTGTGGAGTTGATATTTACAGGCTTCCCCTCAAATATCATCATTGGAGGTTGTGTTGCAAACAAGGTTCCATATTGGAATAAGATTGGGGATGGCATGTATGACTCTACTATTAAAGCTGTTGATTCTTGTCTCTCGGATCGAGGCTTCTTAAACTTTTTTAGTCTTCTTTGTTCTGTTCATTATAGAGTTGCACTATGGTTTCACTCTTCTCTTTAACATTACATGCTCGCTTAACCTCATACCATGCCCCTACTTGCTCACTTTCAAAAGGACTTTATTTCAACTCACTACTCTGTGCTCACTGCTCTTGGCTCGCTAAATAGACGCACCCGAGCATTTATGCTTCAGCAAAAAAAAGCATAAAGTCCAATAGCTATCCACCAGGATCAAAAGGAAACTGCTGTAACTCACCATCCCATTTTCCAACATCTGTGAAAAACAATGGCTGCATCACTACATACCAAACGTCAACCATATTATATGTCACAAAATCATTTCCGTCCATCATTTGATAAGCATTCACAGACTCTGACCACATAGCATCACCCTCAAGCCTTCGCTCTTCAAATAAACCATAAGAGAACACTTCACCCACAACAAACCTCCTTGTCTTCAAAACCTGTGACATTGCAACATTTAGCATCCAATTCATCAATACCAGTGAAGGCCAAGTTCCAACATTTTGACCTTTATGCACACAAAAATCCACATCCTTTCCAACAGCAGTGTCCACAAACACTTCCAACTCTTGTAAAATGGGCATCTCTTCACAATCATACAACTCAACTGGTCCAGAATCCTTATCATCCATGGACTTTGTCTTTAGCATTTCAGCAACACACAAAGAAGCCTTAGTTACACTCTCAACCATATTTGCATCCATGTCCATCTCTGGCTCCTGTTCGTCAAGGCTAGCAACTTCCCACATATCATCCTCAAGCACAATACTCACATCACAACGCTCTTCATCAGCCCAATCTACATGCATACCTTCTTGAGTGTTGCCAACCCCCCTAGTATCATTGTCCAAAGACTCCCCATCACATAATGCATCAAATGGAAAAACATCCACACATTTCATCGCAGGTACCATATCACCATCAAGTTGTCCAAGAAAATCCATAATAATAAGATCTTCCTCCATGCTCTCCTCATCTGCATTGCAAACCGTCTTCACTTCACCATAAGTCTCTACCCCATCCTCCTCCCTTGTAGAATCTGGCAAAGAATCATCCTCAAAGCATTCTGTATCCAACTCCTCTTCCTTCTTATCATCAGCCAATCCCAAGGCATCATCCTTTTTGCTTCCATGTGCATGCATGTCATCCAGATCCGAATACAAATGATCTTCAATAGAGCATTCCAAATCACTGTCATGTACAGCCATGACGTCCAAATCCAAAGAAGAATCCACTGGCAACTCCTCATCTGCAAAAATCTCAAACCTTGACCTAGATTCCTCATCCTGCTTTTCATCCACCTTCACATGCTTTAAAGACTTTGAAAAAAAATTAAAAGGCACATAAAACATCCCCCTTTGCACCTATATAGGCCTTTGAGGCTCCTATCTAATCAAACTTTGCATAGGACTCTTATCCACCTCAACCAAATTTACATGCATATCCCTTTGCAGACACAACACCTTCATGCGGATAAATACCCATCTCCATCTGCTCGGAAATCTTGCCTTCCTTTTCCTCCCTAGCAACCCTAACTGCATCATCAAATGACTTGAGAATCTTCAACTCAACCCTGACCTTCAAATGGGGGTAACAAACCATCAATGAACAAGCTCTTCTTCAGAAACATAGGAGGAACTTACTGCTTCAATGTCATACACCACTTACCCCACAAACATGTAAATACCTTCATGAAATCATCTAGTGATTGCCCATAGACCTGCTTCAAGATGCTCAACTCTTGCCAAAGCACACTAGGCTCCTCCGCTTGGTTGCTGAAAATGCTCCAAAAGGCCTTCTTTCAACTTGTCTAAGGTTAAAACACCATGTAGCTCATATGCCGCATCCTCTGCTTCAAAATCTTTAACCCAGCTTCGAGCATCTCCCTTCAAGAAAATCTTTATTAGCTTCAAAACCTGCTCTTCATCTGTAACATGATTGCTAATGCATGCCAACTCCATTTGCTCCAAAAAGTCAAACACATCCTCACCTTTCCTGCCATGAAATTCTGGATAAGACCACATCATGAAAACCTATAACAATCCCTGAGCTCTCCTCAGTGGGGGCACCAAAAAGCTATCGGAAATTCCGGACACGGAATCACCTGCCTCTATAGCTGTCCATCCAATAGCCTTGGAAAACACCACGAACCTAGGGCACCACCAGCACACAAGCTGGAACACTTCTCACACAATTCACCACACCACCCACACCAAAAAGATAGCCAAAACAGGGGCACCATAGTCAAAGTAAACACCCAGCAAACACATACACTTCCACCGTGTGCATGATGAGGTAATCGAAGGCTGGCACAAAGTGCGCTGTGAGAGTGTAAACCCGTGGACACCACCACCAAACACGTCAATCACGCCTTCTCCTACAAATCAACACACAGAGGATACCAATAGGATACCAACACACAACCATAACCAGATACATCACCCAGTATCATTTTTTCCTAAAATTCCCAACCAACACTTCAGGATACCAACACACAACCATAACCAGATACATCACCAATATCATTTTTCCCTCCTGAAATTGCCAACCAACACTTCATACAAGCTTCTTCTGACACAGAAGCCTTTACTCACACAACCTTACAAACACTCTGGCTTGGATTTACTGCCAAGGGAATTCAACCACGGCCTCACTGCCTCTTGAACTACAACCTTGCGTCTGACAACCAAGCCTTTTCAACCACAAACACATCAACACTTTGACCAAGGATACATCACATCCTCAATCGGCACATGATCCACTGCATCTGCAGTCGACCCACACGTCTCTGCACTGCACTCTTTCTCTTGACGACGGCAACCCTCTGATGTCGCCACCAGCCTTCTCTGCAGCCCAGCAAACGCAACCCCTCCTCTCACTGCATCAAAGACGACTCCCTCCACAGCGGACTCCTGCCCCAGCCTGTCGCCAGTCCATCTCGTCTCTGTCCACCAGTAGTAGCCCTACTCAAACCCAACTCGCTCTCTGTCGCCAACTGTAGCCCTACTCAAACCCAACTCTCTCTCTCTCTCTCTGTCGCCAACCATACAGCTGCACCAACCCACCTGCTTGCCATGTGCCTTACCGTGCGCATTGCCTAGATACTCTTGTGCTTTGCTTAGTTGTGCCAGCCACAACAAAAACCGAGCAAAAACCCAGCCACTCTCTCTGTCTTCGCCTGCCCCCACCAGAGGCCGCTACTCTGTACTGGCTGCGCTAGGAAAACCAACGCAACACCTTTCTGTCACCACCAGTGCCCAAGCCAGCCCATCGCGCCTAACGGCAACAGCACCTAGGCGGCTCCCCTCTACAGTGAACTTGTTCTCTACAGCGCCAGCCCCTCTCTCTCTCTTCACTGCAATTGGCATGCTCAGAGGGCCCCTTGCTTCGGTGCAGTCCCCCGCCTGTTAGTGGAAGCGGCTCCTCCAGAAGTTGGCACCAGCCTTTGCTCCTCTCTACGTTGCGCCTCAACTGAAGGCAACCTTCTCGCGTCACCCGCTCCACCAGCCCCTCTGGGTCCTTCCTTGCTCGCTCGGCTCTACTCCCTCACATTCCAGAAGACAAGCGTCGCCCTCAGTTGTGTTGCCACGTGCTCCCCCTTTGTTCTGGAGAAAACGCGCCACCTTTCTCTTTGCCACCCACTCATCCATCATCACCTTCCTTTTTTGGAAATTCTTCATCCCACACATATTATACTGGCACCCTAACAACTAGTTGCCCCCCCCATGCTTCCATGCACACCTTCAGCTTCGAGCATCTCCCTTCAAGAAGATCTTTATTAGCTTCAAAACCTGCTCTTCATCTGTAACATGATTGCTAATGCATGCCAACTCCATTTGCTCCAAAAAGTCAAACACATCCTCACCTTTCCTGCCATGAAATTTTGGATAAGACCACATCATGAAAACCTATAACAATCCCTGAGATCTCCTCAGTGGGGGCACCAGAAAGCTGTCAAAAATTTCGGACATGGAATCACCTGCCTCTATAGCTGTCCATCCTATAGCCTTGGAAAACACCACAAACCTAGGGCACCACCAGCACACTGGCTGGAACACTTCTCACACGATTCACCACACCACCCACACCAAAAAGATAGCCAAAACAGGGGCACCATAGTCAAAATAAACACCCAGCAAACACATACACTTCCACTGTGTGCATGACGAGGTAATCGAAGGCTGGCACAAAGTGTGCTGTGAGAGTGTAAACCCGTGGACTACACCACCAAACACGTCAATCACGCCTTCTCCTGCAAATCAACACACACAGGATACCAATAGGATACCAACACACAACCATAACCAGATACATCACCAGTATCATTTTTCCCTAAAATTCCCAACCAACACTTCAAGATACCAACACACAACCATAACCAGATACATCACCAATATCATTTTTCCCTCCTGAAATTCCCAAAACCAACACTTCATACAAGCTTCTTCCGACATAGAAGCCTTTACTCACACAACCTTACAAACACTTCGGCTTGGATTTACTGCCAAGGGAATTCAACCACGGCCTCACTGCCTCTTGAACTACAACCTTGCGTCTGACAACCAAGCCTTTTCAACCACAAACACATCAACACTTTGACCAAGGATACATCACATCCTCAATCGGCACATGATCCACTGCATCTGCAGTCAACCCACACGTCTCTGCACTGCACTCTTTCTCTTGATGGCAACCCTCTGACGTCGCCACCAGCCTTCTCTGCAGCCCAGCAAACGCAACCCCTCCTCTCACTGCATCAAAGATGACTCCCTCCACAGCGGACTCCTGCCAGAGGCGGCTCCCCAGCCTGTTGCCAGCCCATCTCGTCTCTGTCCACCAGCAGTAGCCCTACTCAAACCCAACTCTCTCTCTCTCTCTCTGTCGCCAACCATACAGCTGCACCAACCCACCTGCTTTGCCATGTGCCTTACCGTACGCATCGCCTAGATACTGTTGTGCTTTGCTTAGTTGTGCCAGCCACAACAAAAACCCAGCCAGTCTCTCTGTCTTCGCCTGCCCACACCAGAGGCTGCTACTCTGTACTGGCTGTGCTAGGAAAACCAACGCAACACCTTTCTGTCACCACCAGCACCCAAGCCAGCCCATCACGCCTAACGGCAACAGCACCTAGGCGTCTCTACAGCGAACTTGTTCTCTACAATGCCAGCTCCTCTCTCTCTCTTCGCTCTGCAGTTGGCGTGCTCAGAGGGCCCCCTGCTTCGGTGCAGTCCCTACTTGTTAGTGGAAGCGACTTCTCTAGAAGTTGGCACTAGCCTTTGCTCCTCTCTACGTTGCGCCTAACCTGAAGGCAACCTTCTCACGTCACCCGCTCCACCAGCCCCTCTGGGTCCTTCCTTGCTCGCTCGGCTCTACTCCCTCACATTCCAGAAGACAGGCGCCGCCCTCAGTTGTGTTGCCACGTGCTCCCCCTTTGTTCTGGAGAAAACGCGCCACATTTCTCTTTACCACCCACTCATCCATCATCACCTTTCTCTTTGCCACCCACTCATCCATCATCACCTTCCTTTTTTGGATATTCTTCATCCCACACATATTATACTGGCACCCTAACAACTAGTTACCCCCATGCTTCCTGCACACCATAGAATACAACCTACGAGTGCCCACTCTATTTTGGGATGCGTACACATACAGAGCGACCAAGTGACTGATACCACCTCCAGCAGACCACGCTCCGAACAAACCTGTACAAGCCTACTACCAAGCCATCCACCCTGTACATCTGCCAAGGCATTCCAGGGCAAAGCTTTATACATGCCATGTATCCCATATGTACACAAGCCCAAAACAACTTTCAAAATTTTACCTGACATACTTTGCAAACCCCCCTGTCTGCTAGAGCATTTACGCTCAGCAGAAAAAAGCATAAAGTCCAATAGCTATCCACCACCAGGATCAAAAGGAAACTGCTGTAACTCACCATCCCATTTCCCAACATCTGTGAAAAACAATGGCTGCATCACTACATACCAAAACGTCAACCATATTATGTGTCACAAAATCATTTTCGTCCATCATTTGATAAGCATTCACAGACTCTGACCACATAGCATCACCCTCAAGCCTTCGCTCTTCAAATAAACCATAAGAGAACACTTCACCCACAACAAACCTCCTTGTCTTCAAAACCTGTGGCATTGCAACATTTAGCATCCAATTCATCAATACCACTGAAGGCCAAGTTCCAACATTTTGACCTTTATGCACACAAAAATCCACATCCTTTCCAACAGCAATGTCCCACAAACACTTCCAACTATTGTAAAATGGGAATCTCTTCACAATCATATAGCTCAACTGGTTCAGAATCCTTGTCATCCATGGACTTTGTCTTTAGCATTTTAGCAACACGCAAAGAAGCCTTAGTTACACTCTCAACCATATTTGCATCCACGTCCATCTCTGGCTCCTGTTCGTCAAGGCTAGCAACTTCCCACATATCATCCTCAAGCACAATACTCACATCACAACGCTCTTCATCAACTTAATCTACATGCATACCTTCTTGAGTGTTGCCAACCCCCCTAGTATCATTGTCCAAAGACTCCCCAGCACATAATGCATCAAATGGAAAAACATCCACACATTTCATCTCGTAGGTACCCGAAGAAAATCCATAATAATAGGATCTTCCTCCATGCTCTCCTCATCTGCATTGCAAACCTTCACTTCACCATAAGTCTCTACCCCATCCTCCTCCCTTGTAGAATCTGGCAAAGAATCATCCTCAAAGCATTCTCTATCCAACTCCTCTTCCTTCTTATCATCAGCCGATCCCAAGGCATCATCCTTTTTGCTTCCATGTGCATGCATGTCATCTAGATCCGAATACAAATGATTTTCAATAGAGCATTCCAAATCACTGTCATGTACAGCCATGACGTCCAAATCCAAAGAAGAATATCCACTGGCAACTCCTCATCTGCAAAAATCTCAAACCTTGACCTAGATTCCTCATCCTGCTTTTCATCCACCTTCACATGCTTTAAAGACTTTGAAAAAAAAATCAAAAGGTACATAAAACATCCCCCTTTGCACCTGTATAGGCCTTTGAGGCTCCTGTCTAATCAAACTTTGCATAGGACTCTTATCCACCTCAACCAAATTTACATGCATATCCCTTGCAGACACAACACCTTCATGCGGATAAATACCCATCTCCATCTGCTTTAAAATCTTGCCTTCCTTTTCCCTAGCCACCCTAACTGCATCATCAAATGACTTGGGATTCTTCAACTCAACCCTGACCTTCAAATGGGATAACAAACCATCAATGAACAAGCTCTTCTTCAGAAACATAGGAGGAACTTCCTGCTTCAATGTCATACACCACTTACCCCACAAACATGTAAATACCTTCACAAAATCATCTAGTGATTGCCCATAGACCTGCTTCAAGATTCTCAACTCCTGCCAAAGCACACTAGGCTCCTCCCCTTGCTAAAAATGCTCCAAAAGGCCTTCTTTCACCCTGTCTAAGGTCAAAACACCATGTAGCTCATATGCCGCATCCTGTACTTCAAAATCTTTAAGCCAGCTTCGGTCATCTCCCTTCAAGAAAATCTTTATTAGCTTCAAAACCTGCTCTTCATCTGTAACATGATTGCTAATGCATGCCAACTCCATTTGCACAAAAAAGTCAAACTCATCCTCACCTTTCCTGCCATGAAATTATGGATAAGACCACATCATGAAAACCTATAACAATTTCCTGAGCTCTCCTCAGTGGGGGCACCAAAAAGCTCTCGGGAATTCCGGACACGAAATCACCTGCCTCTATAGCTGTCCATCCAACAGCCTTGGTAAGCACCACAAACTTGGGGCACCACCAGCACACTGGCTGGAATACTTCTCACACAATTCACCACACCACCCACACCAAAAACACAGCCAAAACAGGGACACCATAGTCAAAGTAAACACCCAACAAACACATACACTTCCACCGTGTGCATGACGAGGTAATCGAAGGCTGGCACAAAGTGCGCTGTGAGAGTGTAAACCCATGGACTACACCACCAAACACGTCAATCACGCCTTCTCTTGCAAATCAACACACACAGGAGTAGCAGTAGCCCTACTCAAACCCAACTCTCTCTCTCTCTCTGTTGCCAACCATACAGCTGCGCCAACCCACCTGCTTGCCATGTGCCTTACTGTGCGCATCGCCTAGATACTGTTGTGCTTTGCTTAGTTGTGCCAGCCACAACAAAAACCTAGCCACTCTCTCTGTCTTCACCTACCCACACCAGAGGCCGCTTCTCTGTACTAGCTGCGCTAGGAAAACCAACGCAACACCTTTCTGTTCACCACCAACACCCAAGCCAGCCAATCACGCACGCCTAACGGCAACAGCACCTAGGCGGCTCCCCTCTACAGCGAACTTGTTCTCTTCAGCGCCAGCCCCTCTCTCTCTCTCTTCGTTGCAGTTGGCATGCTCAGAGGGCCCCTGCTTCGGTGCAGTCCTTGTGTATTAGTGGAAGCGGCTCCTCCAGAAGTTGGCACCAGCATTTGCTCCTCTCTGCATTGCGCCTCAACTAAAGGTAACCTTCTGGCATCACCCACTTTGCCAGCCCCTCTGGGTCCTTCCTTGCTTGCTCGCTTCTACTCCCTCACATTCCAGAAGACAGGCGCCGCCCTCAGTTGTGTTGCCACGTGCTCCCCCTTTGTTCTGGAGAAAACGCGCCACCTTTCTCTTTGCCACCCACTCATCCATCATCACCTTCCTTTTTTGGATATTCTTCATCCCACACATATTATACTGGCACCCTAATAACTAGTTGCCCCCATGCTTCCATGCACACCTTAGAATACAACCTACGAGTGTCCACTCTATTTTGGGACGCATACACATATAGAGCGACCGAGTGACTGATACCACCTTCACAGCAAACCAAGCTCCGGACAAACCTGTACAAGCCTACTACCAAGCCATCCACCCTCTACATCTGCCAAGGCATTCCAGGGCAAAGCTTTATACATGCCATGCATCCCATATGTACACAAGCCCAAAACACCTTTCAAAATTTTGCCTGGCATACTTTGCCAACCCCCCCGTCTGCTAGAGCATTTATGCTCAGTAGAAAAAAGCATAAAGTCCAATAGCTATCCACCAGGATCAAAAGGAAACTGCTGTAACTCACCATCCCATTTTCCAACATCTGTGAAAAACAATGGCTGCATCACTACATACCAAAACGTCAACCATATTATGTGTCACAAAATCATTTCCGTCCATCATTTGATAAGCATTCACAGACTCTGACCACATAGCATCACCCTCAAGCCTTCGCTCTTTAAATAAACCATAAGACAACACTTCACCCACAACAAACCTCCTTGTCTTCAAAACCTGTGGCATTGCAACATTTAGCATCCAATTCATCAATACCAGTGAAGGCCAAGTTCCAATATTTTGACCTTTATGCACACAAAAATCCACATCCTTTCCAATAGTACTGTCCACAAACACTTCCAACTCTTGTAAAATGGGCATCTCTTCACAATCATACAACTCAACTGGTTCAGAATCCTTGTCATCCATGGACTTTGTCTTTAGCATGTCAGCAACACGCAAAGAAGCCTTAGTTACAGTCTCAACCATATTTGCATCCATGTCCATCTCTGGCTCCTGTTTGTCAAGGCTAGCAACTTTCCACATATCATCCTCAAGCACAATACTCACATCACAACGCTCTTCATCAGCCCAATCTGCATGCATACCTTCTCGAGTGTTGCCAACCCCCCTAGTATCATTGTCCAAAGACTCCCCATCACATAATGCATCAAATGGAAAAACATCCACACATTTCATCATAGGTACCATATAATAATAGGATCTTCCTCCATGCTCTCCTCATCTGCATTGCAAATCGTCTTCACTTCACCATAAGTCTCTACCCCATCCTCCTCCCTTGTAGAATCTGGCAAAGAATCATCCTCAAAGCATTCTGTATCCAACTCCACTTCCTTCTCATCATCAGCCAATCCCAAGGCATCATCCTTTTTGCTTCCATGTGCATGCATGTCATCCAGATCCGAATACAATGATCTTCAGTAGAGCATTCCAAATCACTGTCGTACAGCCACCCATGACATCCAAATCCAAAGAAGAATCCACTGGCAACTCCTCATTTGCAAAAATCTCAAACCTTGACCTAGATTCCTCATCCTGCTTTTCATCCACCTTCACATGCTTTAAAGACTTTGAAAAAAAATCAGAAGGCACATAAAACATCCCCCTTTGCACCTGTATAGGCCTTTGAGGCTCCTGTCTAATCAAACTTTGCATAGGACTCTTATCCACCTCAACCAAATTCACATGCATATCCCTTGGCAGACACAACACCTTCATGCAGATAAATACCCATCTCCATCTGCTTTAAAATCTTGCCTTCCTTTTCCCTAGCCACCCTAACTACATCATCAAATGACTTGGGATTCTTCAACTCAACCCTGACCTTCGAATGGGGTAACAAACCATCAATGAACAAGCTCTTCTTCAGAAACATAGGAGGAACTTCCTGCTTCAATGTCATACACCACTTACCCCACAAACATGTAAATACCTTCACAAAATCATATAGTGATTGTCCATAGACCTGCTTCAAGATGCTCAACCCCTGGGCAAAGCACACTTGGCTCCTCCGCTTGCTGAAAATGCTCCAAAAGGCCTTCTTTCAACCTGTCTAAGGTCAAAACACCATGTAGCTCATATGCCGCATCCTGTGCTTCAAAATCTTTAAGCCAGCTTCGGGCATCTCCCTTCAAGAAAATCTTTATTAGCTTCAAAACCTGCTCTTCATCTGTAACATGATTGCTAATACATGCCAACTCCATTTGCTCCAAAAAGTCAAACACATCCTCACCTTTCCTGCCATGAAATTCTGGATAAGACCACATCATGAAAACCTATAACAATCCCTGAGCTCTCCTCAGTGGGGGCACCATAAAGCTGTCAGAAATTTCGGACATGGAATCACCTGCCAAAACAGGGGCACCATAGTCAAAGTAAACACCCAGCAAACACATACACTTCCACCGTGTGCATGACGAGGTAATCGAAGGCTAGCACAAAGTGCGCTCTGAGAGTGTAAACCCGTGGACTACACCACCAAACACGTCAATCATGCCTTCTCCTGCAAATCAACACACACAGGATACCAACACACAACCATAACCAGATACATCACCAGTATCATTTTTCCTTGAAATTCCCAACCAACACTTCATACAAGCTTCTTCCAACACAGAAGCCTTTACTTACACAACCTTACAAACACTCTGGCTTGGATTTACTGCCAAGGAAATTCAACCACGGCCTCACTGCCTCTTGTACAACCTTGCATCTCACAACCAAGCCTTTTCAACCACAAACACATGAACACTTTGACCAAGGATACATCACATCCTCAATCGGCACATGATCCACTGCATCTGCAGTCGACCCACACGTCTCTGCACTGCACTCTTTCTCCTGACGGTAACCCTCTGACGTTACCACCAGCCTTCTCTACAGCCCAGCAAACGCAGCCCCTCCTCTCACTGCATCAAAGACGACTCCCTCCACAGCGAACTCCTGCCCGAACTCCTGCCCAGAGGCGGCTCCCCAGCCTGTCTCGCCAGCCCATCTCGTCTCTGTCCACCAGCAGTAGCCCTACTCAAACCCAACTCTCTCTCTCTCGCCAACCATACAGCTACACCAACCCACCTGCTTGCCATGTGCCTTACCGTGCGCATCGCCTAGATACTGTTGTGCTTGCGGCTTAGTTGTGCCAACCATAACAAAAACATAGCCACTCTCTCTGTCTTCGCCTGCCCACACGAGAGGCCGCTACTCTGTACTGGGGGCTGCGCTAGGAAAACCAACGCAACACCTTTCTGTCACCACCAGTGTCCAAGCCAGCCCATCGCGCCTAACGGCAACAACACCTAGGTGGCTCCCCTCTACAGCGAACTTGTTCTCTACAGCACCAGCCCCTCTCTCTCTCTTCGTCGCTGCAGTTGGCGTGCTCAGAGGGCCCCCTGCTTCGGTGCAGTCCCCGCCTGTTAATGGAAGCGGCTCCTCCAGAAGTTGGCACCAACCTTTTCTCCTCTCTACATTGCGCCTCAACTGAAGGAAACCTTCTCGCGTCACCCGCTCCGCCAGCCCCTCTGGGTCCTTCCTTGCTCGCTTGGCTCTACTCCCTCACATTCCAGAAGACAGGCGCCGCCCTCAGTTGTGTTGCCACGTGCTCCCCCTTTGTTCTAGACAAAACGTGCCACCTTTCTCTTTGCCACCCACTCATCCATCATCACCTTCCTTTTTTGGATATTCTTCATCCCACACATATTATACTGGCACCCTAACAACTAGTTGCACCCATGCTTCCATGCACACCTTAGAATACAATCTACGAGTTCCCACTACTCTATTTTGGGATGCGTACACATACAGAGCGACCGAGTGACTGATACCACCTCCAGCAGCAGCAGACCACGATCCGGACAAACCTATACAAGCCTACTACCAAGCCATCCACCCTGTACATCTGCCAAGGCATTCCAGGGCAAAGCTTTATACATGCCATGCATCCCATATGTACACAAGCCCAAAACACCTTTCAAAATTTTGCCTGACATACTTTGCCAACCCCCCTGTCTGCTAGAGCATTTATGCTCAGCAGAAAAAAGCATAAAATCCAATAGCTATCCACCAAGATCAAAAGGAAACTGTTGTAACTCACCATCCCATTTCCCAGCATCTGTGAAAAACAATGGCTGCATCACTACATAATACCAAAACGTCAACCATATTATGTAGCACAAAATCATTTTCGTCCATCATTTGATAAGCATTCACAGACTCTGACCACATAGCATCACCCTCAAGCCTTCGCTCTTCAAATAAACCATAAGAGAACACTTCACCCACAACAAACCTCCTTGTCTTCAAAACCTGTGGCATTGCAACATTTAGCATCCAATTCATCAATACCAGTGAAGGCCAAGTTCCAACATTTTGACCTTTATGCACACAAAAATGCACATCCTTTCCAACAGCAGTGTCCACAAACACTTCCACTCTTCACAATCATACAACTCAACTGGTTCAAAATCCTTGTCATCCATGGACTTTGTCTTTTGAATTTTAGCAACACGCAAAGAAGCCTTAGTTACACTCTTAACCATATTTGCATCCATGCCCATCTCTGGCTCCTGTTCGTCAAGGCTAGCAACTTCCCATATATCATCCTCAAGCACAATACTCACATCACAACACTCTTCATCAACCCAATCTACATGCATACCTTCTTGAGTGTTGCCAACCCCCCTAGTATCATTGTCCAAAGACTCCCCAGCACATAATGCATCAAATGGAAAAACATCCACACATTTCATCACAGGTACCATATCACCATCAAGCTGTCCAAGAAAATCCATAATAATAGGATCTTCCTCCATGCTCTCCTCATCTACATTGCAAACCGTCTTCACTTCACCATAAGTCTCTACCCCATCCTCCTCCCTTGTAGAATCTGGCAAATAATCATCCTCAAAGCATTCTGTATCGAACTCCTCTTCCTTCTTATCATCAGCCAATCCCAAGGCATCATCCTTTTTGCTTCCATGTGCATGCATGTCATCCAGATCCGAATACAAATGATCTTCATCAATAGAGCATTCCAAATCACTGTCATGTACAGCCATGACGTCCAAATCCAAAGAAGAATCCACTGGCAACTCCTCATCTGCAAAAATCTCAAACCTTGACCTAGATTCCTCATCCTGCTTTTCATCCACCTTCACATGCTTTAAAGACTTTGAAAAAAAATCAAAAGGCACATAAAACATCCCCCTTTGCACCTATATAGGCCTTTGAGGCTCCTATCTAATCAAACTTTGCATAGGACTCTTATCCACCTCAACCAAATTTACATGCATATCCCTTTGCAGACACAACACCTTCATGCGGATAAATACCCATCTCCATCTGCTTTAAAATCTTGCCTTCCTTTTCCTCCCTAGCAACCCTAACTGCATCATCAAATGACTTGGGATTCTTCAACTCAACCCTAACCTTCAAATGGGGTAACAAACCATCAATGAACAAGCTCTTCTTCAGAAACATAGGAGGAACTTCCTGCTTCAATGTCATACACCACTTACCCCACAAACATGTAAATACCTTCACAAAATCATCTAGTGATTGCCCATAGACCTGCTTCAAGATGCTCAACTCTTGCCAAAGCACACTAGGCTCCTCCGCTTGCTGAAAATGCTCCAAAAGGCCTTCTTTCAACCTGTCTAAGGTCAAAACACCATCATGTAGCTCATATGCCACATCCTGTGCTTCAAAATCTTTAAGCCAGCTTCGGGCATCTCCCTTCAAGAAAACTTTATTAGCTTCAAAACCTGCTCTTCATCTGTAACATGATTGCTAATGCATGCCAACTCCATTTGCTCCAAAAAGTCAAACACATCCTCACCTTTCCTGCCATGAAATTCTGGATAAGACCACATCATGAAAACCTATAACAATCCCTGAGCTCTCCTCAGTGGGGGCACCAGAAAGCTGTCGGGAATTCCAGACACGGAATCACCTGCCTCTATAGTTGGCCATCCAATAGCCTTGGAAAACACCACGAACCTGGGGCACCACTAGCACACTGGCTGGAACACTTCTCACACAATTCACCACACCACCCACACCAAAAAGACAGCCAAAACAGGGGCACCATAGTCAAAGTAAACACCCAGCAAACACATACACTTCCACCGTGTGCATGATGAGGTAATCGAAGGCTGGCACAAAGTGTGCTGTGAGAGTGTAAACCCGTGGCCTACACCACCAAACACGTCAATCATGCCTTCTCCTACAAATCAACACACACAGGATACCAACACACAACCATAACCAGATACATCACCAGTATCATTTTTCCTTGAAATTCCCAACCAACACTTCATACAAGCTTCTTCCGACACAGAAGCCTTTACTCACATAACCTTACAAACACTCTGGCTTGGATTTACTGCCAAGGGAATTCAACCACGGCCTCACTGCCTCTTGAACTACAACCTTGCGTCTGACAACCAAGCCTTTTCAACCACAAACACATCAACACTTTGACCAAGGATACATCACATCCTCAATCGGCACATGATCCACTGCATCTGTAGTCGACCCACACTCTGCACTACACTCTTTCTCCTGACGGCAACCCTCTGATGTCGCCCACCAGCCTTCTCTACCGCCCAGCAAACGCAACCCCTCCTCTCACTGCATCAAAGACGACTCCCTCCACAGTGGACTCCTGCCAGAGGCGGCTCCCCAGCCTATCGTCGTCGCCAGCCCATCTCGTTTCTATCCACAGCAGTAGCCCTACTCAAACCCAACTCTCTCTCTCTCTATCGCCAACCATACAGCTACGCCAACCCACCTGCTTGCCATGTGCCTTACCGTGCGCATCGCCTAGATACTATTGTGCTTTGCTTAGTTGTGCCAGCCACAACAAAAACACAGCCACTCTCTCTGTCTTCGCCTGCCCACACCAGAGGCCGCTACTCTATACTGGCTGCGCTAGGAAAACCAACGCAACACCTTTTTGTCACCACCAGCGCCCAAGCCAGCCCATCGCGCCTAACGGCAACAGCACCTAGGCGGCTCCCCTCTACAGCAAACTTGCTCTCTATAGCGCCAGCCCCTCTCTCTCTCTTCGCTGCAGTTGGTGTGCTCAGAGGGCCCCCTGCTTCGGTGCAGTCTCCGCCTGTTAGTGGAAGCCGCTCCTCCAGAAGTTGGCACCAGCCTTTGCTCCTATCTACGTTGCGCCTCAACTGAAGGCAACCTTCTTGCGTCACCCGCACCACCAGCCCCTCTGGGTCCTTCCTTGCTCGCTCGGCTCTACTCCCTCACATTCTAGAAGATAGGCGCCGCCCCCCTCAGTTGTGTTGCCACGTGCTCCCCCTTTGTTCTGGAGAAAACACGCCACCTTTCTCTTTGCCACCCACTCATCCATCATCACCTTCCTTTTTTGGATATTCTTCATTCCACACATATTATACTGGCACCCTAACAACTAGTTGCCCCCATGCTTCCATGCACACCTTAGAATACAACCTATGAGTGCCCACTCTATTTTGGGATGCGTACACATATAGAGCGACCGAGTGATTGATACCACCTCCAGCAGACCATGCTCCGGACAAACCTGTACAAGCCTACTACCAAGCCATCCACCCTGTACATCTGCCAAGGCATTCCAGGGCAAAGCTTTATACATGCCATGCATCCTATATGTACACAAGCCCAAAACACCTTTCAAAATTTCCCCTGACACCACCCCCCACTTGCCATCTATCCCTGCCTCCGATTCCTCCCAACGACAAGGATGGTGTCGGTGGATCAGGAGGACAAGGCTCCACCCCAATTGGATCTAGCCAATAACAAAAGCTGCAACAACAGCAGGGCCAATCTAGCAGTGCACCCACAACCACCTCAAATGACATACAACACCTGCAGGCAGCTCTGCAGGAATTACAGAAGCAAATAGCTCACTTGAGGCAGCTGCTCATCAGTGATCAGCATGCTCTACAAGGACAACTGGCAGACATGGAACTGCAACTAAAGGACAAGCAAACCATAACAACTGAACTTGAGAAAATGAAAGAAACACTAAAAATCATTGTGTGAGAGCTGGGCAGCAACTCAGATACGCAGCAGCAACAACTGGCAAAGCAGCAACTGGATATCCAACAACTCAAGCAACAGCTCTAGAGACTGAACAGATAAAAACAAAACAGGCATTAGTAGCAAGAAAGAAGTCGTATTTACAACAAGCTGAACCAGAGAAGCAGCTCGTCTTAAGATCAGCCCTACTATACCCATGGACTCAATGACCCCCAATTAGCTGAAAGAGAAAATCCTCATTTTGAAGCAACAACTAACAATACAGAAAAACAAGAAACCACCTTCGGAGGACCATTGTCAAGCAACTCCAAATTGACGACAAAGTGCAAAGCACCCAACCAGATACAAAGAACCTGTACACAAAGGCCAATCATCAAAGGGTTTAACTCGAGGATAGAGAAGAAGTGCGCTACTTGACTATGTGGTTAGAGTAACCAACTGGAGGCCTCGGTGCAGTTTGAAGATCATCCAGAAATTGGCAATCTGGAAATCCATTCTTGTTCTTTTTCACATTATATACATTCTCAATTTCAGTATTATAGGCAAGCTCATCCATCCAATCATATTATAAATGTTGATTTTAGAAACCCATCATGAAGATTATGCTCAAGAAGTTATAGAATCCGGTTTTATTATTACCTATCCTTGTCATTGCCGTCACACAAGGTGGACTATTCACCCGGTGTGCCAAGTGTTAACCCATAGTTACCCTTAGTTATCCATCAATAGTTATCGCCGAATAGTTATGAATTTATCTTTATTCATTATTCAATCGGAATACTAAAAGTATGTGTCGCTTTGTATCACACCTGCTAACATATTATGGCACAAAGAGCATCCACTTGGAAGCATATGTGTATTGAGAGAGAAGCAACAAGTAATGCAAATACTAATGGTTTGCCAACTGCTTGTCTTTTGTTTACTTATGTTTGTGTTGTTATTCGTTTATGTTCTTTGTCTTTGTCTATAATGCATTAATATGAATAACGGTATGCGATGGCTATCCACCTGAGAGCTTGCAGACATGAACCTCCACACATAAGCCCCAAAAAAAACAGTTTAAAAAAATGTGAAACCATTTTTAGACCTGCACAGAAACACCAATGACCTTTATGATGTGAACCCAATCTAAACTAATTGTTGGAAACGATGCTATAGTTGATTGTAATGCATTAAAACACACCTCTTCAAATCCACCAAGCCTTCAAGAGAGTGCTCCCCTATTAAGAGGCTAGACTCCTTTGGATCCACCTCAACACCTCCTTAAGTCCACCAAACCTTTAACAGAGTGTTCCCCTGTTTACGAGGCTAGACTCCACCCCTTAAGCTTTGGGAGGAAATGAGACAATAAAACATAGATGCAAGTGGAGGAACAATGAAACCCTTGGAAATAGGAGCTGCCATCCACGGGCCTCCGAGCTGCAGATTCACCAATTGGATTTATTAACATAGTGCTTTAAATTTTATGAACAAGGTATTCCACCACTTTATCTTTGGGCACGTGAGGAGTGAGATAAGGACCAAGAACCTCAACATTCACTCCCACAAGAGACTGACACACCATATCCATCGACACCACAATGTATCAAACATATGATGTTGATCCTCTACTGGGGTTATCTCAACATGACCAACAAGCAATCCATTGTGACAGACGAGACATGTTTCTTTTGCTGATTTCTTTTGTTATATTACTAGATGTTCATCAATACATCCAATAACAGGTGTACATAGCACAAGAGCAGGGGTCCCCTCTCCATGGGAGCCTATTATATAGTGCCTTTACATGGAACCAAGTTCCAGGTCTTCTTCATTTTAGATGAAGAACAAGCAAGGGTAAAGAGCCAATGTTTGGGATTGCGTCAACATAGAGGTATCTATGAAAGAATTCATAGAATGTGTCCTCAGTCAGTGAGAATGTTTGAGATTGCATCAACATAGAGGTATCTATGCAAGAATTCATAGAATGTGTCCTTAGATAGTGAGCTTGCAGCCTCAAAGCCAAGCCAGTGGAGGATAAGTGCCATAAACACAACCCTACCCCATTCCATAGCCTAAAACAGAGGGTTTTATGCAACCACTCCCTTACGTTCCACCGCCATGTGAATACGCAGAAGACATACCAAGGATGGCATTTATAAATGGGAAGGAGGGTTGCAAGATGAACCTACAAGCTTAGAGTTGGGTAAAACTAAGCCAACCCATATCTCAAGGATGACCAAATTTGATGGAACTAGAGATCCCATTCAGTACTTAGAGAAGTTTGATCAAATTTGTAAGTCCATGGGACGGAATGATGATCCCACCAAGATCTTCTTATTTGGACTTTACCTTAAAGGCAAAACAAGCGAGTGGTTTAGATCTCTAAACCAATAAAAAAGGCCAACTATAAGGTCTTGAGACACATTTTCATAGTGGGATTGTTGGGTATTTGAGAGTTAGTAGTCTGGAGTCTAGTCAAGTGTTCTTAGTATGAACACACTAGGTGTGAACATCCTCTTAATTAGGGTCAAAAGGTAAGGCCTTGGTGCCTATAGACGCATGTACTTGGGTCCTTCATTCTTGAAATATGAGTACCATTCAAGTTGTGCAATCTCTCTCTCTTACTCTCTCTTCTACAGACTGCCATACTTGAGATTTACTACTTCTCTCTCTCTTACTCTCTCTTCTACACACTGCCATACTTGAGATTTACTACTTCTCTCTCTCTTACTCTCTCTTCTACACACTCCACCATACCTGAGCTCTACTACTTCTCTCTCTCTCTGACCCTCTCTTCTTCTACACACTCCATCATGATAATGATATTTCATCCTCCATAACTCCATGTATAATCTCTTATGATATCCAATATGGTATCAAAGCTCAAGCAAACCATAAATCTTTCTCCTCCTCATGTTGGCATCTCTAAATTTTTAGGGTTTTTTATTTTAGGGTTTACACTTTTAGGGTTTTTATGCTTTTAAGACTTATATTTTTAGGGTTTTAGCATTTTTTTCCTCATCAAATCCTAGCATTCATCTATTTAGCTTAGCGTTTTTTTCCTCATTATGCCAATTTGCATTTTTATGTGATCGCCCCATAAAAAGGCTTCTCTCCATCATTCCCTTTTTGCCCTTTGCTCTAGACAGGGGGTTCTTTTGGTGTACCGATGTAGGTTGTCTTTGTCCCCCAACCTCTGACCATGCTTGTTAAGCCTATGAGCCATGTTTGTTGAGCCTCTAAGCCTTTTGAGACATGTTCACCATCCTCTAAGCCATGCTTACAAGCCTCTGAGTTTGAAGCAGGGTTTATGTCTGGTCTTTGCTTGTATTGGTGTTTGGGACTATTGAGGGTTATGCATGTAGCTCCACCATCACTTAGAAGGGGGGCTGGTGATTTGGAGTTAGTTTGGAGTCTCCCCCCTTCGCTGGATAAGGCCCTATATGCCTCCTCGAGCTTCAAGCTCCTCACACCCTTAGAGCTATTATGGCAAAATCATCTCCTCCTCACACCGTGCTACAAAATTGATAAGGTGATGCTTTTTCACCACACAAAAAAAATTATCTTGATAATGTTGCAGTAATGATGAAGGAGGAGAAGCTCTAGATCACCACCCAGCCCCATCAAAGGAATCGGGTAAGACTCCCCACAGCATCGGGTAAATTTTTTGTATGCTTATTAGCATTCTTTGGTCCATTCGAAGATAACTTATGTAATGGTGTGGAATATATGGTATATAGGAAGATGAATCTTTTGTAATATCCTACATGTCCCATGAATCTTAACATCCCTTTATAGTTGTTGACAGCATAGCTGCATAGCTGGTGCCAGTATAAGATCACGTAAGTCTTATTTTAATCAGTGGTGGATATGTTGTTCTTGTGGAGACCGACACTATGTTTAACTTAAAATGAGCATTTGAGTGGGTTTAATGAGATGCAGTAGAGTCTGCGCCTCTCAAAGGCTATCCAAAGATGAATAAGATGCTCTTCCCACTTAGAGTGTATGCATAGGTTGTCAATTAATATCTCTAGGATCTTCCTTAGGAGATCCTTGAAGATTGCACACATCAAGCCTTGGAAATTGGTGGGGGCATGTGTCCAAGGATGACATTGTGTTTAACCTAAAATCGGCATTTTAGTGGGTTCAATGAGATGCAATAGAGTCTGCACCTCTCAAAGGCTATCCAAAGATGAACAAGATGCTCTTTCCACTTGGAGTGCATGCATTGGTTGTCAATTAATATCTCTAGGATCTTCCATAGGAGATCCTTGAAGTCTACACACATCAAGCATTGGAAAGTGGTAGGGAGCATTGGTAAAGTCAAATGGCATGACACAATACGTGTAGGTTCACCATTCCACAAAAAATGTTGTCTTATATTGGTTGGTTAGGTCAATCATCACTTGGTGCAACCAACGAAGCCATCAAAGAAGCTGTAATCTTCTCCTCTGGCAACTCTTTTTAGCATGTGGCCTATGTAGAGCAAGGGGTAGTGATCGTGAATTGTGGCTAAATTAACCTTTTTGAGGTAAACGCTTTAAATTTTTCATTATTTTTAGGGGCAACACCCATTCAGTGTGCTCAATCTCGTATATAACTTCCATGTCAAAATGAGCTTGTCTAGCTCTTCTTTGACCATTTTTTGTCATACTTGGAATTCATGTGGTAGGCTCTATGTTTGGATGGTTTCATGCCTTCACATAGAGGGATGAGGTGTTTCACCACTTCCATAGGAATTCCATTCATGTCAATGTATTTTCAGGCAAACACATCCTGAAATTCCTTAAGCAGCAAGGCAATCAATACTCCTTCTTACTCAAGGGTGATACTCAAGGGTGAGGTCTTTGGAAATGAACATGGGCTTAGGTTCTTTGCCTAGGCTAGCAAGATTTATTGATGTGACCTCAGTGAGGCTGTTATATAAGGCGTGTGGTTCTCAGTCCGAGCTTCTTTGAGCCTTCTTGTTGTGTACCACTTTATCCCCAATGTTGTAGGACTTAGAGTACTCAGGTACTTGCCTCAAATCTTCTTCTTAAGGCTCGGAAAGCTATTTGAGTTTTTCTTCCTTCTCTGCCTTGTCCTTAACCTTATTGAACTTGCATTTGGTAGCTCGGTAGAGCTTGGCTTTCTCGAAGATCATGGGCTTCTCAACACTTTCATATACCACTATCTGTCTAATTAGTGACCTTGTTTAAATCAGCTTCCCATTGGGTGTAGGTTTCATTTGAATCCATTGCCTCAAGATAGCAAAGCCAATGAAGATCTATCTCCATGGGGAGACAATACTTCTTAGGCTTTCTATGTGGTTTTCACCTTCTTGGCGGTTGAGTGACTGGGTAACGTATAAGTTGGTCCTTCCTGTTGCTACAGAGGAGTCCTCACTAGATAAATCACTAGCTACTCTAGGCTCGAAATCATTGTTGGCTCCCAAGAGGGATGCTACACACTAAGCATGAACAGGGAGGTGATTCTCATCTCAACCGGTCATGAAAACCTTGTTCCAAGATTTTGTGGAAGACTAAGAGATGGATCTAATCCTCAGAGCCATTAGGCTATGGGAGAAGCTCATAATAATTGTGACTCTCATCTTCACTATCTTGTTGCAACATTTACACATGTTGGCTGAAGTAGTATGGACAGGATGAGAGTGGTGCCTCGGTCCATATGGGATTGTTGAGAAATGTGGTGCCATATAGAGCACAAGGAAGAGATAGAGAGTGAGTTGAGAAAGCCAAGCAAGAGCAAAGTCTAGCATGAAGCCACATAAGCAAAGGGAATTATCCCACATTGATGTACAAGCCTAAGGGTGTACCTCCTCATATAAAAGGGGGTCATTTGAAGCAATGAAAGAAGTAACAACCTCTCAAGCCTTTTTATGAGTACAAGTCTCAATCCCTGTAACCTAATTATGCTTGAGTCTAAGCTTAATTAGTTTAGTAGTTAATCATCATGTTTAAGCGTAGGCATCACCCACCTTAGATTAGCTTAATCACCAAATTAATAAAGGATTATTAATAATCACCATAGCCATGCACATGGTACCCATGATTTTAAAATGGTATCAGAGCCACCCCTTTCACCCATGAGCCTCTCCAAATCTCATCATTGCAAGCTCAGACCATATCTCAACACTCCCAAGAGAGAGTGTTGAGAGAGAGGCTTATTAGTCACTAAGCACTTACTTAACCCAAACCTTATCTCAACACTCCCAAGAGAGAGTGTTGAGAGAGAGGCTTATTAGTCACTAAGCACTTACTTAACCCAAACCTTATCTTCTACCCAAGAGAGAGGCTGAGATTCAAGAAGCTAGTTCTCCCAACTCTCCCCCACCATTTTCCACAAAATTTTGGGGGAACCTCAAGCACATCAAGGCGTCCAATCCCACCAAATGATTTGACCGATTTTGCCCAATATCATGCGATTTTTGCATTGCATCATCCTGACTACAAATCTGCTTCATTCTCACTCTCTACTATTGATTGGCCCAAACCCTCTTATGTTAGCCTTGGGTATTCCTTTAGCTCCCCACATATCTAAGCTTAAGTCATTTGGTGCAACAAACGACCCGGGAGGTGTGAAAAACTAGTCACCAATTTGTAGCTTGTTGCGCCCAATTTGGAGGTGTTTCAACTAATTTCTTTGCTTGGGACCTTGCTTCCCATCAAGGGCTAACACCACATATCAAAATCCCCAAAAAAGTGTGTCAATCCAAGCTCAATTGTCCTCCAAAATTTTCAAGTTTTAATCTCTAGTTTTATCCCTTAATCACTGTCATGAGTGTATCATTAGTAGAAATTAGGACAATTAAGCTTCAAAATTGGAAAATTAGGATGAGACTTACATTAGGATAACTCTCTTTTGGACCTCAATCATTTTCAGTGCATTGCATATTTCTAGCATTGCATTAGCATCTTGAAAACATCACTTGCATCAAACATTTTCATTGCATAAAGGGATTCATGCACTGCACTACCAAATCTTGTAAGAGAGTACAGACACTACCATAGAGACTTGTCACAAGTTCATGGTAAGACCCTCTCACATGGCATTAAACATTGGGAAGTTCATCAGGGAAGGGACATATCCTGAGGATATCAATCATCTCACAAAGCATAATATGATCGCACAAAACATTATCCTAAGCATGCAAAAAGCACACACACATAGAGTGACCGCATTACAAAGCATGGCACTCACATAAAAGCATCAAAGGAAGCATCAAAGCACTAGATAGAAGCATCAAGTGGCATTAAAGATAAATTCTACACCAAAGGCAAAATGAAGAAGACAACACCAAAAGGTGGGCAAGAAGACAAGCAAAGATAAGCAATGAAAGAGCCAAGAGTCAAGCCAAAGAGTAAAGACCAATAGCTAGGAAGAATTCAACAATACAAAGAAGGACATAACATCGACATGAAGAATGAAGGAAGCAACAAGGAATATTCATCAAGAAAAAGCAAGGAGATCTCAAGCTAGCACAGCAGCACTAAGAAACGTGGAGCTACCAACCACTACCCTAACCAAAATCATTTTTTTTAAAGCCACCAAATGAGTAGAAAATTTGATATGCAAATGTAAAACACTCGACCACCAGAGAGGAGCCAAAATAGCACCCTGGGTCAGTGAAAATCAACCTGACCATCTCTAAAAGTAACCTCTGAGCTAGAGAGTAACCAAGCCAAAGAGCCTCTAAGTTACCCAGCCTAGTTGGAAATGAGGAGGGGTGAAAATATGTTATAAAACTCGCATCTAACCACCTTGCACGTAGTCTAAGAAAATGGCACCAAGGGGGGTGTTGAGAAATGTGGTGCCATAGAGCACAAGGAAGAGAAAGGGATGAGTAAGCTAAGCAAGAGAAAATTCTATCATGACGCCACAAGAGCAAGGGGATTTATCCCACATTGATATACAAGCCCAAGGGTGTACCTACTCATATAAAAGGGAGCCATTTAAAGCAATGAAAGAAGTAGCAAACTCTCAAGCCTCTTTTATGAGTACAAGTCTCAATCTTGAAACCTCATTATACTTGATTCTAAGCTTAATTAGTTTAGTAGTTAATCATCATGTTTAAGCTTAAGCATCACCCACCTTAGATTAGCTTAGCCACCAAATTAATATAGGATGAGTACTAAATCACCATAGCCAATGCACATGGTACCCATGATTTTAACAAGGACAAGTCTTCTCTATTTTCAGGTTTATCTTCAAGGATTGGCTACCCTTGCATATATAGATGTGATTGGTTTCCCAATCATAAACCATCCTTACGTCAGGTTTACCTTCAAGGACTGGTTATCCTTGCATATATAGATGTGATTGGTTTCCCAATCATAAACCATCCTTACTTCTCTCATAAAAGACCTTCTATAAGGATCATTATGTATTGCATGTGTGTATATAGATGTGATTGGTTTCCCAATCATGAACCATACTTACTTCTCTCATAAAAGAAGGCCTTCTATCAAAATCATTATGTTTGACACTCTTCTCTTAAAATTCGTTACTTCAAATGTGTGGTGGAAGCTTGGTCCGAACGTCTTGATTTTCTTGTAGGATGCATACGGGTTTGGTTGTCTACCCAAGCTCCTAGCTTCAAATTTGAAGCATGGGCCTTCTACTTATTGGCAATGTTGGATGTTCCTTTGGCTGTCACCCTTATCTTAGCTTGAAGCCTTGTTATGGCATTAGGATAACTCTGTGAAGGAGTCCTCCTTGTATGCTTAATAGGTTAAGGTTCATCGAAGTGGAAGTCGATGCTTCTACCACATGGGGGCAATTGTCACTTTGTTGGGACAATCCTTGTATAAGCATAGTCGAATCGAGGCACTTATAGCATGTGCCTCCATAAGGAATCACGTTGGGGTTGTGCACGAGATATGGAGTTCTTGGGGCTCATGGGATTTAGTGGTGAAAGTTGTTTGTGAGGGCACTCCATAATTATGGTGTGGGCCTTTGCATCAAAAGCATTACATCAGTGGCCTACGTACCATGTTCTTAAGGTCTCTTGCTCTTTGTTACACCATGGCTTCAAATACATAGGTGTAGTCTATGGTGGGTGAAGCTTAGTCAAGATACCCATAGGGATCATATTGTTATTTCTTACATGGGTCTTGTTAATCATAAGGCTCATAGCTCTCGTCTCTATTTTTCTGTTTTATGTAGGCAGGGTCACCAAGAATTGTTATGCTAGTGCAATTCTTGGTGAAACTGACTACGGTGGTAGTACCGGAGGTGCATATTGCAATTGGAGCAATCCATGCATACCTTGCGGGGTAAAGGATTTTAACATGGCACTCAAGCTTGTGCATGATGAGGAGTGACTGGTGGGGCTAGCAAGGCAAATGGTTGTCTTGACACAACAAGCATATGTCATGGTGCCGGAGTCCACTCTACTAGGTTTCCTTAGTACCAATAATGAGCTATGTCATGATTCCCATGATGCTAGAAATGAGCACAAAATTGTTATTGCCTAGGCCTCATTAATAATATTGTTGTTGTCTGGGCCTTAGCAACAATGGACATTCTGTACTTGTACGATTCTTTCGAAAAATTATGCACCAAACCATATCTCTTCATGGAAATAGATGTGGGTGTCTTGTTGGAGGTGTTGATGGGGTTGGCCTTAAGGGTACCCTTGGGGTTGGCCCTACCATTGCTGGGCCTAGATGGTTTACAAGATTTCTACCAACTTGCCCATGCTTGTATCCTTAGCTAATACTCTAGCTAGTGTGGTGGTTGGGACACTTTTGGCCAATGACAAGGATTTGGATATGTCCCCTATCTCTTGGTTTTGGATGGATGACTTGTTCGTCCTTGTCTTACACGTTATCTACCAGGTCTATTACCTCATGGTGGTAGCACTCATAAAAAATGTAGTGCCTAGACTTGTAGAGATGGTCATGAAGCCTTTTTCACTTGAAAGCAATAAGTCATCTAGTCTTTCGCGTGGGTACTACATCTCATATGGAGATACTTGGTTCTAGCAATCATTAGTCCCATATTTTTTTTCCCTCCTCCTACTTAAGATTGTAGATCTATGCAATAGGTCTCCATCTGGCTCCCCTGGGTAAAAATCCCACTGTAAACATGTGTCTCAAGACCTTGTAGCTAGTATTTTGAAGCGAGTTTAGAGACCTAAACCACTAGCCTACTTTTCCTTCAAGGTAAAGTTTGAATGAGAAGATCTTGGTGGGATCATCAATTCATCCCATGGTCTCACAAATTTGATCAAACGTCTCTAGTCACATTGAGTGGGATCTCCAATTCCATCAAATTTTGGTCATCATCCTTGAGATATGGATTGACTTGGTTTTATACGCACCTTTAAGATCTAGGTGCCTGCTATCCCCCTTCGCATTTCAAATTACATTCTATATATTTCTACACATTCATGTGGTGGTGGAACATAAGGGAGTGGTTGCACGAAACCCTCTATTTCAGGGTTTGGGATTCCTTGTCTATGGGGTTATGCTACATAGTTTCCAATGGCACTTGTCCTCCAGTAGCCTAGCCTTGAGTCTACAAGCTCTTTGTGTGGACACGTTCTATGAATGCTCACTTTGATCTCAATGATGAGGTAGTCCCAGACATTGGCTCTTTACTGGCTTGGGTGAGGACATGTTATGTGAAAGCTTGCTTTGATCCCTTTGATGATATAGGCCTAGACATTTGCTCTTTACTAACTAAGGACACATTTTGTGAATGCTTGCTTTTATCCCTACGATGATGTGGGCTTAGACATTGGTGCTCAGACATTAGCTCTTTGCCCTTAAGGCCCCATATTCATTGTTTCTTGTTTAAATGGAGAAGAACTATAACTAGATTCCGTGGTTAAGGTACTTTTATAATGGGCTCCTGTGGAGAGCAAGACTCCTTGCACTGTGTGCACTTATTGTTGGGTGTATTATGGGTATATTGTGAAACACTCATCTCCCTGGTGGTACAATAAAAAGAGACATGTACTTGGTGGAACGAAAAGAGACATGTCCCATTTGGATATATTATGGGCGTATTGTGAAACACTTGTCTCCCTGGGTGGTATGGTAAAAGAGACATGTCCCATTTGCCATACCTGCAATTGTTATGTTACTTGTTGCTTTTTCGTAATTATGATTGTTGTGCTGCTTGTTGGCGATCATGGTATATTTGGGATAAACCCAACTCAAGATCAACACAAAATGCTTGAAACATTGTGACGTCTGGCGACATGGTTTAACCACTTCATGTGGGAGAGAACCTTGTGGTTCTAGGTCCTACTCTGGCTCTTTCACTGGAGCTAAACCCAAACATAGGGTGGTTGAATGCCTTTTTCATAACATTTAAGGTGTTTACAAAGCCAGTTAGTGAATTTGGAGTTCGTAAGACCGTGGAAGGCTCCTGTTTCTAGGTGTTCCACTATTCCTCCACCTCATGTATGTGTTTCGTTGGCTCATTTCCTCCCAAAGCTCCTTTTTTTTAAGGTGGATCCAAAAGAGTCTAGCCTTCTTAACAGGGGATCACTCTGTTGTGTGTGAGTGATGGGCGTTTGTTGGGATAGAAAGCTTGGTGGGTTTGAGGAAGTGTGGCTTGATGTGCTACAATTAGACTGTATATTTCCAATAATTAGTCCGATCAGGTTTACATCAAAAATCCCGAGTGCTTCTAGATCATATATAAGAATGGTTTGATTTATGTGTCTAGGCTCACGGCTCACATGCTCACGCCTTTAGACATCTACAAGCTCTCATGTATGCAGGCTCGCACCATTTTTTATATGAACTCAATTCACATACTTCCCTTGTATAAAACTCAGTTCACATAGACCAAAATTTGGGAACTGGACCTATGATAGAGATGGTGTGAGGGTTGGTGTGCAATTATTGGATAATAAGTGTATTTAATTATCCATTAATTACAAAAAACAATAATTTTTGTTGAAATTTATCGCTGGTACAAATTATATGGCATGATCTTCCAAGGACATGGATAGGTGTGTCGTACTAGTCTTTGTGGTCATAATAATATGTATTATATTAGGTATACCTATCTCCAAGCTCACGTATGTAGGTTCACGTGTCCAAGCTCACGGGCTCATGTATCAAGACTCATGGCTCACATCTCCAGGCTCACGTCGACAGCAAACTCACGTGTCCAGGTTCACGACAGGACTATGGACTCATATCCCCTATCCAAAGAGCTATTTTAGCCTTGGTTTTTATGGTGGTGTTATTTTTTGGACTTGATGGGGTGAGATTAAGGGTCCTAATCCTAGATAATAATTGTAATATAGCCACTTAAGTGTTTTTTGATGGTTTAATAATCTACCAATTCAATAATGCGTGAACAAATTATGAAAATTTATGAAATGCATGAACAAAAATTGACAATCCGACTCTAATTTGACCTAATGGAGCTCAATGCTCATGTTTTCGAAGTGGATTCCACTCCTACTCATAATTGCTAAGCTAATTCTTAGATCAAAGCAATGGAATCTAAGTCTCTTAGTCTCTAATTTCATGCAATAGATGAACAGAGAATGCCCTAATGCAAAATAAACTTCAAATGAAAATCACACACACAAACAAACACTTTTAATGGCTCCAAAACCATATGTTTTTTGGAGTGTGACCTCAAGCATTATTGGGTGATTCCAATGGAATGGATGAAAAAGCTGAGATCAGCCACCATAGGCTAGTCCAGTAGAGGTGTGGTCGTCAAGATCTTATCTTAGGCTTGCCAAACATGTGTCATTTGCCTTTGACCCACAATCTACAACTTCCCAATGTGATAAACTAGCTCGTCTACACCGTTGCATGCTCACTCCATTATCACATCAGAATTCTCCTTTTCCAAAGGGGTAAATGGAGAGCTCTCAATGCCTAGATGGAGGCAAGAATAGATGGTCCTTCACAATGGATCTCTCATGCAAAAAGTAGGGCGAGAAGAAGCTAATCAAAGAGGGAAACCTACAATCAAACCTATTCAAGCATGATGAATTCAAAATCATAAAAGCAAGAAAAAAGAGGGAACAAGAAGATCTCACGAGAAAACTATTGCAAAAGGTAATGATTGTCCATTGCTTATTATCAAAAATGACATATATAAGTGACTAGTTTTCATACTAGGCTAGTCAAACTTAAAAATAGTTTGACCTCTATTTAAGCAACTATATATACTAAGTCTGTAGAATTTTCCTATTTGACATTAAGCATAGGGTAATGCCACTTTATATGTTCCAATTCCATCTCACAAAAGTTAAGTGCTCGTTCATGTGAGTAAGATGGCAAAGCACCTTACAGTAAGTCGGGCAGGCAAAACCATGTTAACCAATGGAGTGGTTTAATAGAGAGCCTGGGTGAGTCATTGGGAAATAAATTTTAATTGTTTAATGCCTAAGGAAGCACAAAATAATGGTGTGGATATGTTTTTATGAGGTCATCATGTGCCTTCATTTGGTTACAAGATTTCAAGAGTGACTTTAGGAGGACTTCTAGACTATGTTCTTGGAAGCCTTTATTAAAGAGCCTGATGAGATTGTGGATTTTTTATAACTTCGGACTATACGATCGACAAACGAGGCCTTTTGAGGCTTTGTTTAAGTTAAGTTCTCAAATCTCCCAAATCGTTATGTTTGCTTATTTTTCCTCCATGCATTACCTCTATATGAGGTAAGGCAAAACATAGTTTAATGTTTTGAAGATGCTTTACACTTTATGCATATTTATGATAATATAGTGGCAACTGAGTGAAATGACATTGTCCTTTTTACCAAAAGAGTGTAATGAAAATGAGGGAAAAAGAAACTCTTGAGCAACAGTATAGCAAAAGGCCCCTTTGAGGCCTAGCAAGCAGCAGTCTGGGTCGTATGCCTCATCTTTTGAGAAATCAAACTCAAAGTATCTTGGTAAGAGGCCTTGATAAGATTCTACTACTATGACCAACACTTGCAAGGGGGCATGTTTCAAATCCCATAGGTAAGGCAACTATACATGTTCTAGCTAATCTACTCATTTCTTCTATTTATATCTATTCTTCCAATAATAGTTATAAGAATTGTTGTTTTTAATATGGGGGTGTTTGGTTCATATGACCTTATCCGAATGACAGGTGAAGTTATGGAATTCCATCGTACATGTTTTAATTTATTGTGGTAGCACTCACAACTTTATTGATGCTTCTCTTGTCAAGAAATCATGTATCCCATTGGAATCATCACCATTATGTGGTCAACCTTTCTCATGCATATACCAATGTTGGTAAAGGAGGAAGGTCACTCAAGTCACATTCTTGTCGAGAAATTATATTGTATCCCAATGGTGTCAAGTGATCACCGTTATGTGGTCAACCTTGCTTGAGGCATATCCCAATGTTGGCAAAGGAAGGTTTATCAAGTCACATTAAAGATCCAAGACTACAAAGAAGACCTTTCTTTTCTTATTATGTAACTTGAAAAGATTAATGTATTACTAGGCAAATAGTGTTTTTTTCCACAAAATCCCCATTGTAAATATTGACTATGTACATCGTCTAATTACTTTTAAACATAATAAGAAGAAGGTTTTCCAAAAAAGTCCCATTGTAAATATTAACTATGTATATCATGTAATTACTTTTGAACATAATAAGAAGAAGTTTTCCTTGGTTGGTGATTATTTGGTCCAATGAGAAAGATTTCTTCTTATGTTGATGTGTCAAATATGGTGATGAGACAGTTGTATGTGTTCTTTTTTTAAAACAAAATAAATTCTTCTTAATGATGAATGTGATGTTCATTATTGTGTTCTCTTAAGAATGAAGTTCAGTGCAATGATAATATATGTGTATCTTCTCTTAAAAGTAAATTTAAAGCCGTTCTAGATTCTAAGAGTTCTTTCTATGCTAGTGGTTTTCCTCAAGGTGGAGTTGATGCTATGTGGCCTATCAATTGCGAGGGCTTTAAGTTTAGCTCTAGAAAAGGTAGAAAACAATGATTCTATTCTTCTTGAGAGGTTGGTTATGGTGGAAGACCATAAGGCTAGTGCAAGCTCTGGTGCCATTGATATGGCAGGCTCAAAGGGTGTTGACCTTTAGAGTGTGGATGATCCTGAGGGAAAACACTTTTGCAAGATTATGTATGAGTTTTCAGACAAGTTGGAGCTGCCTTTTAGTTTACCTTCAAGAGAAGGGGTGTAGACCATAGGATTCACCTATTACCTAGGGTTCAACTATAGTGTTTAGGTAGCCTTACAGGTGTTTAATCTTGATTGAGGAGGATGAAATTGCAAAATAATTGCAAGAGTATCTCTGTATGGAGTGTATTACACCTAGTAAGTCGCCATGGGGTGGTGTACCTGTTTTATAGTGGACAAGAAAGATAAGACCAAAAGTATATAGGAGGAACCTTTGAGAAACACGCTCAACATCTGGAATTGTAAATCTCAATTATGCAACTTGATCGTTTAAAGTTGTTTGGAGTTTATGGCTTGCCAATTGATATGTCATTGATCAAGATCCGAAGTTCATTGGACATTTCAAGCCTGAGGTGCTCAAGAAAGTAGACACTAAGCTGAACATGATCTGACCATCCTGAGTCTGATGGGCAAACTGAACATGTGAGAATCAAACCATGGAAGACATGTTGCGTGCATATGTCTCTATATGAGGAGGCTGTCTAATTGGGAAGATTATCTTGTGTTAGTAGAGTATTCTTACACTAGTGCTAAGCATTATACACTACTAAAATAAGCCCAATAATACTGATGTATGGCTATCAGCGAAGAGCCCCATGGATGATTGGCTTAGAGAAAGTCCGTGGTAGGTGTTGCAGGTGGTTTCTTGAAACAGTAGCAAGAGATGCTACACTTCACAAGAGAGAGCATTAAGTGTGTGTAGGATAGAGCACAATTCTATGCTAATTAGAATCGTGATCACCTAGAGTCTTGGAAGAAGGCCAATGGGAACTAGAAAAGTTTATAAGTAGAATGTGTTGAGACATGGATCCACTGGGAGACTTGTTCATAGGGTGGTGTGTGGAGGGGAGAGAGATGCTAACTGTATCATGCAAAAAGGTGGTGAGCTAAGCTGTGATGGTAGATAGGGGATTGAAAGATCAAGAGAGAGAGATACTCTAGATTATAGTCATAGAAAGGTCTTGTCTAAGCAAAAAGGTGGCAAGCTAGGCCGTGATGGTGGATAGGGGGTAGAAAGATCACGAGAGAGGATACTCTAGATTATAGAGTCAAAGAGAGGTCTTGTCCAAGCTCAGTGAGAGAGATCTCTTTATTTGTACACTTTATGGGAGATCTTCCTCTAGCTTAAGAAAGTCAAAGTACTCTAAAGGATAGGGGGGTAGAAAGATAGAGAGAGAGAGAGAGAGAGAGAGAGAGAGAGAGAGAGAGAGAGAGAGAGGTATTAACGTGAGTAGAATGCAACACGAGGGCATATACAACCAACCGTGAGAGAGAGAGAGAGACTCTAGATTATAGAATCAGAGAGTGGTCTTGTCTAAGCTCAATGAGAAAATATCTTTATGTGTACATTGTAAAATGAGATCTTGCTCTAGCCTAAGAAAGTCATAAGGTCAATCTTGGCAAATGTGCTGATGATAGGTGGTTTCTTAGCAGAAGGTTCTTATAAATGTGTAGCTACTAAGAACAAGGAGACTAGAAGAATGATGCCTGGTTCACTTAGTTGCATAAAGAGTAAAGGCTTGGGGAGGTGAATCATACAACCTAGCAAATGCACCGGTAGTGGATAGAAGTGCAACCTTCTGCATAAAGGCAGGCTGGCTGATCTGCCTCCTGAATTCCTAAGTCTGGCCACGACCGCCAAGGTCTTCTATGCGTTTCTTCACCACATTCCTCGTGGTGTTTGTCAGCTTCCTTCTTTGTTTTCCGTCAGTTTTGTCTGCCGGTGCATTGTAAAGCTTAGGTGCCACTCTGTTTCTCTCAAAGATTGTCTGTAACATGTACATCGGAGCCCCACCAACAAAAGGATATGCTTTCACGAACACGAGAACCCCTAAACATAGAGCCCAGTGTTCACAAAAAATATTGTTCGTAACAGATCATAAAACTTATGACTTAAAAATCATATACGTTTTACAACTGAAGTTCATCAAATTTTGCACAATGAAGGGCGTAGGGTAGGAGAGAGAGAGAGAAAGAAAGAAAGAGATTTTATTAACGTCTTCCAAAAGACCGAACTCGGCCTATGAGACAAATCAGTGTACCTGTGCAGGGTATCCTCTGTCATCCCAACAAAATGAAAAAGTACTGAACTAAAAAGCTGAATCTGGGTGTGCAATAAGTACAATGAGTGGGGGAGGGGATAGAGCTCTACTACTAGGAGAATGCAAAGCTATATGCATGGAGTATACAATCATGATATGCAACCTAGCTAGCTCCATCCTGTACCATACTGGGGATATAAAATGGTATATCCCAGTATGGTACAAAGCTATATGCATGGAGTATACAATCATGATATGCAACCTAGCTCCATCCTGTACCATACTGGGGATATAAAATGGTATACATCAATGAAGGGGGTGTCCACAGCTCCCTGAAGAACATGCCTGGGTCTGCTCTGAAGCGAGCTAGTCGCTCCCACCCTCTGTGAAACTGAGCTCTGATCTCTGTCATCTCTCTCTGGTATAGGCGTGGTGTCCGAAAGCCAGGTGTCCTATGTCTCCTGTGGGCTCTGAGTGTCTCTGCTCTCTGGAGAGTAATTCCATGTTGTGTAGGGGCTGGGACTGGGGTGGATCTCTGAAAAAATGTAGTAATCTATCTGTCATCCCCCCTCTGGAGCTGTCTGAGCCTGTCATGATGTCTCTCTGTGACGCTGTATGTCTAGAATGAATCTCCCCAGTATGCGCTGGTCTGCTGCCTCAAAGATCTAGCGTAGGGAATGTGTCTCTCTGAATAAAATGGGATATCTCTCTCTGATGGTGGCTGTCTATGCTCTGCATCTGCATACATAATGCTCCTCACTCTCTCCACCTCCTCTCTACACAATCTGCATACCCTCTCCTCTCGGGGATCCGTGCTGCTCTGCCAGTCTCGATCTCCAATCGATGTGATGAGACTCTAAGCTGACCAATAGCTACTCGGGAGCCATGTGGTAAAAAGCCCTCCATGTATCTAGGCCTCTCTATAGATCCATCATCAGTGATACTCATGAAGTGATCTCTGTAGTATAGCATCTTCGATGGAAGAGGCTGTCTAGGCGATATCCATGTCTCTCGTGTATAGAGCTGCCATAGGTCCCGTCTCAATACTCTGTTCCTCTCACTATGAGAGACGGATATGTGGTGCATCCTTATCATACTGGAATGGTGGTAGATGATCCATGTCTAGGCCATGCTGTGAGAACCAATGTGTGACCTGTGCATACCATGATCCTCTGTCTCTTGCCTCAGCCAGATGTCTAGATGCCTCAAAAACTCTGTATGACAATCTGTCCTGTGGCATCTCTCTGAATCTGTCTAGCAGGCATATAGTCTAGAATATGGCCTCTACCATCATAGGAGGTGCGGCAAACTCTACTCGGATTATGTCATGAGGTACTCACGGTTTGTTGCGTATCATGCGTGCCATCATAAGGGCTTGTGTTCTCTCTATTTGTGTCCACCAATGGGTAGCAAGGCCTAGCGCCCATACCGCTGCTCCATACATCAGTGCCGGTGTGACTAATGTGTCAAATAGCCACCCCTTCGTCCGGGGCTCCTGAAAATGTGCTTGGTGGCACTATCTCTCTAGCATAGCCAATGCTGCATATCCTCTAGCTCTTGCTACTAAAGCCATGGTGAAGCACGTGGCTGCTGAGAAGGTAACCCCTAGGTACACATATGATGTCACCACCTCCACCTGGCGTCCTGCGAGAGTGAATGTCAGCTGACTCTTGCCTTGTCTCGATGTATGAAAGACCATAACCTTGGTTTTCCCAAGGTTCATAGTAAGACCCTCTGTGTGCAGAAATCATCGAGTGCATGTAGATCATCGAGTGCATGTAGATGCTATTGTAGACCTCCTGGAGACTCAGACACTAATACAATATCATCAGCATAAAGCATAATATGTACTGAGGTACCTGCTAGATCAACTCCATCTCCGCCTCCCCGTGTAATGAAGTCAGCCACCTCATCAATGTATAACCCAAATAGCGTGGAGGAAAATGGGCATCCTTGCTTCACACCACAATGGTGCTAGCAATAGTCTCGGACATACCTCCTGGGCATCTGACTCGCCCAAAAACCTGCTCATATAATGCATAGATGCCCCATGTCATATCTACTGGTATGCCAAGATACTGCAGGCGCTGAAAGAGCCTCTCGTGGTACTGTGTCAAATGCCTTGCAGAAATCCACAAAGCAGCAATAGAGCTTTCTCTTTTTCACTCTGGCCTGATCAATCATACATCTCAAATGCCTTGCAGAAATCCACAAAGCAACAATAGAGCTTTCTCTTTTTCAATCTGGCCTGATCAATCATACATCTCAAAGTAAATACATGGTCAGTGGTAGAGAAAGATCTCGTGAAGCCTGCCTACCCTGATGAGCGTAAACCTGCTCACTCAGCATATAAGCTAAGCTCTTGCTCCAACACTGCACCATAGAGTTTGGCCAACACGTGGCCAACCATAACCGTCCTGTAGTTGCTCGGATCGAGCATATCCCCTGTTTTGTGGATCAGCACAATGATGTGCATCGTCCACTCCGCAGGCAAACCCTTTGCTAGTGCCCTGTTAAACAAGTGTGCAAGAAAAGGAGCCAAAGAATCTACTGCATATATGAGATGCTCACCTTGTAGGCCCATATGGTCGGCGGCCCGTCCATGCTGTAGGCAGCGGATAGCTTCCTTTACCATCGAGTGGGTAAAAAAGCTAGCTGTGGTAGGTCGAGGCTCTTGTGGCTAAGGTATAGGTGGCTGCTGTGGGGGGCATGGTATAGGCCCTCTGCATAGGTGTGCCATGTCTGTGGGTCTGCAATGGGTGTTGATGTCCGGGGCACTCTAAAGTGCCGCCATGAGATAGGGCTATCTCTACTCATGAAGAAATGGAAGATCTCTAGCTCTTGTATCTCTACGAAGGCCCGCCTTTTGCGGCGAGTAAGTCTCCTCATCTCTCTCCTCGACTCCTGCTCTGTGATGGCTCCCAAGGCTCTCTGTATGCGGAGCCGTGAGTATAGGGTTCTGCACTTGTCATCATACCATCTCTTCTGGGGGCATAGTCCCAAATCTCGTAGGCTCTCCTGAGGGGACACGATGTGGGAAGCTCTGTAATGCAGCCGTATGTAGGAGTGATGCCAGCTGGGCTGTAATGGTATCCATAGGTGCCAGGGGATCCATGAGTAGGAGCCCATCCTCTACTCTGCCAGTGTATATGTCTGCCATGTTATGTGTGAAGTAGATGGTAGTGTGTGGCGTCGGTATGTAGGGGACTGGTGATACTGGTGATCTGGCTAGTGAAAATGCCAAGTATGTATGATCTGCCCCAATAGGACAAGGTGGAATGGAGAATGAGGTGACAAGCTGTGATGCCTCCAAAGACCCGATAATGTAGTCTACCACCGTGCCTCCACCAGTCCGTGTTGTATGACCCCCATGTGGGAAGCATGCCAGCCCTCCTGATCCCGGCCACTGTAGCATCCCGTTATAAATAACGAGACGATGCCGGGCTCCCAACTCTAGTAAGTGGTCCCCATAATGTCCTCTGTCTGTCCAGTGTCCTCTGATGCTCGACTAGCCCCTATCTCCTCTGGATCCACAGGGTGGATGATCTCCATGTCATCATAGTCATACGCCTCACACTTTCTGCTCTGTGTGTGGGCATTGAAGTCACCCGTAAGAAATACTTCCCCTAGTGTTGAATAATGCATAATCTCCTCTGTCAAACAAGTGTATGGTGAGGTTCATGTCTCCTCCTCCTGTGGCATGTCCTCTGTAATGAGATAGGAGGATCCTGATGGAGGAAAGTAACATAGGGCTATGTATATAACCCTGTCCTGTGAGAGCTATAAGCTGATCCACATGTATCTGATCTCTGGATCCTGTGCTACCACTCTCAGTCTCCCCTGTAGCTCCCGCCTGAATAGAACTGCTACTCCCCCCCGACCCTCCACTAGAATCCCTCTACTCAAGGTAGCCCTCTCTAGGCTCTGATGTGTCTCTGTCAGAAGTATGATGTCTCTCCTCACCATAACATGCTCCAGTCGTCCAGGCTGCACCCATAGTGAACCATTACAGTTCCATACTGCCATGTCTCTGTCAGTGGCCTGGTCTGTGTCCCATAGGCCCCAAACCACTAATCCATGGGCGGGCCATCAACGATGACCCGTCCATCTCGATAGAAGGCCTTCTTGCCTTCTCTCCTCGCGTGTAAGACTCGTGGCATGCAAGCTCTCCTATGCTCTAGCTGCATCCTCCTGAGATCATCATCCAAGAAAATACCTCTAAGCCTCGTAGTATGACCCTCTTCCTCATAAAGGTGACCCTCTCCGTCTCTCCTGCAAACTGTAGGATGAGGGCACGCTTGCGTGTTGAGTCTTTCCCGGCTCTCCATGCTTTGGTGAAGGGGAGAGGGTCCTCTTCCCTGTAGCCTAGCTTCATGCATAGAAGCTGTCCATCTTTCTCGGGAGTGGAGTTGGGTGTCTCGGCTATACCTGTGACTCGAATGTTGAGGCAGCGGGCATGCCTCATCTTCTCCTCCTCAATGGTGGTGTGAATGATTTGACATTCTTCCCTTTGAGTCTCCTCCCTCACTTCTTTACGGATGTTCTTCTTCACCACCTCAACCCATCCCGACTGCTTGGCTTCGAGTTTTCCCTCCATGTCCTTTGTGATCTGCTTGGAGATCTCTTCTTTGATGGCCGTGAGAGTTGTCATTGATCTCCCCTTCTTCCTTCTCGATGTTCTTGACGGCTACCACTTCCACTTTCAATGCACTCACCTCCTCCTTGAGTGTTATGTTCTCTTGTTCAAGGTCCGTGACCCGTGCTTCGAGGGCCATGTTGTGCCAATGTTGTTTGTTCTCCACCTCATTGAGGTTGGAATCGGATGTCTTCTTGTTCTCCTTGATTAGTGCCTTCATTGCCGTCTCGAGGGCCTCGAGTTTCTCTTGGAGACTCGGGGCCATTCCTCGAGATTACTCTGCAGCCCTTCCCACAGGCAGGGAGGGGAGAGAGAGAGAGAGAGAGTTATGTTGCTGCCTTGGGGGCCTGAGGAAGGGTGGGTGGGAAAGGGAGGCACAGGGGCTACCAGATAGGCAAATGGGGCAGCATAGCGCCAGCAGGGCAGTGAGGCAGAGGGACTAGTGGGCGGCAGTAGCTAACAGCGGGCAGCGAACGGAGAGACGGAAAGAGAGAGATGGCAGGGTGTGCTGGGCACAACAGGCGAGGTGAAACAGGGGGTCATGGGCAGCGGGCGCACAGTGCGTGCGGAGGGGCTAGCGGGCGGCAGTAGCGAACGGTGCGAGCGGAGGGGCTAGCGGGCGGAGAGAGAGAGAGAGAGAGAGAGAGAGAGAGAGAGAGAGAGAGAATATAAAATAAGAATCTTGCTGGTCCAATGGTATATATAGTTCACAGGTTCTCTCTGAACACCACCATTCTTTTTTACATGATACACAGAAGGAAAGTTGTAATGATTTCTACAGACTCGAGCTCTAACCACTAGCACAACTACCAAGCTCTGCTGTAAGCTCAAAATCATGATTTCTACAAACTCAAGCTCTGTTATGAAATAGGTCTGCACACCTCTCACAAAACCCCAGCAACCACAGATGCCTCAAAGATGACTACCCTGTACACTGCAAGTATGAGCAAGTATACACAGCCCTCGTACCACCACACCACTGTCTGGAAGCAAGTGGACACTCGCCAACGATGACTAAGCAAGCGGATTACATACTTCCTCCACTCACTAAAATCGACAAATTTTCTAGACAAAAAAATCTAATAAAACAGCCACTCTTGTGATATGTGCTACAATGAGATTTCAAGGGATAACAATTCCTTTCACACACGTGTACAATCGGTGCCAGATTAAAACGATTTGAAATTCTAAAAAAAGCAAAAACATAGTTGCAAGAGTTAAACACGTTGTGAGAAAAATTAAAACAGCTTTCTCAAATGATTGCAACTTTGAGATGGTGAGCCATCATGAAACCTGCTCTATCATGTCGGAAGCAACTTTGCCACTAAAAAATTGTTAGATCTGACATGTCACGGGTATCCTTTTGGAGGGTATAGACAGTGCATAACCTAAAGAAGGCCAAACTAGTTCAAATGACAAACCACTAGCAGACAGAATTACTATTGAGAAATAATTATCAATTTCTCCATTAGCTTCCATGTGTTTTAGTAGTCTTCCACAAAAGCATGGAGCCTTCCTGTGAACAGATGCTCTCCAAGCTGCAATCTTTTCATACAGCTGGACCTTCAAGGAACTCCGGTATCTCAATACTTCTACTCAATATCAAAATTGGGAGCCGTAAAATTCTTCACTTTTTGAACACTTCAGCAATGGCAACTTTTTGACTATCTGTAAGTGAATCTGGAAAATCCACCTCAAATGTTACATACAAATCGCCCTTTTTAAGGCTCTCATACACGGGCATTCCCTCACCTCGATACCGCTTCACCGCTTTAGGTTTAGTCACACCCTGCAGAACAGCAAGAAATATAGAGTTCAAAAAAACGCATTCCCCAACAATAAATCGCAGGCATGCAACTGTCTCTCTCTCCCCCCCAACACCCTGCGTATCTACCTGGCTACTTAAGTAGGTATGTACCTACTTACATAGGTAGGTACATACCTACATACATGTGTGTGCACGCACGTGTGGCTACGTATAGGGGTGCCTAGTAACCTCACAGCAGTAGAGAGAGAAAATGAAGAAAAAAAACCACCTTTGTGCCTATGCTGACTTTGTGTCCATCCAAGTGAGAAATATCCTTCTCAAAGCCCACCAATGCATCCACCTACAGAGCATAAAGAGTATCAAGAAATGATGGGTCTAGAAAATAGACAAAGAATAGTACAATTAACTACACGTAAAATATAACTTATGTCGCACCAAAGAGATTGTGACTGAGGTGTAGAGGTTGTTGCCGTCCCTCCGGAATCTGTCGTGCTTCTGTGTGAAAACCTTGAACTGAAAAAGATGTAGATCATCAGATTGAAGTCCTTGTATCTTTATACTAAACTTATATTCCACGACAAATTCAAAGGGAAACCTGCTTAAACCCTGTGTTACCTTCAGATCACCCGGATCCCCATCTATGATAGGTTCCCCATCTTCGAAAAAGACTACCTCCTGCAAAAATTATCCACAGTTGTAAAGGGGATGCTACCAACAAACCCGTCAACATGCTTGCTTTCCACTATATTTGCAGACAGAAACCAAAATCTTACATGTCCGTCCGGCATACCCTTTTCGATGTCCAACGTGACATCGTAGCCTTCCCGCTCAAACTTAACATTCGGACACTTCTCACAAACCTGGAAACAAGATAAGAAAACCATACAGTAAATGAATTTATAAACTGTTATCACACTCTACATGCATACATGCATTATCTTCTAACCACAACATACCTGTTGTGTGAACTGCTGAAACATGCCAGGCCCTATCTGCTTGTGAAAGACTTCATTCCTACAGTTGCAATCCCGTTTACCTGGTGCAGGCTTCAACACATTTTTCTCTCGCCAAATCTGTGCTAAAAAACCATAACTAGTGAGTCGCGCTGCTCAGGCTGCACACTTTGCAGCATATACAAGAACCACATGATAGCAGTCCCTTACCTTCATTGTGTTCCCAGAATAAAGATCCTCCATGCTTGCATATATCTCCACTGTGACGTCATTTCCTTTAGGAATCCTTTCTTCCCCCTCTTCGGCCATGCCACCACCAAAAAACCTACAACAGGGATGCACCAAAAAACAAGCCATTGTGTCAAGAAAAAATCCTAATATCATCCATTGTCAGCACTTAAAGACTTGTACCAACGAGAAGCATAGGCAATTCTAATTCCCATCAAGAGTGGCCCAAACAAACCCATGTGAACACTCTTCAAGTCTAAGAGCATGCAGATAACATCCATGTGGCCTCTTCAAGAATATATGGAACCCAAAAGGCATAAACCAACCATTTAACAACAACCAACCGTGCATGTAAACACCCGTTACAGAGAAGTGACAAGACCACAGAAAGCTTCCCTTAAAATACCCATTTGAACATCACTTGGTATACTCCCGTGTCCCCTTTAACCTGGCTGAACAGGAGCAGGTGGCAGAAGCCAGCTTACGAAGATATGAAAGCCAAAAAGTATAAACCATCCATTTAAAAACAAACAACCTTGCATGTAAACGACCATTACAGAGAAGTGAAAAGACCACAGAATGCTTCCCTTTAAATACCCATTTGAACAGCACTTGGTATACTCCCCTTTAACCTGGCTGAACACCAACCAAAGCATGAAAGATATCTTTAGAGTTTGAGAGACCTCTGATCTAGATTAACAGACAGGCAGCTTGTAGGTGCAGTTTCCCAAAGCTCCAGCACACCATGAACTGGTACTGGCCCCTCAGCAACAGCTCACTTCTACTCTTCGTAAGCTGGCTTCTGCCACATTGTAGAACACTTGTGCCTATGTGCTAGGGTTTTCCCCACGATAGTGCAGCGGAATCACAGATACAGCACACACAAGAGTCCTGAAGTACTGTTTTGTATCACGTACAAGAAGAAGTAATACAACTGAAATTCAAGTACAAGATGTGGCTAAGAATGAAGACATCAAATCACAGCCTTGTGACCTACCATTCACTCCTAGCTAGCACTTCACCTCCAGAGAAATGCTCTGTTAAGTACAACGTTGAGGAAAGCATATGAATATGACGATTTGGCTACCAACGTATATATATGCACCGATGCTGCTAGTCGGCCAGTAGTACTGCTATTGGCCACTTGTGCCCGATTGCCACATCATCACTAGCACACCATCATTGCCACGTGGTAGTGCCATGGGTTGCTATCTTATGTCTGGGTGTGCCTTGCATACTCGTAGGTGTGTCACATTCTCCCCTACTTGCATTGCAACTGTCCTCAGCTGCATGGCCTCTTGATAAGCTCTCAAGAACAGGATAGACTCATCCGTCAATCAGACTGCCTATTGGATTGTGTAGTCCTTGAACTTGAGGAGATACTAGAGCTGCCTTCAACGAGAACCTCGCTTGTACTAGTGCAAAACAACCTGCTCTGGTACTAAGACTTCCTATAATCCTCCATTATCCACCAACTTGGGTTCATCCTCATCCGGCGGAGAACTCAGCTCTGGCCCATGATACTCTACAAGTTTGCTCAAATGAAACACCGGAAGCATCCTCCAATGGATTGGTAACTCCAGCTTGAAGACTACATCACTGAGCTTCTTGATAATCTTGAATGGGCCTTTCTTCTTGGGGTTACAGGCTGCCCAGCCTTGGGATTGTGGACAAAAGTGGTGTCCAGCCAATCAGAAGCACGCGCATCACTTTCAGCCTGTTAGGGAAAAAAGGTAGTATTTTTTGGGATTTAATTCAGCATTTATTGCTGAATTTCACCAATCGTGGGACAATACGCTGTTTTTCAGCTGGCCGACTGCTCCTGAGGAGGAGTATAAATAGGGTAGGCCTAAATCCCATCATTCATCTCAGTTTTCACCAAGTGCTCAGGGCCAGTCAAGCCAAGGAGATTGCCAAGCAAAGGGGTGGACTTCTGAAGGTCAAGGGCACGATTTTCCAGCCAAGAAAAGGTCAAGTTTTCTGTATTTGTTTTCAGATTTACATCATTCTAATAAAGCAAATACACCATCCGTGGTGGGGGCCCTACAGAGGGTAATTGGGACCCAATACTGTGTCCTCTCCATCTCCCCCTTCTCTCTCTATTTTCTGCACATCTCCTTTCAGTTTGTGCGTTAATTCCGTTGCGAAAAGAGTGCTGATTTCTGAGTTTTGAAGTACCGATCCTTCTCCGAAGCTTCCGCATATTACAGTGGTATCAGAGCCTACTTCAAGGACAAAGATTCAGCAAAGAAAACCAGAAAATTTTTTCGCTCGTGTGGTTGGTTTTTAGACGCCGGTGGACTACCCCTTTCGGAGTGACTCCTGTCCCTCGAAGGACGGTTGGTTTTTAGCCTCCGGAAGCCTCCGGAAGTCTCCCACACAGATAGTGGATGGTCAGATTGCGTTCCGGAAAGGAATTGCATTTTCCCGCTATGGCGAGCTTTGGCGACGAGAGAGAACCAGAACCATGGGACCACAGTGCACCAGGCAGCCCAGCTAGGGCACCCGGCTTGAGTGTCACAGACATGTTCCAGCAGATGATGCGAGCAATCGCAGACCAGACAGCCAAGTTGGATGAGCAGAAGGAGCGGATTTTGGCTCTGGAGGAGCGTTCTCGCTCTCCAGCCCGCGTTTTCCATCTCCTCCTCCCTCTCCTTCCGTATCCCAGATACCAGATCCTCGTCACAGGGACCCTCTCGCGGGGTCGCAGCCGCAGCCAAGCTCCTTGCTTGAGATGCAGATGTGTGCATTGGAGATTCGACAACGAGAAGACGACGCCATGCGACGAGTGGAACACGAGCATTACCTCAGAGCTTTGGACGCCATATTGACACCGGCGGCGCCCTCGAATCATTTTCCCGAGAAAATGAATTTCAGTAAGTATAATGGTAAACTCGATCCCACAACTCTTTATTCATGGTTGCATCAATTTGAAGCTTACTTTGCCGCAGTTAGGAAAACAGATACTGACAAAGTGATCTTAGCTAGTTGGTACTTGGACGGTGAGGCCGTTCCTTGGTGGACTCAGTGGGCTCATGCCCACACCAGAGCAGGTATGGCAGCTTATGTGTGGGACGAGTTCGTCCGCGACCTTAAGCAGCGGTTTCTACCGCCCCACTACCTTGAGCGACTCGAAGACGAGTTCAGGGGAGCGCGTCAGAATGCGCAACCAGTCCTTCAGTTTGCCAATAAAATTTTCGACCTTGTGTCTACAATTAGGCTTATCTGATTCGAACAAGAAAGGGCAGCTTTTGTATGGCCTGGACACGCAAATCCAATGGGAGGTGCGTATGTTTAGGCCAAGCACCTTTGAGGACGCACTCTCGCTTGCGCAGAGTGCAGAAATGAAACACAATGGTGGCAAGCCCAAGACTTCCCAGCCGGCTTCTCCCAAGGCTAACGCCAGAACCAGACGGGGTCTTCCCCAGGACAGAGCCCGGGAGCCTCTGGCTCCAAGAACTCAAACAATGCATCTAAGCTTACTCCAGACCAGAAAGCGGAGGCAGGCAAGACAAGTGGCAAGTTGAGTGCTGAGGAGCTTTCTCAGTACAAGGAGGAGGGTAGATGTTTCTTTTGTCACACAAAAGGACATACTTCTCGGGATTGTCCGAAGAAGCCTCCAAAGGCCGCCGCCGCCTCCACAGCTTCCGTGGTGAGCACAGCTCCCACACAGACCCCAGCGGGCTAACCCTAGTTCTTCAACCCCCGGTGCTTCAGTTGGAGCAATTATTAGCCGGGAGCTCGAAGATAAGCAGAAGGGCTCCCATGACCAGGAGTATGAACGCAACGAATTGCTCAAGTCCTTTGGCTACATAGGTGGCCAGAGAGTCGTCGTCTTGTTTGACAGCGGCAGCACAGAGGATGTGGTCACGAAACAGGCCGCTAGGCGTGCCCGTTTCGAGCTGACTCCGGTGGACAAACAGGTGGAGGGTTTTAGCACAGGTATGACAACGAGCGTCAAGTATGAAGCTCTAGGTGCTAAGTTAGTGATTCAGGGCATAGAGTTTGTGCGTGACTTTATGGTTGCCCCTCTTGTAGGAGCAGACATAATTTTGGGTATCCAGTGGTTTCACAAGTTTCTTCCTGATGTCAAGTGGGACAAGCACACGTTCCAGATCAATCGGAATGTGTCAAACACCTCGGTGACCATTAAGTGTGAGCCAGGTTTTCCAAACTTTCCGCTCATAAGCCACTTGCAGGCTAAGCGAGCAGTCAGGAAAGGCGCACAGTGTGCGATGATTTACATCCAAACAGCCCAGACGGTGGCCAGTGCTTCCGAGAAGTACTCGGTTCTCCATGAAAAGTTTCAGAAGATTTTTCTTCGGGATAGTCTCCCTCCCCAGCTCCCCCCGTCCAGACCGGAGGATCACAGGATTGACCTCCTCCTAGGCTCGGAGCCCCCGAGCAAGTTTCCGTATCGCCTTTCTAAGGCAATGGAATCGGAGTTGGACCGCCAACTCCAAGAATTGTTGCAAGCTGGCTTCATCCGCCCCAGCGTGTCGCCATTTGCAGCACCGATCTTCTTTGTCAAGAAGAAAGATGGGTCTTCTCGGTTGTGTGTCGATTATCGTGCACTCAACAAGCTGACTATCAAGAGCAGATTCCCGATGCCTCGAATTGACTATATTCTCGAGAGGCTGAATGGAGCTAAGGTGTTCTCCAAACTGGATTTAAAGAGTGGGTACCACCAGGTACGGATCGTAGAGGGGGACATCCCCAAAACAATCTTCCGTACAGAACGGGCCCACTATGAATTTGTGGTCATGCCATTTGGATTGACGAACGCCCCCCCTACATTTAACCGCATGATGATGCGTATTTTCCGGGAGTTGATTGGAGAGTGTGTGTTCATATTTCTGGACGACATACTCATATTTTCAGCTACAGTTGAGCAGCATGACATTGATGTGGAGAAAGTTCTTAAGTTGCTGGAAAGCAACGAGCTCTATGTCAATGAAAAGAAGTCAGAATTTTATATGTTCCAGGTACATTACTTGGGATATATAATTAGTGCCGAAGGCATTCGACTTGATCCAGCTAAAGTGGCCGAGATTGTTAACTGGGAAGTACCTCAGACAGCTTATGACATTAGATCATTTGTGGGTATATGCCAGGCATATTCCACCCACATTGACAAGTTTTCTGATCTCTCGGCAGATCTCACCGATCTCCTAAAGGGAGTGAAAACAAGAAGGCAAAAGATTCGAATGACTCCACGAGCGTTGGAGGCATTCCAGAACATCAAGGTGGCTTTGTCAGAAGCGCCTTGTTTAGCCCTTGCCTCGTGGGACGAACCATTTCAAGTGATCACCGATGCGAGTAACATCGCAATTGGAGGTGTATTGCGACAGAATGGTCATCCAGTAGCTTACATGTCTCGTAAGTTACTGCCCGCCGAAAAGAACTACTCAGTCTATGATCGTGAACTCCTAGCAATTATACAGGCCTTGAAACATTGGAAACATTTCCTGTATGGCCGTGACTTCAAGGTTCTCACTGACCATCAGGCATTGCGCTGGATTCAGACGATGCTAAGTGCACAGTGGAGTGATCGACAACACCGCTGGAGTCAGATATTCCAGCAGTTCGGTGGCATGATTGAGTACCTTCCAAGAAAGGCCAATCCAGTGGCCGATGCTTTGAGCAGGAAGGGACAGGTATCTGCGATTCAGACCACTAGACTTGACCTTGTTGGTACAGGACTAGAAGACATGAAGCACACGTACGCGTATTTCGAGGAATTCGGTACACAGTGGGAACAGGCATTGGATGCCACGGGACCATGCCATTTTCTGATACGCGATGGTTGGCTTTTCTACAAAGGCCGACTATGTGTCATGAAGTCATTCCGGGCAGCTCTTCTCCATGATGCCCATGACGCCATTACAGGTGGTCATAGGGGCATGAATTCGACTATGGAGAAATTAGAACGGCAATACTATTGGCCAAAGATGAGGCGTGATGTATTTACATATGTACAACGCTGTGACATTTGTCAAAAGGTGAAAGCTCCTCGTGGAAAGAAGATAGGGTTGTTACAGCCTTTGCCAATTCCTGAGGGTCCTTTCCAAGACATTTCGATGGACTTTGTCACAAATCTGCCTCCCAATCCGAGTAAGCGTAATACGCGATGTTTAACTATTGTTGATAGGTTCAGCAAATTTGTTATGGTTATTCCTTGCAGGGCCAATGTGACCGCCGAGGATGTTGCCCAGCTATTCATTCGGCATTGGTACCCGATTGGCGGGATTCCTAGGACCATAGTATTAGACCGAGATGCCAAGTTTACCAGTCATTTTTGGAGGGCATTGTTTGATAATTTTGGTACTAAGTTGAATTTTTCCAGTGCATTCCACCCATAGACAGATGGCCAGACAGAGATATACAACCAGTTGGCCTTTGATGTGTTGAAGTGTTATGTCCACGATCAGCAAGGTAAGTGGGAATCGTTTTTGCCTTTAGTTCAAGCTGTTTTGAATGACTTTTTTTCTTCAGATATTGGCAGGACTCCATATGAGGCAGCGTTTGGAAGGCCTTTCCAGTCGTTGTTAACCAGGACTTCGTCTTCAGTATCGGAGGCGAACAGAGTGACGGAGTCTTACCAGGAGATCCTAGAGTCCGTTAAAGACAGATTGGCTAAAGCGCAAGAGGCCTACACTCGACAAGCCAATAAAGACCGAAGGGACATGAAGTTTTCGGAAGGAGATTGGGTGTATCTTCGGATTATGAAGCAAAGATTGAGGCAGGTGGGCAAGCGATGCCCAAAGTTGTCTTCCAGGAGCTTCGGACCATTTCCCATCCGGAAAAAGATTAATGAGGTGTCTATGCAGTTAAAGCTACCTCCGAGTTGGACTATGCACGATGTATTTCATGTTAGTTGGTTAAAGCCATATGCAAGTCCACCCCCTTCAGAGGTCAAAGACGAAGCGGAACCAGACATTATTGATGAAGCAGAAGTAATGGTTCCAGAACAGATCCTTCTGCACTGTTTCAAGCATGGCTCAGGCCGAAGACTACGACAGTTCCTCACGAAGTTTCAGGACCGAGGAACTCATGAAGCGATATGGCTCGACAAAGAATTTTTCGAAGACTATCCGGCATTATTGACGGATTATTTGGAGGCTATGCAGCTTCCGTCAAGTTAAGCAGAAGGAGATGTCACGTGCATCCCGCACTTGGATGCCACGTAGACATTTATGTACAGAAGGTGCGGGACCTGGGATGGTGAACTGGTCCCATGTGAGCCCAGTCCGGGACGAGTCAGCCAGGGATCCATCTCAGTCGTCCGAGGTCAGGTGTGCATTGTCTTGCACATGAGTCCAAGGTCAGGTGTGCACTGTCCTGCACATGAAACAATGCCAGTCCGCGCTGTGAGTCTCCCTCTAGAATGATGTCAGTGGTTCTGTGTATCTGGTTTGGTACCGGATGCCAGATCACTGAGTAGATTAGGTTTAGGACAAGGTGCCAGCCCATAGGGCTACCCCGGATCTGAGTGTGGGCACGGGAATGGTGTAGAACCACCCCCATGAGGGCCAAGAAGGCCCAAGCTGAACCCACCAGCCATGGAGAGGCTGTAGGACAGCCCTAGGACACAGATCAGGCAATCTCCAGGGGATTACAGCCTTTAGATGGCTGTAGGGCATGTATGGGGCAGCCCATACAGGCTGCCCAGCCTTGGGATTGTGGACAAAAGTGGTGTCCAGCCAATCAGAAGCACGCGCATCACTTTCAGCTTGTTAGGGAAAAAAGGCAGTATTTTTTGGGATTTAATTCAGCATTTATTGCTGAATTTCACCAGTCGTGGGACAATAAGCTGTTTTTCAGCTGGCCGACTGCTCCCGAGGAAGAGTATAAATAGGGTAGGCCTAAATCCCATCATTCATCTCAGTTTTCACCAAGTGCTCAAGCCAATCAAGGGCCAGTCAAGCCAAGGAGATTGCCAAGCAAAGGGGTGGACTTCTGAAGGTCAAGGGCACGATTTTCCAGCCAAGAAAAGGTCAAGTTTTCTGTATTTGTTTTCAGATTTACATCATTCTAATAAAGCAAATACACCATCCGTGGTGGGGGCCCTACAGAGGGTAATTGGAACCCAATACTGTGTCCTCTCCATCTCCCCCTTCTCTCTCTATTTTCTGCACATCTCCTTTCAGTTTGTGCGTTAATTCCGTCGCGAAAAGAGTGCTGATTTCTGAGTTTTGAAGTACCGATAAAAGAAGAATTTTTATGATATTTAAGAAAAGATGGATTTGAATTAAATCTTAGTGTCAAAAGATAAATTTCCACCATAATTCTACCTAATGAATTAAGGTCGAGAAATTATGTGGCACAAAGAATATCTTTGGATTTTTTAATTGGTAAAATCACTAAATTGATATTTACCCAAAATTAGACGTTTATATGGAAGGAATCCTTGTTGAACTAAACCGAATATTTGGTTAGACTGTAAGAGGGACGGATAGTAAATCTACTTGTCCATCTCTCGAACTAAATCAAGCAAAAACTTCGTGACAAATTCCAGTTCCTAAATACAAAGAATAGACTACCGGAACTAAACTAGTTTTTCCTTTGACCGAATTCACCAAAATTCTAGTTGGACAGACAGACAAAATGATGGATAGATTACCCTCATAAGATATCGAGGATCCTCATTATGAAACCGAGAATTATGGAGAGAAGGGTTTTGTGAACCAATCTCAAACTGAGAATTTTACTTGCATTGGAACCTCTGTTTTTCATTTAAAGAACTGTTTTACGCCAGAATGCTGGAGGAAGCACTTGACATATGTTTTACTAAGAGGAGGTTCGTTAGAACAACTAGCGGGGAGTCGTCAAGGAACGTCGCTCGCGGCAAAGCTTGCTGAGGTCTTGACCAACCTCAGTACGGTTAAAATGGTGCGCTTCCGGTACGATAGGCGAGGCCGACGAAGCGGTCCCTGAGTGAAGTGCTAGGACACCTAAGGAAGATCCTAGAGCGTTCTAACCAGACGATGCACAGACTTGCGGTTGCTAGGACACCCATGCGTACGTTGAGGAAGATTTCGGATGGACTAAAAGGAAATATTTTTGGGAACCAAATTTTGATACTAGATCTCGTTGGTTGGCTAGCTGGTCTTTAACGAAGAGTCCAGAGGACATATTTTGTAATACAATGGACTCTGAATTTTGAAAAATGATGATCAAAAATATTATGATTTCTATTGAAGAATTGTTTAAAGCCAGTCGAATCTATTATAAATGGCAATTTCATATATGGTGGGTACGTACTATGCCTATCTTAATTTTTGCATGAATCGCCGGCTAGGTGCCTGGGAACTCTTTTCCTCGGTACCTCCACTTTCACAAGGTCATCACAGGAGGACGCTACATGGGAGACATTGACTACTCTTCAGAGGGATTACCCTCGCTTTTTAGTGAGTTCAAGAGTGAGCTCTTAGAGGAAGGGGAGTATGTCATGTGCACAGTGTGTATCTACCGTGTGCTACACGCACACAAGACTAGCTTCGAGGTTGGGAAAGCTTGGAGCTAGGCAGGCTGATTGGCAAGCTGAGTTAGGGATAGACTAATGGGCGGGCACCCTAGTATGGACGGGCGGGCGCCCAAGTGTGGAGGACGCCCGATGACCGGCCAAGAGCCTATAAAAGAGTGGCCAAGGATAGTCATTAGTATATAGAGTCTTGCATGTCTTTGTGAGAGCTTTATGGTCGGGAGCCTGGATCTAGTGCAGACGTGCACCTGCTTTATGGAGTCGAGACCGGCAGCAGTCTCGAGACCCACGAGGGTAGCTTCGTGGCAGTATGGGACGTCACGAGGTAGAGATTGGTCGGTACATCCATCTAGTTAGCTCAGCTCGTGGCTCGGTGGGGACAGCCAAGACTTGTGGGCTTGCCCACGGCTGTCAAGGTTGGGCGGTGAGTCAAGCCTGCACCCCCTTCATGTTTTTTTGGTTTGTTTGCAAGTTTCGAGTCTTGATCCAGGAGCGTTCTACGAGGAGATCCTATGGGGATTTGACAAGGTGAAATCGCCATGGCTGGCTGGCATAATATGATGATGCCAACTGCCAATGGTGCCATTGGCTCGATAGGCAACGGGGAGCTGGCCTTCATGTTGAGGGAGGGTGTTGGTGTGTCACACTTGTCCAGCTGCCACATAAGCAAGATATATCCCATATACGTAATGAAAGAAGGTTGGGCATTGAGGGCATATGAGGCAAAGGTTCACATGCTAGTAACTATCCCCCCACGTTTTAGTGGGTTCTACAGGATTAGAGGTGGGGGGCACCTCTCTCTGGCCTCGGGTTGGTCCAGCGCTGCCTCTGTCCTTCATGCCCAAGCCTCCCGATTCTACAGTTTCATCCAAACTTGTGCAATTGGTGACTTGTATCATTGAGTCCCATCAGATTTGAAGAATAACATGAGTCATTGACTAATGGAAGCATGCTTGTTGAAACTTGACAAGTTTCCTTGCTGAATTAGCTATCCACCCTACTCGGTGTGGCTAATGCAACCCAAACAGCTGGCTTCACTTGCTCAAAACCACTAGAATGCTGTGCAATGTGCTTCTCAGCACCCTCAAGCACTTAGCCTTGAGATTGTTTGAAGCTGCCAATGCTTTTTTAAAATTCAAGAAAGTAACAGACACAACAAAGATCACCACCTTGCTAAATTTAACATGACGGCAATGCTATTCTTCCAACTTCTTTGCCACTTTCATCGACGTTTTCTCCCTCTCATGGAAGAGACAGCTAGCCACTTGTTTTACCCGGCCTTCTCAACCATTCATCAATTCACAGCACTGAATTCTTCCCCCACTCTTCCTAGAGTGGACAAGGTGATGGAAGTAAGGCCGATGATTTCTCCTCCTACATGAGGGAGGCCTGCACTCTTTGTGTCTTTGAAAGAGAACAACAATTGAGTGAAGGTACAACCCTCTTCTCCCCCATGTCCTCTTTCTTGAGATGAGTAAATTGCCACCTTCTCCTTCACGTGAAGTAGGTTTTCAGAGTGAGCCGATTAGGATCATAACTACTTTAACGTGAAAACTACCTTCATGGCTCTGTTTTTGATGCAAGGATGGCTCTGATACATCATCATGATGCTGACGCACAATTCTCCTGCATCCAAAGCGTGCGCGCACGCGCACACACATACACACACATTGTGCACACAAGGAAAGCAGTAGGCAGCCCACTTCCCAACCGTAGGCTTGCTTCACCGGGCCACTCCCGAGCTTGAGAAAGAAAGTTGTGTGGACCACCATAAAATGAGGCCCTCATATCACGAGAACACCTCACCAGACCACCACCACCTGGGTCCTATACCATGCATGGTATTAACCTACAAGGCTCGGCAGCCCTAGACCCACCTCGTGGCTAGTGTAGATCCAGACCCAACACAAGGCATGCCCAAGATGAAATATAAGCCCTCCTCATGCTTAATAGGTCTTTGACGCTATTTTTATCCACAAATGGGATAATTGTCTTGCTCTCAATGGCCCACTGCTTATGTGCGACACTCCCTTGGCCCATGGGACTTCAACCTATGCCCGTGCCAAGGATGTAACACTCTTAAAATACAAAGCTAAAAATGTCTTAGAGAATTGTTTATCAACATGAACACTCAGTTTCAAGAACTAAAAAGCCAATAATCTGCTGCCACCCGAGTCCCCAATAATGTCAATAAAGCTAACCTAGCTGATAGGCTAAAGCATCAAAACAAAAAAGCATCCTCGTCCTCATCAAAACAAGGCATGGCACACTATGCACCAGCTGCCTAACAAAGGAATCTATAATGGGACACAGGCTATGAGTGCGAGGTGCAAATGCCAATTAACCTAGCCAACACAGAGACAAATTGGCCTACTTTTTGGAGGTGGAGCTAGTTTTGGGGGTTGCTAGATGGGGAGCAGTTTGTAACCATGATTTATTGCAATTTGCAACGCAATTTCTTGCTAGAAAAAAACTACCCTAGAAACAGCTATAAACAACACACTAATTGATTAGTTGTTGTTGGGGTTGTTAAATGGGAACTTTCTTGTAACCGTTATATATAAGTCTTGTAAAGTCTTTTAGAGCAGCCAAGAGAAAGAAAGAGAGAGCATGGCAGCAATAATGTGGAGGGCCCAGGCTTCCTACTGCAAGAGAATCAAATCTTTCACAGTTAATACTTCAGCTGCTAGAACGTAAGAAAAGGGCAATCTTTTGAACTTACTGCCGGAATATATCTTGTGCAAAGCCTCCACCACCGCCTCCTCTACTGCCACCACTCTGTTTCAGGCCCTCCTCACCATACTTATCATAGATGTTCCTCTTTTCTCTATCAATCAGTACCTCATAAGCTGCATCCATCACACCAAAACATAAGATAACAGATGCTAAGTTGCTTCCAACACTCGGTGCAAACAGTGATGTTCAAAATTGTACTTTCCTCAGGCACAACCAATTTGTGCCCGGGTGAAGTGTGAAGCAAGACTTATCATGCCAAAGAAATTCAGTTTCAATCTCAAGTTTACCGTTATTAATCTCTGCAAACTTCTTTGTGGCCTCGTCATTCCCAGGGTTCTTGTCCGGATGATATTTCAGGGCAAGCTTCCGAAATGCTTTCTTGATTTGATCATCTGAAGCACTCTTAGGTACTTGCAGCACATCATAGTAGCTCTTGCTGCAAAAACAATGCAGCCTCTTGTGATGATGAACAAGAAAATCATTCCAAAAATAAAAAATGACATAGCAATCAGAACTCTTCCTGCAGAAATCATACAACCTCATGTGATTAATTAAGCCATCAAACAGAAAATGGAAAAACGATAGGGACAGACACGGACACGGTCAGACGACTACAATCAACCTGTGAGACGGTAGATCCAGTGTATTCATACATTAATTGACCACAACGTTAAACACAGAACTTATTGATGGCTCTTGATTACAGAAACCGTACGGTATTGTAAAACATCATGCACAATACAAAACATGACGTACCCGGAGCACACATCTTGTACATAAGCTGCAAAGAAGATGAGCACAACAAGGAGAGCTCTGGCAAGACACATGATGCGCTTGATTTGATTTTCCGGCAAAGCGATCTTGAAAATTCAAGAAGACAATACAGTCATCGCCTGCAGATTGTCCCCGTGAAGAGAATCCGAGATCTAGGGTTTGCACTAAGACAGTGCGTTGGAAACCCAAAATTTCCTGTGCTTTAGGCTTTTAAGGGTGAGAACAGCCTTCCTGTCAAGTTTTAAGGTTAGGAAAGCCTTCCTGTCAGGTTTTAGAGATAGGGAGGCCTTCCTGTCAAGCTTAAGGGTTCCTTCCTGTCAGGTTTTAGGGCTAGCGCAGCATTCCTGTCAAATTAACGAGCAAAGAACGCTTGAATGGTAAGGGCTTGAAGCCTTTCTGCACAAGAAGCAAGGTCTGGTTTGCCCTCACCGCAGAAGGTCTTGCCTTCGTTATCTTGCTCCTGTTCACACTTGCTTGCCTGTCTGTCTCTCGGAAAACCTGTATTGATATATAGTTCGTTCCGACTCCCCTGGCAAAAAAAGTTTTTAATTTTAATGTTTTTCCCCAAAAATTTTGGCCTCCCACCAATCAAATCGTCTTAAATTTTTCTTCAGCCAATCAGCACTCTCTAAACACTTACCCCTTTGAAATTTCGACACGTGGACAAAGCCCCACACGCTCAAAGGCCAAGCGTGACATGCTCAATAAGGTTGCTTTTGGAGGCATCATGCTCTTTTTTGGCCTAAAATACACTCACTTATTTTGAGTGAATAAGGTGAATTATAAAAAACGGGCATTATTTCTACTAAACTCGTTATTTTGAAGGTTGACCCAGCTAGTCAAAAATCATCCTTGACTAGGAAATCTCTATCACCCATGCTCGGGCATTCGGAGTCTCCCTTGTCCAACTCCCCATCCACCCACATTTTACATATTGAGCTCCCAACTTTCATGTTGCAAAGGACATCTCCCTTTTTTACACTTATTGTGTTGTATAAACCTAGGGACTCGCGCTGGCCAACCCACAATTTTTTACATTGAGATCCTGATTTTCATGATGCAAATGTGTAACCCCCCATTATAGCCCTCAATTTTGAGATTATCAAAACCCTTCTTGAGCCATTTTACCTTTCACATCAGAAGATGAAAACTTCTTAAAAGAATATCTTTTAGATAAAAGCAAAGAAATATGATTAACATTCTACCCTTCAAATGAAACATGGGGTCGCCCTTCAAGTTTCATGCTACAACATACTCCCCCCCAAAAAAAAAAGATTATTAAAAAGCATAAATTTTTCCCTTGAAGATTATGCTCAAGTCACCTCCTAGGGTTATTCCTAGCAGTAGTGTCCTTGCCTCTGGAAAGTGATGGCATGTTATTCTAATACCTGCCTCTCATTTTAATATATACTAGTATTGCACCTGCGCATTGCTGCGGCCGACCAAGGTTCCAGAAGAGAACTATTCCCTTTCTACAACCATCTCTCTCTCTCTCTCTCTCTCTCTCTCTCTCTCTCTCTCTCTCACACACACACACACACATGCACATGCACATGACCCTCTCCCTCTCTCTATCACGGACACACACTCTCAAATGTTGAAGCTCTCTCTCTCTCACATGCACACGCATATACACACCCGCTCTCTCTCTCTCACACACACACACACACACACATCCACACACTCCCTCTCTCTTCTTACACTCTCCCACACATAGAAGCGCTCTCTCTCTCTCTCTCTCTCTCTCTCTCTCTCTCTCTCTCACGCACACATACACATATGTAAATATATAGTATATACATATTTTGTTTTAGATACATATACCTATACATAGACACATATACTTATACATATATACATGTATTTAAAAATATAAATACAAACATCGACATAATTTAATTAATTTTGATTAAATTTTAACATGCAGAGATCGGTGATAAGTTGTGGTCACTTTTAAATATATAGATAGGTATATCACACACACATCGAAACACACACACACACACACACATACACACACACACATATGTATATACATATACATACATACATACATATGTATGTATAAATGTATAAATGTAAATAAAAACACACACACATGTATACACACATATAAATATATGTTTTCTATTTAATTTCTATTTCTGTTTATATTTTATTAAAAGCTAGTTTTTATTCTCTATATCTCGCTCTCTTTCTCTTTCTTTTCACCCTCTCCCTCATTACATCTCTCTCTCTCTCTCTCTCTCTCTCTCTCTCTCTCTCTCTCTAGGTCTGCCCCATCTCACTCTCTCAAGCACATTCTACACATAGATGCAAATGTACGCACATGCATGCATATACTCTCTCTCTCTCTCTCTCTCTCTCTCTCTCTCTCTCTCTCTCACACACACACACATGTACACACCGCATATAGACTAATGCAAACGCGCACACTCTCCTCCCACACAAACTATCTCCTACGTAGAAATTCTCTGCCTCTCTCTCTCTCTCTCTCTCTCTCTCTCTCTCTCTCTCTCACACACACACACACACACATGTACACACTGCACATACACTAATGCAAACGCACACTCTCTCCTCCCACACAAACTATCTCCTACATAGAAATTCTCTCTCTCTCTCTCTCTCTCTCTCTCTCTCTCTCTCTCTCATGCACACACATTCTCTCTCTCTTCACGCACACTCTCTCTCATATAGAAACTCTCTCTCTCTCTCTCTCTCTCTCTCTCTCTCTCTCTCTCTCTCTCTCTCTCTCTCTCACACACACACACACACACACTTAAATCGATTTACACACATATAATTTTAATTAATTAAATTTTAGATTAAATTTTAATGGTAGGGATGAGTGGTGAGGTGTGCTCACTCTCAAATAAATGCATCTTACATGTAATGTCTCTCTCTCTCTCTCTCTCTCTCTCTCTCTCTCTCTCTCTCTCTCTCTCTCTCTCTCTCTCTCTCTCGGGATTGTTCCTACGACATTAAAACAGCGTTCTTCACTGGGTGTTTGAGTAAATAAACAAAATGGGCTAACCTTTCTATCACCCAATGTGTGGTAGATCGGTTAGCTCATGGAGTTGTTATTCAACACGTCTTGTGTTCGAATCTCACTCCTGTCAGATAAATCTTCTTAGGTCTCTTGGGATTGTTCCTACTACGACATTAAAATAGCGTTCTTCACTGGGTGTGTGAGTAAATAAACAAAATGGGCTAACCTTTCTATCACCCAATGTGTGGTAGATCGGTTAGCTCATGGAGTTGTTATTTAACACGTCTTGTGTTCGAATCTCACTCCTATCGGATAGATCTTATTAGGTCTCTTGGGATTGTTCCTACGACATTAAAACAGCGTTCTCTCTCTCTCTCTCTCTCTCTCTCTCTCTCTCTCACACACACACACACACACACATGCACATGCACACCCTCTTTCTCTCACATACACATGCACACACTCTCAAATGTCGAAACTCTCTCTCTCTCTCTCTCTCTCTCTCTCTCTCTCCTCCACTCACACACACACACACACACATTATCTCTCCTCTCTCCCCTCCACTCACACACACACACACACACATTATCTCTCTTCTCTCTCCCCTCCACTCACACACACACACACACACACACTATCTCTCTTCTCACACACTTTCCCACATATAGAAACTCTCTCTCTCTCTTACATACATTCATGCACACACACAAACACACTTCTTTCTCATGCACACGTGCACACACACACACACACTCTCTCTCTCTCTCACATACACCCACATGTAAATATATATTATTTATAATATTATTTTTTATTACATTTAGAGACGTATACCTATATATACATGTGCATTTATAAAATAAATAAACATATTTTTAATTAATATTAAATTTTAATACGTGGGGATGCATGATGAGGTGTGTTCACTCTTAAATAAGTGTATCTTATATACAATGTCTTTTGTCCTCTCTTTCACATACATATGTGTGTGATTGTGTGTGCACATACACACGTATGTGTGATTGTGTAATGTCTTCACGCGTGCATGTGTCGTGCATGGTCTCCCCTCAGAATTCTTCCAAATGTCGAAACCTCTCCTAGTGGGCCCTCTTACCCTGGTGTGGAAAGAAAATGTATATTGCACTCTCGTTATCTTTGTTCATGAGCATAACCCTATGAGAATGTGCAGCCAATATGTAACTATCTTTCCCGGGATATTTAGTATTTCAAAGGTTTTTATTTGTCCATGAGCCAGGCTCATTTGATTTATCAAATCTATCATATCTTTGTCCATGAGCGTAACCCTATGAGCATGTGGAGCCAATGTGTAACTGCCTTGCCCGAGGTTGTCACTCTTCAGAAATGCATGATATCACGTGAGTTAACTAACGAGATATTTTTAAATCATGCCATATACAGTGTATATAAGGGGTATATTTATAGGTTTCCTTTGTAGTATTCATACATAGGGGGTGTAAAAAATATGGAAGGATACATGTATGCATACATTAGACCCTTTTATAAAAAGGAGTTTGTATACAATAGGGGATCCTTTAAAAACCAAAAACTAAATAAAAAGGGGGTTTGTATATAGGGGCTCGAACGCACATGATATGGACATCTCTTAAAGAGTGACTGCCCCCAGCTGTCTTATAGAAAATCAAAAAATAAAGCTTGTAAGGTTTGATATTTTTCACCTATACTCATGCATAATCTTTGGAAAGGAAGACTGGGGATAGCATTCATAAGTGCATATTGTGCTTTTATGATATCTTTAAGCACTGACACTTTTTATGAGAACCATTTGGCCCTTCAGAAGACCTATCGATTTCCCCTTTGTATCTACATGCTCTTTCTTTTTAGTTGTTGCCTTAGCAGCAAAAGACCTATTCTTGCCCCCACTTTTCTTTTTGTCGTCTTTGTTCTTATCATTTCAGAAACAAAACAAAGAATATAAATAAACACTGCAATGTGGGTATCACAGCGTGTGCGATGAGAATATAGTTGGGGCGGCCCTTGTAGCCCCTCCTATCGTATAATGAGGTACCTTGAGTGATTTGTAAAAATTCAAGGCTTACAATGAGTGAAAACCCTAAGAAATGCAAGATTTATGATGTCGATGTGGAAAATTTCAGAAATTACTTAATTAATGTTGTTTCTCTTAAGTGTTGTCAATGATCAATGATGCCAGAGATGATGCATTTGTTGCCAATGTGTTTATTGTCGATGGTGCGAATGTTGCCTATAGAGCCGCTATTACTACCAATAGTGCTATTGTTGGGAATGTAGAGAATGCCAAAACAAAAAAGCAAAAGCCAAGTCTGATGGGGTCTAAATAGGTTGAATAATTCGACACTAAGATATAAGAGATTATTAGCCTCGATGTCCAAAAAAATAGCCTCATTGTCCAAAAAACAAGCTGTTTGTAATTGGAAATTGGAAAATTTTAATGTTAATGAATGTCCTTGGGAAATGAGCCCTTGTGCTTTTTGGAAAAGATAGTTACTTTGGAAAAAGGCACTTACTTTTTGGAAAATACACTTACTTTGCCCATGTGTTTTCAAGAAAGAGCTCGGTTGCTCGAAAAAAGAAAATCTATCTTGAAAAAGAAAGAGAGCTTTCGTTGCTATTTGAATTAAGATGTGTATTTTTTTTTAATGAGCTAAGAAGTCGTGTCATTTAAAAAATATATATATATTTATTTTATGAGCCAGGATTTACTAAGCACAAAATGTGTAACATTTTTTTACTCATGTGAGTTTTTCAAAACTTATGCCAATATAAATATATATAACACAACCATGAGAACATTAATTTTATTTTAAAGTACACGCTCTAGTGTTTCAGGAGTCCTGGTCTAATTTCAGAGAATTTTGCTTCATGAAAGCTCAGACTATGAACATATGGACTCTCTCGGGATGTAAAATCGTAAATATTCATTCCTTGTTATTGGATAAAGTTTTTGCTTTTTCAATATTGAAGTATTAATTGCCTATGGCACAATTTATTCCTTGCGATTGATGCACTTAACTTGTGGGTACCCTATTATGCCAAGAGACTGCCAAAGAGAACCTTCGAGCCATTCTCTTTGCACTGTGGGTCATCTAATCCTAAAGATATTATGGGTATTGTAGCATACGAAGAGAAGGCCCATGGGTTCTTTGGAATTCCTCTTTTCGTAAGATGAGACACCTCCTTTAACAATAGAGAGAGATATTAAAAATACATAACATTTGTATAAACACAAGTTTACAGTGTTGCGTCACACATGATGCAGTCAAAGAGGATGTGAAGAAGAGAGTCCTGGGGAGAAGATACTTGGTTTTCTTTACAAAGTTAGTGCAGACCAAAAATTTACAGTTATTAGATAAATATTCAATCCCAAGATTAACCTGGTTGACCTAATAACATAACTTCTACTTACTATGAAGACCTCTTTTTAGAATTTCCAAGGATTATATATGGTCATTCATCGGTTATTGAGTCTAAGGATTATGCACATGTTAGTGATCTTGTGTCAACTACCAATGAGAAGACAAGACTCATAAAAAGATATATTTTATGTCATTCATTGGTTATTGAGTCTAAGGATTATGCACATGTTAGTGATCTTGTGTCAACTACCAAACAATGAGAAGACAAGACTCATAAAAAGATATATTTTCATGCACATAAAATATATATATGGTCATTCATCGGTTATTGAGTCTAAGGATTATACACATGCTAGTGATCTTGTGTCAACTACCAATGAGAAGACAAGACTCATAAAAAGGATTATGCACATGTTAGTGATCTTGTGTCGACTACCAATGAGAAGACAAGACTCATAAAAAGATATATTTTCATGCCAAGGATGTTAAGTGCACACATACATGTACTGTACATGGAGGTAGAAAGTGAAAGTTTCTATTGGAGGATGTTACACTAATGTGCTACATATACTTTAAAGTTGACGGAAATGACAACACTGATGGTAAAAAAAGGCTCCACCATGCCGCTACAAACTAATGTATATATTGGAGATGAGGAGACATAGAAGCCACGGAGCTTGAGGTTGAGGTAGAGCTTAGTAAAGAACTTGAGAAGCAATAGAAAATGAGGAGATAGAGAAGCCTCTCGAGCTTGAAGTTGAGGCAGATCTTAATAAAGAACTTGACATTACACAACTCAAAGCAGGCATAATAACTGATGAGGAGAATGTCAATGGAGAGGAATTAGAAAGATCGGTAAACTTGCCACGCCTACCATCATTCAGAATCAACACGATAAGAACTTTATCTTGCTGTCAGATATACAAATAATGTTCTTCTTAAGGGAAGATTAATGTCTTGATGCTATTGTATAGGTGACTAGAGATGAGGAGGATTGGGTTGATTTTAAGACAAACTTCTCTTATTTGGACACAGAAACATAAAATTATATTAGTGCATCTAAGGCCCTCGGTGTCTTATTTAAGGAAGCTTCAAATTACGCTCAGAAACCATACGAAAGTCTACCAACAAAGAAGAATCATATAGGATGAGTCATCTCTAGTTAGTGATAAAAACCTGCGGGTATTTCTCAATCTTATCCTTGCTATTAATTTATGTTGCATAGAAGGTGCTTTTCACCCTTCATAACAAGGAAGGTTCTCTCTCATGCAAAGAGAAAGCTATTGGGCCCCTTGGATGCCTTTCTATCACACCGTAGGTCACCTCCATAGATTCACAATTAATTTCAATCTAGTGGATTATTATTTTTACATTAGTTTGAGACTAAAGATGCTAATGGGTTCCTTGGATGAGCTGGTGCAAAACGAGGAGGAAGAATTGGCAAGGACTATGGGCTTGGTCATTATATCGGTAACATGAACAAAGAACTTCTTGCCATTTTTCATTGTAAGTAATCCAACAACCCTGATTTGCATTACTAGTAATTAAGGCATCTGGGTTGTTTCCTCAAATACTCATAGAGTTATACTTGTAGAGAAACTTGAAGCTATTAGGATTTTTGGATATGCACCTGGGATTTAGGCAATGAGATTATCTTATTTTTAATTCATTGCACATGCTTTCGAGCGGCTAATAAGATGGATGTAAATCTCCTAGCATGATGTGGAAAACATAAGTTTTTGAGATTTAGAGATGAGATTGAGTTTATATCTACCAAAGAGCCGTTAACATCCTCAAGCAAGCTCAAAGGGAAAAGAAGCTATTGAAAGAGGAAATCTTCTTCTTATCACAGCATACCACTAGTAGTTAAACTTTATTTAATTGCCTTAAGTTGTATAAGTTTCATAAGACTATCGAAAGAGGAAATCATTCTCTTGCTAGCATACCACTAGTGTTGCCTTAAGATGTATAAGTTTCATAAGACTGAGTTTTTATGATGCTACTTGAGCTCCAAATTTATCACTTGATTTATAAACATTAATCATTCAAATGATTCATCAAGAGTAGACTTTAACAACATATCTTGGATCTTCATGTGATTTATCAGGAGTAGATTTTATCGCCTTTTGCTTATACCTAATTTCTTTTTATATGTACCATCCCACTAAACAATTGCCTCATTGGATTAACATCACGTATTCCACCTCTATGTGACGTTTCTTTTGAAAACCACATTGAGCTTGCCAAATTGTTCCATGCCTTGAGTCGACCATATGGCTAAGCTTCCCTCTTTAACAAAGTAAGGTCGATGAACCTCCAAAATGTGCTACAAAGTGAGGTCCATATCATAAGTACTTTAATATTTTAAAAAAAAAGCAAAATCACTTTTAGATATAGTTCTGTACAAATTTGGAAAAACTCTTACCATGTTGTAGGTGATACTACTATGACCCCAGGCTTCTACCATTGATTTGTAAAAGTTTCTAACAACATTCTTGAAATTTAGTGCATCATCCATTTTAAATGTCATCTTTCACAAAAGAATTATCAACTGGTCAAGTGAAATCCATATGTTTGCCTTCGCCAATCAAGTCTTTCCTCTATTCATCGTGTCACCATGTGTAACTTTTTCCATACATTGTATTTTCTCGCTACTTCACTAGTAAATTTCCTTTTTCATTTGGTGGTAGAGAAAGAAATTTTCTTGCCTTTGTCCCACCAAACCATGTCTTGCAAGGTAAGTTTCCACTTGCTCCTAACATCTTTTCATCCTTTTTAATTTCTACTTGAGCTTCTGTAAACTAATGCCTAACCCCAAGGAATTCACTTTCCATAGAAAGGGGACGTCACCTGCGTGTATGACACTCATAAAAACCCCCTATTTAAGTTTCTCTAAAAAATAAACTATACCTCTTTCTAAGCATATGAGTCCCAATTATGAAATTCAAGTATCCCCTATTTAAGGTTTAAAAATCAAATAGCAGATATTGATGTTATATACATGACAACTTGAAGCCCATGTAAGTAGCATGGATGTAAGTACTATAAGCACAAAGACCTACATGTACTCTCCAAAAATTGTTCCATGTGTGGTTAGATTAAAATAGTAGTAAACTAATCAAGTTTTCAAACTACACCACTAGATCACATATTGTAAACTACAAGAAGAAATGAAACCCCTACTTTCATTCTCCCTCTGCTCCCTTGTCTCCCCACCCCACCACCATAAATCCCCCTCTAAGCTTAAGCCCCCCGTTCCAAAAACCCCCCTCCCTTACACTCACGTGATACCACAAGATATGGCTTGTGAATCCTCCGAGTGCCTAACATAACCTCTTCTCCTTTCTGGTATGTCTCCTGAGCATCGCTACATCCTATAAGCAAAACACACATGCTCTTCTACTTTCTAGTATGTCTCCTCAGCATCACTCTCTAGCTGCATCCTATAGGAAAAACACACGTGCTCATATACTAACTTTTCAAGCATCCTTACCATAGCATGAAAGTGCAAAAGTGAACCCTTCTTAATGTTAAAATTTACATGGATACCATCACTAATGCAATGAAATGATCTATGGTGGGTCAAATATTAACCACTTCATAATGGCATAAGTGAGGATTAATATGAGATTAAAGAGCAATTAAAGATGGTGTGGACATGAGATTGACACAATAACCAGCTAGATCTTCATTAGCACAAGCTTAATTTATACAATTTTGTCCATGATCTGCTCCTTATTGATTTGTGTGACCGCCCCTACATCTGGGGGGACACCTCATCCTTGATTCTCTCCACCTCTTTTGCTTGATTCTCTCCACCTCTTCACTTTTCCCAGAATATCTCCACACCTCCTAAATCTCCTCATGCTACCGTTTATTCTCTCCCAATAGATACTTCTCACCTTTTCACAGCTTATCTCACATTTATAGATTCTCTTTTACAGCCTCTTGCTAAGGGCTTGTTCTCGCACACACACCCTATTCACTTGTATATTTCAACACTTAAGGGTATCTTTAGAATAGGATTCCACTTTGGATCCACGTAGGTCATTTTCCTCGGCGTATTATAAGTTGGTCATGAGTCGGGGTACCCTCCTTTCATGTCTTTGCAAATCGATTTTTTCTTTCCATCGTTTCTAGATTTCATGAAATAAAGGCATGGAAATTTTGCATTGGATCCATACAACACACCAAACATGCACTTTAGAGTTTTCAAATCTCCTACAAAATGTCACTGTACATTGTATTCAACAAATTCATCTACTTTTATGACTTCTCCCCTTGTCTAATGTTCAACCACATTTGGTATACTTGTCAAGTGAAAGAAAACCTTTAATATTTCATGGTCTTATTTTGCAACTTTAAAAGCAGCAAGCCACCATATCTTAATTTCTGATTAAATACTGAAATAATATGAATGCTCTTTTGTGATGTCTGGACTCAAAGGCTCTATTGCTTAATCTTACCCTCTTTAACTTTTGTCCTTTGATAATCTCATTCATCTAGTTGTAATACAAACTTTAATGTACCACCACATTCTTGAACTATCATGTTATAGAACTTGACCATTGCACTTTGCACATTACATACATCTAGCACAAAATTGTTCAATTTCATCAGTTTAAATATAACCTTTGACTTACATTTATGTGTATATCATAGATGTATAGGCTCACTAATGAGCTCCATAACTTTACAATTTAATAATTTGCGTGCTTGTCCATGATATGTTTTTGGGATATGCAAAATTCTTTTTTTCTTCATAACCCTCTTAAGACGGCTCTTTTTTGGTGAACATTTTGCCCAATGTTTCTATCAAGATAAAATTGAGTACTTGGGCCACATAGCCTCAACTGAGGGCATTCAAGTGGAGAAGATTGAATACATTGTGACTTGGCCTAGACCTCGCGATATAAATGATTTATGATCATTCTTACGATTATGTAGCTATTATAGGAAATTTGTCAAATTGCACATTTGTTGGCAAGTCTTCTAAAGAAAGTAAACAATTTTATTGGACCGATAGACATGATATGACCTCTTACTCATACCATGTGTTATAACTTCCAAACTTCCTAGACCATTCTTTGTAGTTGTGATCAATGTTAGTGGCTATGGGATTGGAGTAGTCCTCATGTGGGATGGTCATCTCTTAGCTTATGAGAGCCACAAGTTGAAACTAGGAGAGTGTAACTACAGTACATATGACCAAGAGATTATTGTTGTAGTGCATGCTTTTAGGATTTGGAAACATCATCTTATGAATTCTGAATTCCTAATCAAGATTGACCAATAGACTAGACACTTTCTCTCTCAACCCCCTTGATTTAAGATAGAAAAATTAAATGGGAATCTTTTATTCAGAGTGGACCCAATGATACAATATCAACCTAGCAAGGAAAACATAATGGTGGCTGATGCTTGAAGTAGAATACATAACATCAATCATATATATGTTATAGAGGCCCCATCATTTAAAGCCATGAAGGATTTCTATAATAAACAAGACTTGGAACTCAATGAAAGATAACAAAAAGATAAAAATTAGATTCCTAATGGTGAACTCATATAATGAAGGATATATTTTCTTCCAGAAAAGATTATGCATCATACGACCATTTAGACAAATTGTTTTAGAGAAGATGCATGAGCCTCCATACATGGGTCATAGAGGAGTTTCCTTTACATTGCATGGTGTGGCTAGAGATTTTCATTAGCCTACAGTGAAACATGATATAGCTACAAGAGCTACAAGTTAAGTCTCAAGGCTTATTGATGCCACCATTAGGAGAAAATATCCATGGATTTCATTGTGGACTTTCCTACTATTGCGAGTCATAACAATATTATCTGGACTATAGTGGACCGCTTTAGTAAACAAGCCTATTTTATTTCATGCAAAAGACATTGACATCTCAACAAGCCCATGGTGGACCGGTTTAGTTAACAAGCCTATTTTATTCCATGCAAAAAGACTAACATCTCAACAAGTTGCACACATGTTTATCAAGAAAATCTTTATACATCATGGTTTACCCCAAGTCATTGTGTCTAATCATGATTCTAAGTTTTGCAATCGATTTTTGACTACACTCTTTGACAACTTAGGCACTAAGATGGATTTCACAATCGTATTTCATGCGGGGTCCAATGGACAAAGAGAAGTTACTATTAGTATGATTCTGGACTAACTTAGAGCCTATGTTTCATCCCAACCAAAACGTTGAGATAAATACATTCACCTTCTTCAGTTTGCTTTCAACAATGCACCTAAGGCTGAGGTCCTGGTCCTCATTCAACTACAAAATGTGCATCATTTGAGAATATTCATAGGAAGGCTTTACCCATTTCTAACTCTCATCTTTCCCCTACAGCAAAGGTTGTGGATGAGTTAACTCAAGATTTCAACAAGTACACAAGCTATACGTAAATCTCAAGAAGTGAATGCTAATAAGAACCTAAAGAAAGTGATTATTCTTTCTTAATTAAGGATTGAAAAGTGACATATCAAGAGTGTGGAGAGGAATCGAGTAATAAAATTGGCATTAACATTTTATGGACCATTTAGGATCACTTGAAACACGTGCTTCATTACGGGACTGGAACATGGTCTCAAGGACTACACAGGTAGCCCTTACAGAGCTGCAGGATTGGATGACCTTGCATATTAATTAGATCTACCATCACACTAGTGCATTCATATTTATTTCCATGTTTATTGAAACCATTTAGAGGACCACTTTCATATGTAATTGTTGATTTAGAGGAAATACTTCAACCTAACAAAATCATTAATCAACATACTCTAGCACGCACACGAGAAACACTTACACCAAAGATCTTTTGACTTTTAAGAATCATCCTATACAAGATGCTCAATGGATGCTTGGTCGCTTCCTCTGATATCGACGTGTGGTACTTGACTCTTATACCATTTTGCATGCCTGAGCCACCAGCCTCTATGTTAGTAGAGTGAACCCATATGGTGGTTCTTTTGTAAAGAACCTTGAAGCCCCACTGCTATGTGGCGCAGGGTTGGCATAACACCTTCTGCATTCTTGCTCTCCACCTAGTAACCAGCTTCCCATAATGAATATACCTCCTCGTCTGTGAGGCTAGTTCCTATGCTAGCCATACCTTAGGTGGTCGATTGGGCTTTGGGTCGATGTTGGTGTCCACAATATAGCAATGAAGCACGTGGTCAGCGCGCAGAACCACATCCATTTTCTAATGAGACCATTAGGGTCTTTCTGGAGTACTACTTGTATCATACTCCTTAAAAATGATCTTCCATGGACTCCCAACATACTTGTGGTCTCTTACATGTGTGTTGTACTCTGGTCGATGCATGGCCTTATCATCAATATCAATGACCATAGCGGGCGGTCTCTTGAATCGTGCACTTTCTTTGTCACCGGTGAGAGAGGTAGGGGGCCTTATACATGGGTGTTCCCTCAATTTCCTGAGGATTAATTGTTTGGACCACTTGGGTTGGGCTTATAGAGCATCATTCTTTTAGTTTCTCCAAGCTTGGTCCCCTCCCTATGTGCTTGCCTTGAGAGTAAGAGAGTGCCTTTGTGCTTTGCAAAATTGTATTTGCCATAACGGTAGTACATGCATTATAAAGAGAAATCTTGAGTCTATTTCCTTCCCTTGTCATCCAACATCCATGCTGCCTGCTTTTTGCTAGGTTTGTTCTTGGGGTATTTGGACCATCATTACTTCTCTCTATTTATGTCATGAGGACTAAACCCCAATGTGCTATGTGCACCTCCCACCAGCTCAACCAAGAGTCCATTTACTGACATATTCCTATACATCACATGACCATTGTGCCACCATTAACGTATCAATCAAGCCTCCATTGATGCAGCTTGATGCAGCTTCACTGGTAGGAGCTATGTGCCACTTCTCGCACATTGCTTTGTGCTGTCCTTGAGACGTAATGTACACATACTTTGTTGTGTGGGCAACCATGCTCTGCTCCCAATGAAATAGGCAAGCCCTCTCCCTATCTGATAGGACATTATCTTTTCCACCATTGAACACATGTCGAACTACATTCTAGTTAGCCTGAGCCTTCGTCTGCCATGAAACCAAAGAAATCTGCCCTTTCACAACCATGGTTTGCCATCACTTCATTAATGCATTCCTAGAACAGAAATTGGGCCTCCATATCCTCCTCTTTCATTTCACACGTCGCAATCGTTAAAAGATCTTGCATGCTGCATAAAAACTCTAGTCATTTATGAGGTAACACAATTGACCATCTCTAACTACCTTAATAATCTACATCGGTAATATGCTACCTTGAATCATACATATGACAAGCCATGGTCACCCAATGATGTTCGTCGGGTGTGGTCGAACTGTATCCACACACAGGTCGCCAGAGCTGGTCCATCGCATTTGGTTTACCAAATCCAACCCTGAAACGGGCTCAATGGTGGACATCTTGAAAACATAGCACTTCTCACCTAAGGACCCTTGACATGGGAACCTGCTTCCATGGAAGAAGTCGTAAGTGCACCTCTCACTTCAACTTCAGAAGTGCATCCAAGCCAAATCTCTCCTTTGAGGGCCCTTGCCGGGCTACAGTGATTGACCTCCGAAGCTTAAAAATCAAATTGTTCAAATTTCACACTTTACTTATTTAGATTTTAATAACTATTTTACAAAAACATAATTTCCCAACCAGATTAGCCTACTAGTTGTCTTCCACCAGTGGCCCCATCTCCTCTGCAATGTTGATGAACTTCTTTTCCCGAATAAAATGTGAGGAACCACCTTCTTGCACTAGTGTTGCCATTACGATTTCTTTGGCCAGACATTTGTACCTTCCTTGTCCTAGCATTGCAATTCACCCCTAGCACCCTGGACACCATTTCCCTTATCCTATCAGTTTTAGTGCGCCTTTGATGTTCCTTCCCGTAGATTATGTTGATGGAAATTGATGTGTATCATTAATCGACTCATCATCTCGTCGGAGGGCATCACATAATAGATGTAGCAATGCACATCGTCGGCATTGAGCAGTAATGGCAAAGGAGCTTTCCAGACCCATTACTGTACTCCTCTCCAGTGGGGTCAGTGCCTTTAGCATGCTTCCAGTAAAATGTGATGTATTTGACACCATGTGGTTCTTTGAATGTGGGCAAAAGATCATTCACACACACACTTTAAACTACCTAGGCAATGGCTTCTCTGAGATACTCCATGGAAGGCAATGTTAGAGGTTTGTGGCTTTGACCACCAGTGGGGATCATACTTATGCTCCATGGAATCCATCCCTAAATGTGTTCCCATAGTTGGTGGGAACTCAATGCAATATCACCATTATATTGCCTAGGAATCTCCACGGCCTTGATAACCTCTTTGACATTTAACAAAATCTTTGTTAATGTGTTTGTTTCCCTTCTTCATGCTCCAAAGGTATTACAAAATGCACTTATCATCTCCTCTTGCAACAACAATGGATGATCTTGATGCATTGGTTTTATTGTTATCTTGAAAGGAGGCATAAATCTATCACATTAGTCTGAGTTGGAAGTTCTCTGGCCGGGCTGTCTAAGATGGCCATTGGTTGTGGGTTTGAGTTTAACAAAACATCAACTATTGCGGAGTATTGGCTGAAAGAGAGTCCTCAAGTATATAGAACTCCTCCCCCTCATGATTTCGAGGTTGCCTCTGGAGGGACATGCAACTCTCGGGACCCAATATTTACTATGGCTTGCAATCCATAGAATAAGCGGGGAGCTATTTGTTCTTGTAAAAACTTTGCACTCACGAGAACTTGTCCATTGCTGAAACTTAGATTCTTCTTAGAAGATGGGAATGTGATTGTACAACTCATTGTAAAGAGGAACAAAAAATAAGTAGACAAGAATAAGAAAGAATGACGCAATAGATACCAAGTACATGAGAAATGAATGGTACCAAGTTCTGTAGTATATATATATATATATATATATATATATATATATCATAGAGCTTGGTACCAAAAAATATTAATTCCCAAAAATATTAATGCGATTGTACAACTCATTGTAAAGAGGAACAAAAAATAAGTAGACAAGAATAAGAAAGAACGACGCAATAGATACCAAGTACATGAGAAATGAATGGTACCAAGTTCTGTAGTATATATATATATATATATAATATCACAGAGCTTGGTACCAAAAAAAAAATATTAATTCCCAAAAAAACAAGTTCTCTACATATATTTTTTTTCTAAAATTAGCATCCCTACATTCTCTCTCTCTCCCTACATAATTCCATGCTCTTAATTCTTATGGCATAGTCAGTTCTAGATATATGTATATACTCTCTCCCTCCCTCCTCTCTCTCCTTAATAGTAAGAAAGAACTACGGTCCCACTTCTTCTCTCTCCACTACCTACGTGGATAATAGTTCCATGCAGTAGATGCCCTCTTCTCTCCCTTCTCTTTCCTCTCTCCCCTCTCTCTCCTCTTACTGTCTCTCTCTCCTCTCTCTCTCCCTCCCCCCTCTTTCGCTCCTCTCTCCCCTCTTCTTTCTCCCTCCCTCCCTCCTCTCTCCCCCCCCCCTCTCTCTCTCTCTCTCTCCCTCTCCCTCCCTCCCTCTCTCTCCCTCCTCTCTCCCTCTCTCTCCCCCCTCTTTTCTCTCCCTCCCTCCTCTCTCTCTTCTCTCCCCTCTTCTATCTCCCTCCCTCTTCTTTCTCTCCTCTCTCCCCTCATCTCTCTCTCTCTCTCTCTCTCTCTCTCTCTCTCTCTCTCTCTCTCTCTCTCTCTCTCTCTCTCTCTCTCTCTCTCTCTCTCTCTCTCCACTGCCTATGTGGACAATAGTTCCATGTGGCAGATGCCACGTGTAATGCCTGAGTTAGGGCATTATATGTGGCAGCCTATGTGGAAAGTGCTTTTCACATGTAATACCCGAGATCAAGAACTACACATGGTAGCCGCCACGTGTAATGTACATGGTCGGGCATTACACGTGGCATGTACATGGTCGGGCATTACACGTGGCGCTAATGATTTGGCACCACGTGTAATGATCGAGCTCGAACGTGGCGAGTATTACACGTGGCACCAAATCAGGCATTACACATGGCAGTCATCACGTTCGTGTATGCACGTGGTCGGGCATTACAAGTGGCACCAATGATTGGGCATTACACGTGGCATGCCACCATGGACTATGTAGTCCACAGTGGCATGCCACATGTAATGCCTAGCACAGTCCACGGTGGCATGCCATGTGTAATGCCTAAGGTCGGTCATTGCACATGGCAACATCGTGTGGCATATGCATGCCATGCATGCGGTGCATGCCACACGGCGTGGCCTGTGGCTATCCAATGGCTTTAAAGCCATTGGACAACCATAAGAGGGCTCACAAAGCCCTTTGTGAGCCCTCCCTCAACGCAACCCCCTCCTTCATGAACGCACCCCCTCCTTCATGAACACACCCCCTCCTTCATGAACGCACCCTCTCTCCTCCTTTAACATGCCCCCTCATTTCTCAACACGTCCTCACGTTGCCCCCTTATTCCTTTGGAAAAATTCTCACACCACCCCCTCATTCCTTCAACGTGCCGTCTTAGACTTCGCTCTTTCCTCAAGGCACCCCCCAGACTTCATTAACACTCGAGGTGGCATCTTTCAAGGCAAGATCTTTCAAGCCAAAATGCCTCTCCAGATTCGTTAAGGGGTTCACCAAAAATCAAGATGAGATGTAGCATTGCAAGACATGGGCATATCACAAGTGGCCACATCAAGCGAGGTAATAAACACCTCTGAATTACGGTTGGCTTTGGGGGGTTGCTTCTTCAACGCTCGCCAATTGTGTGGCCAGCACGATTTTCAAAGAGGAGGAGTTGTAAAAGAGAGTTTAAGCGAAGTGGTTAATCAACATATCGGGTGGAGGACCACTTGGTCGATAATCATAACCGCCTTCCTAGAGTGCCACTTGGTTACCCCCTTGCAAACTTGGTAATCCGTACAAACGAGGATTCCATTGAGGGGTTAATCAAAAGCATGGAGGAGAGCACATACCAATCGACAATGGCAGCATTCATTGTCTCTAAAGGATTTCCTAGCAAAGAGTCCTTTCCATTTGATTATCGAAGTGCAGTCAGTCTCACGACTTATCGTTGTCAACTGAGTTTGACACGATACTAGAGGAGATGAAAAGATGACAATACATGATTGAGAAGATGTTTATTGTCTGAGATGGCAACCATCGACTCAAAGCATGGCGAGAATGGGCAAAAACCAATTGAGTTGAAAGAGAGAAGATTCCCAAGGTTATTTCTTGCAGACTGATTTGATTCCTTGAGGAGGAGGAGGCTGTTTTTTTGCTAGTGTTGCACATGATAAACAAGAAAGTGGATTGTACATTGTTTTTTTATGTATCAAATGAACAAACATTTTATATATCATCATTTATCTTATTTTATATGCATGCAAAATTTCTAGGGTCACTACCATTCATGTGCCGAACACAATGGCACATGATATATTTATGTGATGAAGCATGTGGGCCTTGTCGATCCACAATCCTTGCTGTCAAAGTTCAATGATGTTGATCGTGCATGGGCCAAGAAAGCTATTACTCATTGGGGACCTAACATATCAAAGTGGCTAAAGCTTCCCATAGCACTCCTCTCCTAATTAGTTTTCAAGGTATGTGCTCAAACCATAATAAAGCCATATTTTAATTTTAAAATATGTTTCTTAAACATAAAAGCATTACAGCCAGAGTTGGATGCTACGTACCAAGCCAACATCAGTGGCTTGCCTGAGTGAGGGAGTAGAGAATACCTTTTGAATGTAGAAATGTTCGACAAGAACTATAGAGATGCCGTGAAGGAGACGAAGGCCCTATTTACTAATAGGGGACATGAGCTGGCACAAGTTGCCAAACCCTGACTGTGGAAAAGACTTTTTCCAAAAAGTGATCTCTTACCAGGGCTAGAGTGAAAAGGCTAGCAAATTCACTACTCCCAAGATAGCAGAGATTGCTCGAGCACATATTCGAAATGGATGCATTTATATTTTTTTAAAATATATAGGTAGAAACATAACACTCATTCACAATGCAGGAAATGTAGGCTTCTCAACATATTGGCGGGCAGCAAGTTCACTATGAGGGACGCCCAAATTTTTCCATCTGATTAAGCGTTCTTCATATGGATCCATCATCACTTGTACTTGTTCCAATTGATAGAGTACACGCTACAATCGTACGCGAAGTTAAAGATGTGCTCACGACGAGAGAGCCACAGTGGACTCTGAGGTAGGTAACACGGATGTGTTAAAATTACAGCAATGTGATGAGCTATGGTGGATCAAATGCTAGAATCAACATCATTTACAAAGTGATTAGATGATAATTAAGATGTGATTAGTGAGTAATTAACTAATAGCTTAATGTAGGCATAGATAATCAAAAACCAGCAAATTCTCATTAGGCCAATGCCTCAATTTATAGAGTTTACATCCAAGCATCTAATCCAAGCCTCAATTTATAGAGTTTACATCCAAGCATCTAATCCCACTGATTTCTCGTTGATTCACTCCACCTCTTTTGCTTGATTCTCTCCACCTCTCCCAGAATATCTCCACACTTCCTAAATCTTCTCATGCTACCCTTTATTCTCTCCCACTAGATTCTTCTCACCTTTTCACAGGTTCTCTCACATTTACAGATTCTCTTTTACAGCCTCTAACCAAGGGCTTGTTCCCGCACACACCCTATTCACTTGTATATTTCAACACCTCCCCTAAACTCATAGTCCTTGACACTCTCTCTCTCTATGTGTCCAAGGCTACTACAAGTGCCCACGACCTTGACTAAAGTGCTCACACATACATCTACCACATGGCCTACATCATCGGTGGCTCAGAGGTGGTTTTACTTTGTTGGGGCAGGTTACATTGGGTTGTGGGGTTTCTCTCTCTCTCTGTCTCAAAAAAGATGATCCGACACCACTTCCTTAGGAGCCTCCATGAAGTTTGCCGATGTCATTCCTTCTCCACCTTCCTCGTCCTCGTCCTCGTCCTCGTCCTCGTCCTCGAGAGAATCCTCCTCGGGTGAAGAATGCTTTTTCTTCTCTTGCTGTTGAGTCGAGCCATTTCTTCTCTTTGCCTGTGCTCTCTTGCTCTAGTAGAGCTCCTTCTATCTCGTGTAGCTTCAATTCAGGTACATTCTTTAGTGTTGCTACAATGTTTTCATATTCACCTTTGTCCACACTCTTCAGAAGCACTGCTAGTGCCTCATCATCTTCTACCTTTTTGCCAATAGCTGCCAGTTGTTGCTTAATGCTTTTATATCTGTTCAAGTGTGTGATTAAAGGTTCACTTTCCTTCATGTCCAATTTGTAGAATTGCATTAACAGATTTATCTTTGAATTTTTAGCTTGTGTGCCAAATAATTTATTTTCATCCCATGCATCTCTTGCCCATTGTATCCCTGTGATGTGATGAATGATTTCATCATTTTAAATTGAGTGCAATAAGTCCCAATGCTTTTTCATTCCTGCTCTTCCACTCATTTTCCCCTCTCACCTCTGGGCATTTATCTCTTCCCTCAACCAGCCCCCACAAATTTTTCCTCATGAGCAGATACATGGTTTTTGTGTGCCATGTGTAAAACTGCTCCCCATTAAATTTGGCTATTTCTTGTGCTGTACTCATGATGATGTGAAGGGGGTCTTACCTCTTGATCCAATTTCAAGATTCAAGGGTAGTGTCTACCCTTTTACAACTCAATCTGGTGTTTAAGAGATGATTACAATAGATTTATCAGCATAAAATCACATTAAATTACATTAAATCAAAGGTAACCAATTTGTACGGAATGGTTGGAGTATCAAACCATCTCCGAATTGCAATCTGCAGCTGTAGGGATCTGTATCAGATACCTAATGGTTAATTTGAACCCTCAATTGTACCAAAATACAGTGATTAGCATTGATCACTGATTAGCAAATTAATCCTTTGTTTTGTGTGCAAAAAACAGAGTATGCGGGGAGCCCAGATCTGAGGCCTTAGAGTTCAAATGAGCTCAAATCCTTTCAAGGCCATCAATAGCAATTAGTCTAGTAGAGGATTAAGCCAAGAACACAAGATTTGACCAAACATTGATTGAATGCTTAATCTCTGATTTACCAAAGTCACCTCTGTAAATTTGATGAAGAGCTTGGATCTCACTGTAGACTTGATCAAATCAATTTCTGACTTTACCAGCTTGTAGAGCATGCTTGAAAACCCCTAGGGCTAGCTGGAATTAGACACATTTCATTCGATGAAGTAGAAAACTCAGTTTTCCACCAAAAAAACGGTGCTTACAAATCGTGATGCCATCGACGTTCTGCACTGAAATTCGTCAATTGCTTTGGGCTGTGTGTAGGCCCTTGAGTCTAGAATGAGTCCTTAAAAGGGCTTGGGCAATGGTTGTGTGTGTAGGGAGAGAGAGCTCCTCCATTGGCTGGGGGTGCAGAGGTTAGTTGAAAAAGAGAGAAAAATATTAATTAGCTACTAATCCTAATTAGCCAAGTGATTAGCAAGATAATGGGCTTACAAATTGATGGATTCTAGGCTTGGCTCTGATACCATGTTAAAATTACAGAATAAGATGAGCTATGGTGGATCAAATGCTAGAATCAACATCATTAACAAAGTGATTAGATGATAATTAAGATGTGATTAGTGAGTAATTAACTAATAGCTTAATGTAGGCATGGATAATAAAAAACCAGCAAATTCTCATTAGGCCAATGCCTCAATTTATAGAGTTTACATCCAAGCATCTAATCCCACTGATTTCTCCTTGATTCACTCCACCTCTTTTGCTTGATTCTCTCCACCTCTCCCAGAATATCTCCACACTTCCTAAATCTTCTCATGCTACCCTTTATTCTCTCCCAGTAGATTCTTCTCACCTTTTCACAGGTTCTCTCACATTTACAAATTCTCTTTTACAGCCTCTAACCAAGGGCTTGTTCCCGCACACACCCTATTCACTTGTATATTTCAACAGGATGCCCTCAAATCTTACAGGAAGACTCACTTTAAGAAGGCGTTCGTAAGGTGGAAAGGGCAAATGCGTGCCACACCTTGGATCCTGAACAGTAACCACACCTGCTGTGACCGAGCAACGATCGACCCCCTCAAGAAGGAAAAGGGTAAGAAATCAATAAACAAGGAGCCTCCATCCTCCACAATCGTGACACCAACGCCCAAAAAAAGTCACAGCCAAAGCTGGAAGGGGATGACATTGATGAGGGTTATGAGGATAGCCAGTCTAATGATAATGATCAGCAGCCCCACACACAGGGCAATGAGCAGCCAGGTGACCCCACATGGTGAGAGCAAAGGGCAGGGGTGGGAGAGTTTAAAAGAAGATAAGGCATCCCTCTTGGGATCTAGTAAGTGAACTTAACATGTTTGAACATTCATTCGTTCATTTATTGATCAACAATAATATTATGTATTTGGTGTTGTCTCAATATGAAGACTACCGTCCCAGTGTGGTGGACCCCCTGCACTTAGATTTGAGCTCCAATATTGATCACCTCTGTCTCCGCCGTCTCGCACTTTTGGGAAAGCGAAAACACAAGTACGATCTCTAACCCAGGTTAGTGACTCTCTCCATTTATCATCTTTATAGTGTTTGCAGTCCACTTATAGGCTTTGTTGTTCCAAGAATCTTGAAGTATTGCAATAATTCATGGGATCTCTTTACGAGGTGGAGAAGCATGGGCACCTTCGATAGCCTTGGAGGCCTGCGCTTAATGTGGGCCAATTTTCCAACAAATCTCTCTCTACACAAGGACGAGGTTGTGGTTCCTCGATGGAATGTTTTTAGGGAGGTACTTGTGGAGTCGGCTTTTGTGCCATCTACAGAGTTTATAAAGGTTGACGAGACTGTGGTGTGCACTCTACGTGTGCGGAGCACCTAGGGATTGCTGTGCGAGAGGCAGGATCTTGGAACTTCACATTGCAAAGGACTTTGTTCCAGGGCTTCCTGTGATACATGTATGTCATGTCAAAAGATGGCCAAGAAGAGGTGAGTGCATGAGTGACTCGTTTTTATTAAAGTGAAGCTCAATGATTTCCCTTCCTAGCATACTTACTAGTGTGTGCAAGTAGGGAGGGAAATTTTGGTCATCGCAATCTTCACACCCCCCAGTGAGAGTACGTCCAGTTGTCCAAAGTATGACAGGCGGGGAGGCGAGGTAGCTACACATTGTTTAGGTTTCAAGGTGGATGACAATATCTTCTTGGAGTCAAAACCAAAAGAGGAAACCTCACCATGCTAGTTGGATGCAGATGGGAATCCCATCCGAGATGTTGTTGAGTGTAGAAAGCCTTTTGCAAGGTAATTACAGCACTCACTTCATTACAACTCGATTCGAGTAATGTAATCATTATATAGTCATTGTCTTTATATTGTCGCCCATTTATATATATGCCAATTGTAAGCCTGTACTATGGCAAGTGGTTACTCAGGATGTTCACTGATTACAGGGATATAGCCCTAGATTGCTTTGCCGGTATTGGGACTCTAGTTAGAGCATGTAGGATACTGCAATGACATTGCAGTATCCTACATGTTGATGCAATGACATTGCATCAATGTGGAGAGCGATGAGGTGTGTCTTAGTTCGTGTCTATGACCACTTGTCTATGTGTACACTGATTTGGGTCAACAATTTTTTAGGGGTGACGTTAGTGAGTATGCTCGACAGAAGCAGCAGATGGACGTGGGGGCATCATCCCCACACGTTCCTCAACCATATCCTCCACTTGTCCCAACACCCACCATGAGCCCACCAACATAGTCAAGTGCCTCGTCATGTTGCACTTGGTGTTGCAAGGGAGCCCCAATATCGACACGTCATGCCACATATATCCCCCGTGGGTTCTTTTACAATGCCCTCATTAGGGGCACCATAGCCTTAACTTGCGAGGTCGCTATTCCCACCCACACCTGCACCATTTGGTAGTGCTCGCTACCACATAGCACCTGCACCATTTGGTAGTGCTCGCTACCACATAGCACCTTCCTTCTTCCACCAGCACCTGTAGCGTCCGTACTCATGTATTTTACTCGCTTGTAATGAAAGAAATATATTGTTTTAGACATTATTGTTGTACACTCAAATTATGTTAATGGTATTAGTTTTAGCTTCTTCTGCGACCATGTAGGTAATTAAATTGATAATTGAGAGAGAGGGAGCAATTACAAAGAGATATCAACGACACGAGAGAGAGTGTGAGTGAAAGAGAGAAAGAAAGTTTAAATGAGTCCTTAAAATAAATATATTTGTGCGTAAAATAGTTATTTTTATACTTAAAATAGTAATTTTTATGCTCAATTAATAATTTTTATTTTTGACAAATTATAAATTTAGTAGAGATTGCCATGTTCCAATACTCTTCTTTTAGGCACACATCCCACCTCACCCTCCCCTTATATCTTCATATTGCAATAAGCTCTTTGTAAACTCTTTTATCATGGCTCTACTACGTTTGCAAGCATCTTATGCCTTGCTCTTCAATCTTTCATGCACCTCAAAGAAAAGTAACCTCGAGCCCTTATGGAAGCATGGACAACACTTGAAGAGTAGAAGCTCTACAAGAAGTTCACAAAACAAAGAAAGCGATAGACCTTGTAAGCAAGAATATACTAGAAGGTGAAAGCAACAACAACTACTGGGATATGAAGAGCTTTTGGTATCACTAAAGAGGCAAAGGAGGCTCCTCTTTGAGATGAAGTTACCAACTTCATTGCAAATTTAGGGTACATGGAGAAGGTCAAGATAATAGTTAAGGCCCAACATGCTTTCATACATTGTTACATATGCTTAACATAGTCGCAAGTGTTTGTCATAATATGCTACAATATTGCTATTTTTATTTGAAATATATTGAAAGTTACATCTCTCTATAAAGTTTTTGTGAAGAAGTAACAATGATAATGGCCCATGAGAGAACAACATATATACATACCCTTACTTTTATGTATTGTTGTGTATGGTTAACATCTTGTCGAAAGTTTGTAATGTAGTGCTATAATCTATAACTTTGCTTTGAAATACAATGCAAATGAGTTGCAATGATAATATAATGTCTTTATAAATGTGTTACAATGATAGTAGCCCATGGAAGTTAAGAACATTGTGTACACATACTTTTATGTATTGTTACATGTGTTGAAGTACTCATAGATATCTATTAGTAATGGTATGGTCTTGGAAAATTTACTTTAAAATGCAAAATAAGTTTTAGATTATAATATATGTCTTTGTAAATGAGTTAAAGCAATGATAAAGGCCCATAGTGGTGTGTAATACTTAACATCTTATAGGTGAGACAATAAAGGGAGAGTAAATAAGTGTAAAGAGAGAAACCACTCACTTAAACACCAAAAAACACTCACTCAAAAATGCTTGCCAAAAAAATAAACCATAACAAAGCTAACTAAGATGACATACAAAGCAAATGTATATCATTTATATCATAGAAAGTTACTTCATTTATTTGGCCACATGTAAACAATTTGCTAGTATATCTAACATAATTCATTTTGGGTAAAGTACCTTAGAAATAAATTCATTAAGCACTCAAAAAAGTCAATTTATTTCCAAGGCACTCTACCCAAGTCACTTACAAGATTACTTAAGTTTTTCATTAATAAGAAATGTAAAATTATGATACCCCTCTTGAAGCTTAATCATAAAGCCACTTTTTATAAACCATTGTGTACAATAGAAAACCCTCTCCAAAATGAAAGGAGAGACTACTACTTTACTAAACTAGCTAAATTAACAAAATCATAATTATATCAAGCTTATCTTAATTTGCAACACTAATCTCAAAGTACTATCTATTTTTAATTAGAGCCTTTATCATTGCTCTATGTAAATGAGTTAGAGCATGGGCAACTTAAAAATCATGATGAAAGTGTAAGTGGAGGCAAAAAAAAATTTGTTTGGCCCTATATGATCTCATTAAAAAAATCCAATAATACTAATCACCCAAATTTCCAAGTTACTACTAATATTTAGTTCAAACTTAAACAAGCCTTAAAATTCTAATAGTGCGGATTCACAATGGTTAAAAATATGCACCACAACCTTCTTATATCCTTTTCCAAGAGAGACAGTAAAAGCAACTAAATGCAAAAAGCCATTTCGGCTTAGGCAACTGTGGTCATCACATAAGCCAACTCTAAACGAGAGCTGAAAAAGCAGAAGGGGGGGTGGTGTTGAGAACCACCAGAGATGAGAGAAAAAGAACGAAATTAACCGCCAAAGCCGTAGAGAGTGCGGCCCTGGCGCTTGAGGGCGTAGACCACATCCATGGCCGTCACGGTCTTGCGACGGGCATGCTCCGTGTAAGTCACGGCATCTCTGATGACATTCTCCAAGAAGATTTTGAGCACACCCCTGGTCTCTTCGTAGATGAGGCCGCTAATACGCTTCACGCCTCCCCTGCGGGCAAGCCTCCGGATGGCGGGCTTAGTGATTCCTTGAATGTTGTCGCGCAGAACCTTGCGATGCCGCTTCGCGCCGCCCTTGCCCAGCCCCTTTCCGCCCTTTCCCCGCCCAGACATGGCTACAGTTGGAAGCTCTGAAGATCAAACACAGTAGAGTCGCAGAGGAGAAGAACGCGCAGAATGAAGGTCGTGTCTGAGTAGCCCGTCCGTCTTATATGTCCCCCTGCCTGAAGATGATGGCCACAAGTCGTCCGATCTTGTTTCCATCGAACGGCTTGCAGTCATTCTGACAGGATCGATCCCTGCTTTAGCCATTCCCTCGCCTCCTGTTCCTTTTTCAAAAAAAAAACCATACCCACCGTCCGATCAAGTAAAGATCGGCGAATCACAACCTTTAGCCACATGTTGATCGTATGCTACCAGCCTATTCGACATTTTTATCTGATATATATATTCAGACAATTTATTTGATATGTATATGGATATTCACTAGTGTATTTTCTCAAATTTTTAAAGCAAAGTTTATGGCTTTTCAGCTTGTGAAAACCAGTTTTTCAACCAATTGAAAAAAGGAACACATTGAAATTTAGCCTTTTTCTAGCTCAAAATGATGAGATTTGCCGGCTTTATAACTTAAAATGGTAAACATTGAGCAGTTTTCTTCAAGATAAACTCCAATTTCATTTGGGATTTTTTATAAGAAATTTACTAAATGTCGGTTTTTCGTGAGCATTGGTATAGTTAAGGTCCAAAGTGTGCAAATTTTAAATACAACTTCCTAAAAGTTTTATTATTTGTTGAGAAAAATGTTTTCTTTGACGATTATAGCATACTATTCAATTAATTTTCTGTTAGACTTGCACAAATTTCTACATGTCCTCCTTTCCTCCTCCCACCTCTATCTCACACACAAATCACAGACATCAATCATAGCTTTGGAACATCATGCTGCCTATATGATCATACAAAGTGATAAGGTTACCAAAGTCCATGGCTTATGATAATGATCCACCCCACCTTCAAACCCTGAGATTTGCCACTTCACACTCATGGCCATTAGCCTTGCATTCACACTCAATGATCCATCCCCCTTCAAAAAAAACCATGAGATTTACCACTTCACAATCATAGCCATTAGCCTTGCATTCACACTTAATGAAAATCTATTTATAGCATTCACATTTGTGCCAACATTTCAATGTCATCCTTTAATCATAGCACATGTACTAATAGGTCAACCTCGTGGACTATTTCCATTACCTCTCACCACATATGAATCATGGCATGTCAAGCCTTTACCAAACCATTAGTTCCTTGAGCGGCTTGCACATGCAACTTGTTAAAGCAATGAACACTAGACTTGAACTTTCAATATGTTATGATACTCTTGGTCCTACTCTACTCGCCTGCTCATTCCATGTGACCCTACCTAATAACCATGACTTCAAACCATTTAAACTCGATCCCATTTGAACTGCCTGTAGTCATTTGTAAAAATTTCCCAAGGATCAATCCATGCTTTAGCACTTCTCCCACCATTAGTATACATGCTCAAGAAGAACATGATGGTATAAGTCCTGAGAAGGAGGGGAAGATCACCTCGTCTGTGAGGGACTGTAGCAAGCCAAAAATGCAGAGGCACAAGGCATGCAAGAGACAAATACAATATGTGTGCGGGGGGGTAGGCCAAGATATATATATGCCCAAAAAAGGGGATACCTACCAGCACACAACTAGGCAAATAATAGCCCACGACTCCATAAACGGGGGAAAAAAAGATGGAAAAAGGTGTGAAGGGTGATCGGTCCTTCATGCTAACATGGTCAGCCCTAGGGGCTCAAGTAGGACACCAAAGGAGGCCAATAGGGGATGGTGATCTCTAACACCCCCTGTTGAGTGAACTCTAAAAATCGAGAGACTTTGTCCTCGATCAAAGACGAAAGATTGTAGCGAGACAGGTACCGAGAAAGCTCCACAAGCAATCTCCTCAGCAACTCAGCAACAAAAGCAACAAAACAAGCTTCCAGGTACCGAGAAAGCTCCACAAGCAATCTCCTTAGCAACAAAAGCAACAAAACAAGCTACCAGGTACACCGCTCCTTTGGAAGAAAACAACCATGTAGGCTGCTAGGTGCTGCTCTAGATAATGGTTCCACTACCAAGCGTAAAGACACTCCCCAAAGTCGAATGCGGTGTTTTCAGCCTGGAGAAGGCCTGAAATACCTTATAACCAACCAAGATCAAATCCTGTAGATAATCAATCCTTGGAGAAGCAGGCTCCTCACTGGAACCCTCTGAGTCCATATGCTCAAACTCTGTAACAAGAGTTACCAAACGCTGAAAAAGAAGCATCCTCCAAAAGGTCGGCATCGCTAGATGTAAGGGCTGTAGAAAATATGGGGTCCATTTGCTCAAACTCCATACCATGAGTTGCCTAATGTTGGACACAAGTACCCTCCACTAAGATGGGCATTGCCAAATGTAAGGACTCCACATCCCCCTCATAAAAATGACGTTGTCAGATTGGTACAAGCCTAACCTAATTTTGAACCAAATCCAAAAATCTCTGGAAGTACCATTATGCCCTAGGCACGACCAGTAACCGTAGATCCAAAGCATCCCTACTTTTAGCAAGAAAGAACTACTCTGCTCCAAAATTTGCAAACTCTAGCTGCAAAAGAAAGTCTCCATAGGTACAGAATAGCTCCCGAAACTAATCCTCAAGTGAAGTAGCTGGAGGTGGCCCCCCTCTGAGTGTAGAAAAATCCTTCATCGAGAAGCAAAATGCAACCAAAACATTGTTGTCGAGCAAAAAATCTATACTCCACTGCCAATAGAAGGCAAGAAACAAGAAGAAACTGGGTATTGTGTAGGCCAGGAAAAAAAATCAGGTATAGATGCTCTAAAATTAGCTAAACACTAACTCAAATCAACAAATCCAGCCACGAAACTGCCCCACGATGAGAACATTGATGTAGATCTACTCCAACTGTAAGTCGAAGCCACTAGAAGTTGTGGATCTTTAAAAAAACGCAAATCATCAGACTTGCATACATCACTAAATATGATGTGGGCTGAGAAAAAAAAACGTTGAAGAAGAGGGAGCCACAAAAGCTCCGGCCTAATGTGTGATGTCCAAGACCAAAGCACAGGTGTAGGCATTCCAAAGTCAGACCAAAGTTAGCAAAACAACCCCGCAACTATACAAGGTGAAAATGCTGATGGAAAATCCTCCATACCATAAACTTGAGGCCACCGAAGTCATGAATCTCCAAAACGAATATCTCACATAGGTAGACCACACTCTCAGGTGATGCAGGCAAGAAATGCTCAAGGAAGAGAAGCTCTGATACCATGAAGGAATGCACCTTCTTCTTCTCTTTCTTTCTTTCTTTCTTTCTTTTTTTGCCCTTCTTCTTCTTCTTCTTCGTTTCTCACATCCAATCATGTTTTATGAACTCTAGATGTGGCACCAAAAGTTATATCATATATGCTTCCTTTTGGTGGGCATACAGCTTGTTGTTAGTGGATGCTCTAACATCCTTATTACCTTAGGCTATGTGAGTGTGGGAAAACACTCGTAGTAGCCACAACCATAAACTCCTAAGAATGATCTACACCACTAAAAGAGATTTTTATTCAAGAACCTAGGAGGTTAAGTGCATGATGGAATAATGTAATACGGCACATCAAAGTAGGTAGCTATAATGCAACACATCAAAATAGGCCATTAAGGGACCCCACGTGCCACCTCCCATTTGGCTATAAAATCCTCCTTGTATAAAAATATAATGTAATACGGCACATCAAAGTAGGTAGCTATAATGCAATACGACACATCAAAGTAGGTAGCTATAATGCAACACATCAAAATAGGCCATTAAGGGACCCCACTTGCCACCTCCCATTTGGCTATAAAATCCTCCTTGTATAAAAATATACAGAGATGTTAATTTGAGAGAGAGAAATGCGGATATAGTTGTTAATGAATATAATTCTTTTTTATCTTTCCCCTACATGTGTGTTTTGTAGTGAGAGTCCCTTATTGTGTGTTCCATTTAGCTCTTTAGACCTTGTCTATGTGTCTAATCACATTCCACATCTATGTGTGCGCATACCCATCTTTGCACGTTGATGGCTTTTTGTTGCTAGCACTTTTGGCACGCCCGTTTGGGACTAAGCCACACATAGTATTGTGATTAGGAAACTTCATCATCTTGGTGGAACATCCAAGGCACTTACAGTAGTAGATCTCCAAAATGAAGGAATTGCCAACCTTCACCTTGATAATGGTGTTAACTTCTAGAAACAAAACCAACATCAATACCCTTTGAGCTCTATAAAAATGTTGCAACCATGCTGAACACATAGTAATTCGATTATGCATCCAAGCTCTATTATCTAGCTTGATTTGAGAGGCAATAGGAAATCCAAATTGATTTTGAGTAATTCTTTGCCAGACTCCCAAGGTGGTTTCCATCCCCGATGCTCTTGATAGCTCCAACTCCTCATGCTTTGTACCTAAAATTGACATGGCTAGATCTCGAGGATCTTAATAAATAAGATTCTCCCTTTTTAGTCTCAAGTAAAAATTTTGCCACCCATATTTTCAATTTCCTTGGCCTCCAATAATGCTTCCTTTGTGTTGAATGTCTTTTTAGTCTCCTAGGTGGGCATGTTCAATCCCATACTTGGTCATTGTTTGTAACTAGCTTCCTCCCAAGGTTAGGCTCTTACATTCCAAGCTCTATTATCTAGCTTGATTTGAGAGGTAATGGGAAATCCAAATTGATTTTGAGTAATTCTTTGCCAAACTCCCAAGGTGGTTTCCATCCCTAGTGCTCTTCTTGACGACTCCAACTTCTCATGTTTTATACCTAAAATTGAAATGGCATGATCTTAAGGATTTGAATAAATAAGATTTGCCCCTTTGTCTTGCACATTTTTCTCTTGCATGCCTATGACATACTTATCTAATTCTAGCAAAACTAAATGCAAATTGGGATCATTAATAACTATTCATTCTCCTTGTGGGGCTTCATCGTTTTGGCGGTAATAATTGCATTGTTCACTTTGTTCGATTGACTCTAGTGGCTGAATTATATGATGCTTTAAAGCTTCCACTTCATGATAGTAGATGTTTGAAGCATCAATCAATGCAATTTTATGCATCCATTCAATATGCTCATCACTTTTTTTAACTCCATATAATTACCATGTGATCTCTCATTGGTTCTTTTCGATGGTGTGGGTGCAACATCAAAGTCTCTCTTAATCGTGCTCTCTCTCTCTCTCTCTCTCTCTCTCTCTCTCTCTCTCTCTCTCTCTCTCTCTCTCTCTCTCTACACACACACACACACACGTACACACACACACACATATGTGTATGTATGTATGTGTGTGTGCGTGCATGTGTGTGTATGTATACATGTATATATATCCTGAGGGTCACGCTTCAAAAATGTATGATATCACGTGAGTTAATTGATGATATATTTTTAAACCATGCCATATACAATGTATACAAGGGGTATATTTATAGGTTTCCTTTGTAGTATCTATACACAAGGGGTGTAAAAAGTATGGAAATATACATGTATACATACATTAGACCCTTTTATAAAAAGGAGTTTGTATACAATAGGGGGTCCTTTAAAAACAAACAAAAAAAGTAAAAAGGGGGCTTATATATGGAGGCTTGAATGCATGTCTCTTGAAGAGTGACTGCCTCGAGATATATATGTGTGTTTGTGTGTGTGTGTGTCACACACACACACACACACACACATATGAGCAAACACATGTATGTATGTATGTATGAATATATGCATACATACATACACATGTGTGTGTGTGTCACACACACACACACACACATGAGCACACACATGTATGTATGTATGTATGTATATATGCATACATACATACACATGTACATGTATATATATATGTATGTATATATGTGATTCTATGCCCAAGTTACTATGCATTGGGGATGTGACACTGTTTGCAAGATGATAAAATCAAATGTGTCAAGCATTTCTAGGAATAAAGTCCTTTGTAAGCTTTTTTATAGTGACATTTGTAAGCTACATGAAAAATGGTAGATGTTCTAAAAAGGTCTTGCAAAAAATTGAGGAATAATGGGAATTTATATGCTCTTTATATGTAGAGATTTTGAAACTAATTTAAAACAAATTGAGAGGATATTTCAATCCACCCATGCTTTTTTAATTATTACTCTAGCCACTAAACATCATTATAAAAGAAGTTTCTAAAAACATGATAGTGTGTGTAATTGAAGTTATTGAGTGTGTATAGGCTTAGAAAATAGGGAAACACTCTACCGCTACTCTAAAAATCATCATGGGGAACTTTCCATCGACCAAGCTCGAGCTATGCTTCAAGAGATCCACTCCTCCTTGGGAAGCTAGTTCTATTACTATCTCCTATTACCCTATCATGTTAGACTACGGATCCTTATCCTCCCTCTCTCATCTCACATGCTCCTTAGATAGATGATTATCAAGAGCAAGACTCAATTGCGCAATCGCAAAATGGGAGAGTATGTTGTATCACAAGGCCATAAGTATTCACACACACACTTAAATAGTGAGGTCCAATGTGGACCATCGCTTATAATAGATGACCTATTTGTTGGGATATTCAGAGCTTCATCCATGTGATATAGCCCTTATATTTGTTATTGTGTGTGTATGCATGTGAACCACCTCTCATGAGGAGATAAGATAAAAGTGTCGTGTGGCAACACGTGTGTGTGTGTGTGTGTGTGTGTGTGTGTGTGTGTGTGTGTGTGTGTGTGTGTGTGTGTTGTCATAAGATAAGGTTTTATACCTACAAAAAGGCATTATAGTCATCAAACTATCATATCAATCAAATCTGTTTTGAGTCGTGTAATACTGTAGTCTATTTTCTATCTCATCGCTCTCTCTCTCTCTCTCTCTCTCTCTCTCTCTCTCTCTCTCTCTCTCTCTCTCTCTCTCTCTCTCTCTCTCCTCTGTGACTTCCCATGATGGAACTATATGAGCCTCCATAACTCTGTGTAGCAACATGTTCCTTCAATTGGCATATCAGAGCTGGACCCAGGTTAGGGTTAGGTTATAGCTTCAATCCCATCTACATTTTAACATCTGTTATGGGCTACTGCACCTCCCAAGAGGAAACTCTAACCATTCACAATTGGAAGAAGTAATAGACAACAACCATTGTTGGGTACTTACCAATGCTTCGAGCTCACGTCCCTTAAGGTCCCCAAGCTCGCTTTCGGAAGCTCCACTCCTCCAATCTCCACCTCCACGCTGTCTCACTGAGAGTCGCTTGCACCACAACACAAGGCAATCTCTCTCTCTCTCACTCTTCCACACATACATGCATAGAAAAGGAACATGTCCTAGAGTACTCTCTCTCTCTCTCTCTCTCTCTCTCTCTCTCTCTCTCTCTCATGAGACAAGCAAGAGCTCTCATAGCACAAAGGGGTATTGTGTCCTTCAATTATATGAGAAAATACCTTATATACAATTGGCCCTTATTCACACTTGGGCGCCCAAAACTTACTAACTAAGGCCTTGGGTGGCCAATATCTCATGATGTACATGACACTTATTAATGTCCTTAAATGGAGGAGCATATTTGTTAATCCAAAATGGGATTAACATCCCCCCTACCTAATATAGACTCCGTCCTCAGAACCTGTTACCTAGGCCGAAAGACCTGGTCACTGAACTCATGCTTGTAAAAGTTACGACGTGACTGAAGTTTTTTTAAGGTTCTTTGAAAGGCGGAGTGAGAGGTTCAAAACCCTTTGTCGACCATATCTTCAAAGGTGATATGCATGTAGCTTGGAAGACACTTTAGGCAATGATAGTGTAGCATCATGCCTCTTTCATTTAGCCATGTGTTCATGTCAAAAAGGAATTGCTCTGCATTAAAGACATCATACCGCTCCTTTGGTTGATCGAGAAGCACCATGATCAACTTCAAAAACCTAACAGTTGCCACGATAGTTGGATCTGGAATACAGTGCCATGCTCATATCCATGTCAGCATTTGCTGGTGTGGTTGTGCTATATCTGAAAATGTTGTTGGAAAAAAATGTGGGAAATTGTAGCACACATGTGAATCCCGTTGCTTTGCATAATGGAGTTGCAATGGGGTGAACCTCCACTTAATTGACATGTACAGAGGTTCAACCCTTTGGTTTGGTGTGGTGAGCATTGGTACTGTTGGCTATACTTTGGAATGGTTAAGTACTCTTTACGCCAATCTGGTTGTATACCAAAATCTTTAATTCAGGGATTGGTATCATCTCTGACAATGCCTGTATAACCCCCTCTTATATGTATAGGATTTTCTTTTCGCCACCTACGGAAACAATAGCTGATCATAAATGTAACAATTTCTGATCTCGAACAGGTTAGCTAAGTGAGGGTTGGCCAACTTTGTATGTTTGGTGACATTAGCCCCATAAGGATCCTTCTCCTATCACTGGCAGTAACTCTTCCAATTCGAGCATTGGTGCTAAGATATGGCACATATGGTTGCCGTGTAGATGAGACTGGTGAATAGGTATTTGGCATGATTCTTCTGTTTGGTTCAAAAGGTGCGATTTTCATCAACACCTTGAACATAAGCTTTGGCTTTAGTAATGGGGGTTGCCTTTCCTGATAAGCCCTTCATATTCATCTCACGACAAGGACTCAAGAATATTGCTATCAGTAAATAGCTTAATGTCATCTCTTGGTTGAATGGGACGTACCTCTTAAAGCGGCCTTGGTGGAGATGGGTGGGGTGTCGGCATCTCCTCGGGGTCGAGAAGATTAGTGGGAAAATCTAAAGGTATAGAAGGTAGTCAAGAGAAAATGCAATCGGCCTCAGTGTTGTTAGTAGAAGGAACACTCGGAAAGGGGTGTAGTAACTTACTTGCCATAGAAGAGAAAAATGGATAGGTAGTAGGAATGGGTGAGCCTTGTGTTTCTTCCTATCCCTCTCCTAAACTAGGGGGTGGGGGGATGGGCTTGTTAATTTTCATGAACTCTTGGAGTTCAGTGAGATCTGTGTGGTAATAATTAGGATATTCAATATGTACTTTATCAAAGTTATATACCACATTAGTCATCATTGCCTCTAAATGTTTATGTATATTTGCCGACGGTAGAGCTTTATAATACCAAACGGATGATAGAGGGTACACTATGAGAGATTTAAACGTTGGTGTGTATTATAAACCTCTAACCACCCATGACTAATGATCCATTGATAACTACGTGCAACCACCTTGAGTCGGTTGGTGTGGGTATATCATCTAGTATAAACAGGTCAAGTTTGTCGACATTGTTATCCAAGATGTCTGATTGTTGTAACACTCGACACCGACTACAAAGGTTAAGCATGATTAGATGTAAGGGATAGAAAAATATATCAACTGGATCCGTTAGTACTAAGTCACCCCCCTAAAGATACCCATAATGATAGTTGGATCAGCATCTCTTTTTGTATTTTGGCGAATTAGTGTTAAATCTCCTAAACTAAGATCATGAGTTAGGTTTATCTCATACTGAAGAAGGGAGAGGGTTAGTGTAGACAAAAACAAGGTTAAGGTTTGAGGAGGGGCTTGAGGAGTTACCAGCAAAACGAACCTATCTCTGAGGCTTGTCCAATGAGTAGTCTCAATTCATTTGTAGGCTCCGTTCTTTCAATCCTTTCCCTTATTGCTAGTTGGCATTCCAATTCTTGTATTCGCGAGTCTGTTGATAGTAGATCAGAGATTGTAACCTCACATACCATTCGTGCAGCGTTCAACTCTTCATATCTTCTTATAGCTACTTCTTGTGCCCTTCTTGCCGATGCTTCCAATGCATTAGCAGCTTCAATTCTCTCTTCGGCTAATAACTAGCTGCTTCTTAGCTATAGATTGACTTGATCAAGTACCTGTTTGTGGTTTGGCTGGCCAGCATCTTATCTATTTTCAAGGATTTTGTAGTGATTACTTCATTTAAGGCTTTGATGTTTTCGGCATGTGCTTTGTTTAATTGCTCCCTTTCAGCTTGAAGATTGACCACTTTTTGTTCAGCTGCCTTGAGGATTTAGTGAGGGTGGCGATTTGCTTGGTTAACCCTTCTTCTTTGACCTGGAACAGTGCCTGAGCTTCCTTGAGTTGCTGTGTATGTTCTTCTTCTTTTTTCTTGAGCATTAGCCACCTCCTTTTGAAGCTGCTCTTTAGCTTGTTCGACTTGTGCTGCTAGCTTTGTTTTCTCTTTGATTTTTTGCACTATGGTTTTTCTTAGCATTTGGTTGTTTCCTTCTAACACTCGGTATTTGGCCTCTTATTCTTATGCGGCCTTCAAACCTTTGAGAATGACATCCCTGTGTGTAGTGTCAGTTGTAGCCATTTGTTCCTTAAGCATTTGTACTTGGTTTGACGCTTCCTGTTGCACTTGCTTTTATATAAGGTTGCATTTCCGTCATGTAGCAAATGAGTGGTGAGTAAATGATATTGCCAAACCCGTTGTTCTTGCTCCCAAAGGAAAGCATTTGTAGAGGCTGGCCCTTCTAACTCTTGAAATGGCAATTGTGCAAGATGTCGAGACCTTCCATTGCTTCTTGTAGGAAGCGGTCAGAATCGATGTTATATAAAAACGAATCCGCAGTGATGGGGCCTTCATCGTCCAGTCTTTGTCTCTTGCTTGAGCTCTCCCGGTTCTTCAGTACGCTTCCTTTTCTCAGCTTCTTGACCTTTCTCTAGAGCCTCTTTAGTATTAAGAGACTAAGGTTATGTAAAAGGGGAAGAGAAGGGTGTGTGTGTGAAGGGACTTAAGGTCCACTAGCTCATCTATTTAAAGGTGGAGCTAGAAGGCATTTTGTATTGAGCAAGAGGCCTAGTTGTATTCATAAACAACTTAATAAACAAGATATTTTCTTGTATTCTTTGAGTGAATCTCCTCCACATATATCATACACCACGTTTTCTCTTAACATGGTATCTTGAGCTAGGTTGTGTGGTGGAAGTTCTCCATTTTTTGAACCTTTTCTTCTCAATCTCCATAGCCTCTCTGCACTAACCATCAGTGGAGGACGTGGGGAGGGTTGTAGAAGACGTTTCAGCGTTTGATTTCTTCTAGAGAGATCATCCTCAGCTCAGGGCGCACCAGCCCATCTATTCAGAGGTGTGATATCTGCGCTGCTACGCCCAGCATTACGCTATTAGCAAACCGGCACATTTTTCAATAGCGCTGAATGCCATACACAAATTTGCCTTTTGTGGTGCCCTTCAAGCTACACTAGCTTAGGGCTTTTGAAGCCCTAAACCTCACAGGTTCACAGCTCAAATATTAGCTCAAATGATGGCGTAGAGCCCGTGGTGGGAAGGAAAAAACCAATCGCCTACTATTTTTTCCATGGAAGCTTACTCAAGCTTTGGTTAAAAGGGTCCATAAACACTAATAGTGTTGATTAACACTAATGAGGCTTCTAATCCAGCAAAGGGGAGTTATTCCAAAATGTTTTTAAACACTAAGAGTGTTCTTAAACACTAATGGTGAATCTAATCACCAATGCAAGTGTCATTAGATGCTAGAAATGTGCTCTTAAGTACTAATCGTGTTTTTAAACACACTAATGGTGATCTTAATCACTAAACAAAGTGTTGCTTAACATTAATGTGGTCTTAACCATCAAAGGAGGAGGTCTTTAACACTAAGGAGGCTCTTCTTCATCAACATTGGAGGCCGGGCACACACCATAAGTGCCACATTATAAGTCTTCATCGTCAACCCGCTTCTATGCTTACCTTGGCAAGCTTCCAAGGAGAAATGGTGCAACCATAAGTTGTTGTCTTCATCCCATAAGCCAAAGAGGTTGAAGTTTTCTGGTTTTTAAACAACAAAATCAGTTTTTTTGAGTGGTTTAAAGTTGGGCACATGTACACTAAGTGCTCATCTTTAATGTTTTTGTGTATCACCCTTGAGGCTCTTGTTTGTAAGAGGCATAGGCATGTCACAAGCCATATGCTCTCATTTCCCAAGCCCAAGGCATGTTATTCTACTGCATATTCAACATTTTCATCTTCTAAGTTGAGTTGTAAGGTTGAGCATAGCATCACTAAGTGCTCTACCTTGTTGTTTGTCATGTTTTTAAGCATCTCTTGGCATTGTCTTTGTAAGAGGCATAGGCAACATTATGAGCCATGCCCTCACCTTCTTGAGCCAAGAATGATGTACCTTATTGGTTTGAGCATTTACCTCAACCACTTACTCACTTTCATTAAGCTTGTACCTTCAAACCCTAATGGGTATCATATGTAACCAACATGCACAAAAGCTTTTGTTGTAATCAAGGATTGTAATCAAGGAGTAGACATTGCCCTTGACCAATCTATAAGGCAAGTGGTAAGACCCTCCCTTTCCCTTTCCCATATAAAGCAACCTCATAACCATTACTCTAAGGAATTCCCTCATTGCCCATGGAGGAGGTATGGTATGTAGAAAAGCATCAAGCATGTTGAAGGAACATCTATGTGCAAACCATGTAAGCAAGGGTGGCAGCATTGTTTTGATCATTGTGTGAGAATGGTCAAGGTGGAAAGCATGTGGAAGCAATGGCATGTATGTCTAAAGCATGTCAACTACAAGAGGTCAAGCATGTATGTCTAAAGCATGTCAACTACAAGAGGTCAAGCAAGCACAAAGAGTGGGGTGCACCATCATTAAGGTGTACATCTTCATCGTCGACATCAACTAAAGACTTAGGTGGCATCATTGTATTAGCCTCTAAGGCTCTAGGAACATAGTTGTAAGTCCTAGATAACCACACCACCATTCTTATAAGCCTAATGTTATAAAGGCAATCTTTTTCGTATGTCCAATACCACCTATTCCAAACACTTTCATAGTTGGTATTGAGGGGGGGTATTAAGAGACTAAGGTTATGTAAAAGGGGAAGAGAAGGGTGTGTGTGTGAAGGGACTTAAGGTCCACTAGCTCATCTATTTAAAGGTGGAGCTAGAAGGCATTTTGTATTGAGCAAGAGGCCTAGTTGTATTTATAAACAAGATATTTTCTTGTATTCTTTGAGTGAATCTCCTCCACATATCTCATACACCGCAACTTAATAAACAAGATATTTTCTTGTATTCTTTGAGTGAATCTCCTCCACATATCTCATACACCACGTTTTCTCTTAACACTCTGGTTGTACGGTTGTGGCCTCTTCATTCCTTTTATCCCCCACCACGGCGTCCTGTGGCACCACTTTTACTGGAACTTTTCTTGCACCAACCTCCATAGAAGTTTGCGGATCAGAGAGAACAGGATTGCAGAGTGGGGAGAGGTTCTTGAATGCCATGTGTGCTAGGCTTGGAGGGGGTGTTGGTAGAGAAAAATTATAAAGTAGTGTTAGCTGGTATCTCAAACAAGCTTATTCCCCTTGCCTCTTGTTGCTTTAGCACCTGCTGATATGATGCAATGTCCTATGCGTATTCTGCCTCCAAACACTGGGATTCCTCAGCAATGCTGATATTATCCCCCTCATCTTTCTGTCTTTCTTTTTGTGCTGCCCCTTCTTCATCTCCCACATGATCTCCTTTGTCTTTATTAATAATGCTTGGCCTTCTTGTAGCTCTTCAGGAGTGATACTTTGTGGCTCGAGCGGCACTACAGCTTGTTGGATTTGTTCTTTCGGCATATTTTTGAGAATTGAAAGGTCAGCTACATAATTGAGTACCTTAGTTAGCAAGTAGGGGTTGCACACCTTTGATTGCTGTAACTTTAAGTAGTTCTCCATCTCTTTGTGGATATACCAAGCCCAGTCTTCTTCTTTCTCTTCATGCACTTTAGCTATTCGGTTGAGATGAACCCTATTATATATTGGCTTGACTTGCATAATCATAGACATTGCTCGACATGTTTTCTCAATGACTTCATCACATATATTCTCATATTCTGTCCCATTTGAGTTGTAAGAATTCCTTTTGAGCATTTCTTCCATGGATATCTTCTCAATATTGTGAATGTGTATTTTTATCGGTGGCAGTTGTTTGCAGAGCCTCAAGTGTCAACTCTTCTAGGAGGACCTATTCTATTGTGCCATCTACCTTTGTGACCCGTCCCCTCTTGATGGCTTTATCATAAGATTTAAGGTACTCTGCACATAAGTCTATGTTGATTGTGTGGGGGAGGCATTCAACCATTCTTCTATGTCCTACTCTCTCTAGCTTCCCTTTGACTTCTGTATCCTCCAGTATGTGTAAGCATTCAGGGCTGTGGTATTGGAGTGTGATCTTCCCATGTGCAGTTTGAACTTCTTTGTTGATTACTGACCCTTGGAAATTCTGTGCATATGGCCCAAGGTAACTGAGCTTGGTGCCACGAGGTCCTCTCTTCTTCTAGTCCTTGTGGTGACCTTGTGGTGCCACGAGGTCCTCTCTTCTTCTAGTCCACAGGTGACCTTGTGCTGCTGGTTTGAGTCACAGCTAGAGTCTCCTCGACTTCTTTGGGTGTAACGGAGGAAGCCATCTGCAACATTGGAAAGATCATCTCAGTCATAATGATTGGTAGGGGCTCATAGTTTTTTTTTGGTAGGTGTTGTGTGTGTATGTGTGTGTGTGTGTGTGTGTGTGTGTATGAGAGAGAGAGAGAGGGAGTTTGATGAGAAGTATGTTAGTGGGGTGAGCAGTAACAGATGGATGAGTGTTGGTTGGGAAACAGTGTTACCATGTGAGAGTCTTAAGCCGTTAAATTGTAGGTGCGAGGCTTAAGACATGAAAGTGCAGGTGTAAGTGTTAAGTGTTAAAACGTGAAAGTGTTAACTTGTGAAAGTGTTTAACACATGAAAGTGTTAACACGTGAAAGTTTAGGTTTGGGTGTTAACCCATGAAAGTTCAGGTGATGAAACCATGAATTATCAGAGTTTTATTTATGATGTTTTTGAGGAAAAGCAGAGTGAGTGTGCAACATGTCTTAACCATTAAGGTGTGATTAAATGTAGTGGGGATAGTCCTAAGCATGAGACGGTGATGGAGTGGAATTCCGTGAAATAACATACTGCTATTTCACGGGTTTAGGGGAACCCTCGCCATTATGAGGCGCTAAGGGTGAAGACACCCACAGAGTTTCTAAATAGACTATATACAAGTTCATGTGAAGACAACATGATGTTCATACAAAGACTATAGACAGCATGATGTTCATATGAAGACATAGGCGATGAGTACGAATGCAAGACTGTTGTCGACAAGCGCAAATGAAGAACGCGGAATAGATGAGCAAGCACGATGAAAACAAATGTTCAAAAAAAAGAAAGAAGACGCCTTTATGATGTAGCCGTCGGTCCCAAAACGGCTAACCTTAATGAGCAAACCACATGTCAATGTGTGATTCGTCCTTGGTTTGTGACCGTTCCACGTAGTGAAATGGTCGCCAAATCTTGAAATGATCTGTTCGTATAAGAATTTACCCGTGGTGCACGCATCCGCTCGCATAGAGGCTTTTGCCTCCGCGCCCATTTTATGAAATAGTATGTGGCTACAATCATATATCTTGCTTGTGAGATGGATGCACTGTTGGACTGATAGGTCTAACAAAATCAATCCCCCACTTCTCAAAAGGTTTTCTTACAATCACACGTGTGAGCGGCATTCCGTCTCTTTGTTGTGGAATAGCAAATATTTGACATTCCTCGCATCTTTTCACAAACTCTATGGCATCCCCGAATAATGTAGGCCACCATAGTCCTGCTTGAAGCACCTTGCAAGCTGTAACTTCTCCAGCAAAGTGTCCTCGGGCTATTCCTGAGTGTACTTCCTTCAGTATTTTAGTGTTACCCTTTGGTCTCACTAATGCACCAACAACTTTCCACAACAGATGATGAATGATATATTTCAAGATCTGTTAGGGAAATTCGTGGTGGTTTTCTTAGATGATATTTTGATACATAGTAAAACTTTGGATGAGCATGAGAATTATCTTAAATAGGTTCTAAGAAGGCTTAGAAAGGAGAAACTATATTATAAGTTATCTAAGTGTGATTTCTTCAAAAAGGAATTGTTATACTTGGGTCATAAGATCTCTCGAGATGGCTTAGGTATAGATTTTGATCAGATCCAAAAGGTTTTGGAATGGCCAGTTCCGTGTATGGTCAAGTAGTTAAGATCTTTCTTAGGTTTCGTGGTATTTCTTTTAAAATTTGTGAAGGATTATTTGAAGTTGACAGTGCCTTTTACCAACCTTCTTAAGGGTAAAAATAAGAAGTCTAATTCTTCGATTGAGTGGAATGAGAAGCTACAGGAAACTTTTGATACTTTGAAATATAAAGTTCGAGATGCTCTCGTGTTAGCCTTACAAGATCTTAGCAAGCCTCACATTGTTGAGACTCATGCTAGTGATTTTGCGGTAGGTGTAGTTTTGTGTTATAGGATGGGAAGCCTATGGCCTTCGAGAGTAAGAAACTCAATACGATTCACTTAGGTGGAAACGCAATACATATATTTTCTTTGGAAAATATTAGAAATTGGCAAAAATCAAGGTCCAACTCTGAGGTAGATCAAAACCTGGTGAATGAAGGAAAAGCCAACCAATTTTTTATTCGAAATGGTATTTTATTCCGAAATGATACTTAAGGTTTGGGTGCCGGATGTGCTGGAAACTAAACTGAGGATCCTATCAAGCGCCCTGAAGTATTTGTTGAATAAAGCCCAAGTGGCCGACAGGATCTACAGATGGCTCCTTCTCTTTCAAGAATTTGGCTTTGAGATTATAGTCCGGGGAAGGACCATGTCATGGTTGATCATCTGTCTAGAATCCCAAGTTGGGAGCAAGCCTCTGAAGATGGGATTTGTGATGATCTCCCAGACAGCATGTTGTTTGCAGTGGATGCCACCCCTAGTTGGTATGAAGACATTGTGATGCTGTTGGGCACAGCTAGGTTTCTGGAGAATGCCGATGCCAAGGCAAAGAGGAGGCTTTTACTTAAGAGTAGGCCTTATTAGCTCATTGTTGGATAGTTGTACAAGAGGGCCAAGGATGAAGTGTTAAGGAGATGTGTCAACCCTCATGAGGTTCCCCTCATCATGGAGGATGTGCATTCCGGACCATGTGGAGGTCACTTGCCTAGCCTTGTCACCACCAGGAAGATCATGCAGTCTGGTCTATGGTGGCCCTCCATGTTCTCTAACAAAAAGTGGGTGGTGCAACAATGTGACATATGTCAAAGGTCTAGACCCAAACTAGATAGTAGGCACTACTTGCCTCGCCATGCTTCCCCACCTTGGGAGCCCTTTGAGAAGTGGGGCATTGATTTTGTGGGCCCCATCACCCCAAAGTCCCACCCTATCGGGTGCGAGTACATTTTGGTGGCCACTGACTATGCGACCAAATGGGCTGAGGCCAGAGCCACTCGGGACAACACCGCTCTCACAGTGGCCAAGTTCATGTACGAGAGCATCTTCACCAGATTTGGGTGTCCCATAGAAATCATCAGTCAGAGGGAAACATTTTGTGAATGAAGTCATAGACGTTATCAAACCTTCCACCAGAGGTCCTGTGCTTACTACCCCAGGGCTAATGGACAAGTGGAGAGCACCAACAAGGTCTTGTGCAAGTCCCTGTTATGGGTAGCCAAGGAGCACTCTCACCAATGGGATCAAGTCCTCTTGGGTGTATTGTGGGCCTATCGCACATCTTACAAAGCAACCACACCTCGCACACTCCATTCTAACTTGCTTTTGGGCTAGAGGCCATATTTCCTTTTGAATTTAATGCAGGATCATCCAGAGTGGGGCAGCCTAGGGCTCCCACCTATTACCCCACATACTCCGCTTGTTTGGCAGGAGTAGCTCGAAGTATTGGAAGAGACCTACCAACTCACTCGGAGGGCCGCAGAGGTGGAGCAACTTCAATGTAAAGCATGGCATGATCGACACTTGAGACTTCCCCAATTCTCTGAAGGTGACTTGGCCTTGGTCTACAATTCTAAATATTTAAAAAAGGCTTGAAAGTTGGTGTACTGCCGTCGGTGTCATAGGAAATGTTGATGGCTGGTGTAGTCCGTCCCTCAGTAGATCTATTAGCAGACTCATGAGAAAGAGTTAGAGAGCTCCCTACCCCTTTTTCTTCGTGGGCACTTCAACAAAGTGGAATCCAGAGAGCTATGCAACTTCATCGATCAAACAATAGGCTCCCTCACCCCACCCCTCTCTCCCTCACTCACTGCCCCCTCCCTACCTCCTCGCTCACCCAACCCCACTCTCTCGGGTGCCCCTCGTGTGAGCAGTCGACTAGCCCCCCCACTGTCCCCCACTTCCTTGCTCACTTGCCCTCTTTTTGTCACTCGCGTCACCCCCCCTCAAGTTCCATGGCAAAAGGATTGGGCCATGATCATAGGCTAATCTACATGGTGATTGGTTGTTACAAAGAAAAGCCTAACAAACACTGCGAAAGCTCAGTAATCTATCTATTTGATGTAATTTGGGCCTTGAAATATAGTGAGAGCCTTGATTAGGCCATATTCTGTGCTGGATAAGAGCGAAATCTCAGTATAGCAGGGAGCTACACCAAAGCATCACCCTAGATGTGATTTGGGCAAGAGGAAGCCACATAGGGCTATGACCAACTCATATTTATGATGGGCTGTTGCACGTAATAACATGAAATGCACATAAAAACTTTATCAAATCTTGATTAGTTACCCAATTTTGTGATGATTGCTGCATGTAGCTCCAAAAAGAAGCCCACGAGAAGCTTTAGTTTTGGTCCAAATTGGGATGTAGAAGAGAGGTAAAGAGAAGAATCTTGGCTATGGGGATTGTTGCAAGCTGTCTCGCGGAGGGATGTAGAGCGGGATCTTCTCCTTGCCATTGGAGAAGGTGATCTACAGCATGTAAAGCTTCTTCTCAACCACAAGCCTAAGCTTGTCACAATGGTTTGCTCTCCCATGGTGCACTCTCTCCTCTCCACCATGCAGGTTTCCTTGGCCAACTGTATGTGCTGTCATTGTTTTTGGAGAATGGGGCTATGGTGGATACATTGAATCATCACCAACTAACACCATTGATGTTTGCTTGCAAGCATGGAAGAATAGCTTGCCTTGAGCTGTCGGTGGAATGGGGAGCTCTCTATATCTTCCCTCTACACTACATGATGAGGATTAGGACTTGGAGGAGGAGGAGGAGGACACCCAAGGAGGAGATAAGGGGAGCACTCTCTCAGTAGCAAGAGACACATACACACTCTCTTGGAGGACAGAAACTCTCTCTCTTGTATCACATTCATTGTAGCACCTTGGGACAGGGAGCACATTCTTTGTTGGAGCATAGTCTCTCTTATATCATTCTTGTTTACAGTTTGGTATAGTGTTGCACTTTGTTGGTGTTTTGTCTATCTCTCTATGTGAGCGACGTGTGTGAGTGGTTAGTGGTGTGTGTGGTGTGAGTGAGAGGCCTGTAGGGATACTGCGGTGCTAGGTGGTGGTCGGAGAGTATGGTAGACAGTGTAGAGCATAGGTCTTGCATGTCTAGCCAATGAGGTCGACTCATACTTGGCGGGTATACTTCCCTGAGAGAATCCACGCTCCCTTTTCCCCAACCCTAGTTTTTGTGTCAGTAGCCCTCAAGTTCCTATAGCGACGAGGACCAGCTCCACACATTAGTTAGCCTCTCCTGTAGCTTACATCTTGAATTCAAGTGCTTGAGCAAGGATATGTAGTCTCGCATGGACTCATTTTCCTTTTGCTTAATATTGCGAAGCTGAGCCACAGGACTCCATTTGTCACCACTTCGAGCAAAGCTTGGTATGAACACATTCTTAAGCCTAGTGAAGACTTTATCCTCTGACTTCAGAGTTCGATACCATTGATGAGCCTTTCCTTCAGGCTCCTTCAATCATGCCCATCCCCATACTATCAGTGGCGTTTCTAGATGTTTCTGGTTCCTTGTGCCACGTGATTGAAATGGATTTACATCCTCCCTTTCCTTTTGTTCAGCCCTTGTTCTTCGAGCTCTTGTTCCCTTAAGCTATATAATCGTAGTTGTCGCTCTACCTCAATCCTCTTTAAGTCAATTTCTATTTCCTCTGATGGTAGGGAAGAATATTTGACCTGTCATGGTTGCACTTTCCTTATCTCTCCTAACCCTAGGAGTTCCACTGATCCTAACAGTGCTAGTCAACCTGGAACTAGAAGGTTGGGTTGGTAATTTTAGTCTTGTACCTTTTTTGGCGCTGGTGGGGACGGGTTTGTTCTTGCAGATTGCACTCCATCTTCTGTGTTGGGTTGAAGACCAAAAAATCCCCTGGCTATATCAAAGATACAACTGGATCTTGTAGGGGAAGATGGTTTTTCTTCCTCTCCAAAACTAGAGAGTCGTAGCCCTTTTTCCATGGACTCTTCACTCTCTGTATCAACAGGGTCAAATTCCTCTGAGTTGAAACACTCAATTGAGTGCTCGCGCCGAGTGGCCTGAACCAACACTCCTTTGATAGGAAGATCTTGGGTGATTGGATGCACTTTTGTTGGGGGTAAGATTGTCTCCAATGAGTTTACCATACCTCATAAGCGCATGAGAATGTGATTTGATAGGCTAAATCACTATCCCAATTAGATTTTCATAGGTTTTAGTTGAAGCAAGTTTTTGGGTTGTGAAACTGCAGACTACACTTCGTGCCCCGTGAAGTAGCAGGAAATGGTTCACGCGTGAAACATAAATGCTTCATGTCGTGAACTCTTTTTGCACTTTCACATGTTAAATAGACACTCAAAATTTCAAGCCAATGTTGCCTTGATCTGAGCTAATTGAACTGCAATTACATAATTAAGGTCCTCCCCTAACTTTAATCCGACAACCCTTAGTTTGTGAACTAGATCCGTTTCTGACAGTTCACGCTATGAAACCATATAGGACAGTTCATGTCATGAAGTAGTAAGCAAGGGTTCATGCCATGAAACAGGAAATGTTTCACATCGTAAATGATAAATGGTTCATGTCTTGAAGACGTCAATTGTTCATGTCTTGAAGACGTCAATTGTTCATGTCTTGAAGACGTCAATTGTTCATGCCGTGAAACGTAAATGGTTCACGTTGTGAATTATCTTACTGCTAATTCACGAGATAAGATTCCTTTAGATCCGTTATGTCAGAGGTGTTAGGATAAGGTACCTATTTTTGGCAAGGTAATCTCAAATTTTGTGGTGCTAATTCGGACGACGGTTCACGCTGTGAAGTAGTAAGAAATGGTTCATGCCGTGAATTATTTTCTACACTTTCACGTGTTTGGTCCTCGCATCTATAGAATGAGGCCTGGAGAGTAATTCACCTAATCCAAATGTTCCAGAACGGTTGTTGTAGGAGTAAGGAATGTAATGCAAGTTATAAGCACAGCCATTGGCTCCTTCTTTTTGTGATTTTTGTGATTAAAAAAATAAAAAATAAAGTATCACACCTGCTCATTCACAGTAGCAAGTTTTGTGATACAAACATCAAAATTAAAAGAAAAAAATAGTGCATCTTTCCTCTAAGACCAACCAAGTACTCACCTACACACTAAAAACATACAATTTCTCACAATTCTTCTCTACCAATCAAACCTTATCGATACATTCTCTTTACAATGCACTTTCTAAATGCAAAGGCAATCATGAATCTTGCATAGTGGGAGCTGAAGCTCCAAGAGGATGGAAAAAACAATGGTGTTTCCCTGGTAGCAGTGCCAAAAATGTTATGGGCTACCGCACCTCCCAAGAGAGAACTCTAACCATTCACAATTGGAAGAAGCAATAGACAACAATGCTTACCAATGCTTCGAGCTCACATCCCTTGAGGTCCCCAAGCTCGGTTTCAGAATCTCCACTCCTCCAATCTCCACCTCCATGCTATCACCGTAGAGTTGCTCGCACCACAACACAAGAAAATCTCTCTCTCACTCTTCCACACATACATGCATAGAAAAGGAACATGTCCGAGAGTACTCTCTCTCTCTCTCTCTCTCATAAGACAAGCAAGAGCTCTCATAACACAAAGGGGGATTGTGTCCTTCAATTGAGAAAATGCCTTATATACAATTGGCCCTTATTCACACTTGGGCGCCCAAAACTTACTAACTAAGGCCTTGGGTGGCCAATATCTCATAATGTATAACTTTTATAGTGCCTTTACATGACACTTATTAATGTCCGAAAGGAGGAGCATATTTGTTAATCCAAAATGGGATTAACAACGTCTCAATTTTGTACGTCCATTGGCCAGCCTTGAGGTTTTCTTCCATCATAGGTGTCGTCACCATAGCCTCCTTGCCTACCTTCACGCATCTCCATCTCATGATCTCCACGACAATGCATCTCGGCATCTTTCATGTGTTGCTCATGGTAGCTATTTTCAACGCTTTTTTCTAGTCGTCATTTGGTGCTATTATGCACAGCTGCTGCTATTGTTGAGCCTGAGCCTGCTCCTCTGTGCCTTGTTGCTCATGTACTTGCTATCGTTTCCACTATCGATGCGACCTAGTCACCTCTCTCTGTGTGCCCACGTGCACCACTGACTTCTAGCCATCCACGCATGTTGCCTCCTCCATTAAGCCTTGACTAAGGCTTATCAAAGCCTTAACATAAGGCTTATCTAGACTTATTAAAACCAAAAAAAATTCCAAAGCTCCCACAATGCTCTCACCAAACAAAAACTTGAAATTCTCCCCCTTCTCCTTGCATAACTACGCTCTATCCCATGCATGCCCTCACCTACTCTACCCAATACTGTCAGTTATTCGCCATGCAACAATCCTAACAACAGCTTATTACATCTAGTTACAAGTGCGCTATTATCCATGCAAGAATCCTACATTTCCTAAGATCTTTAACCATATCCAATGTATTATTTTCTTCTCTTGGGGTTGGGATAAGCTTCTCCATTGATCATGTCCTCTTGGCCCACAAAAAATCCTATCAGCAGCAAAAAATATACGTAGAGATTAGAGAACCCATGACACACACACATAGAAAATTAAACAAAAATGTCAAAAAATGTTGTTTGGGGGACATCTAAGGCAAAGAACCCACGACACACACACACACACACACAAAATTAAACAAAAATATCATAAATGTCGAGGAATAAGATTCCCACTCGATGCTAATGATGCAGCCCTTTTTGCAACGTCATTTCCATGCTAACGCCTCTCATCTATGACCTTATAAGAACTTCAATGTAGATATGATTTGCCCAATTTTTGTCGATTTGGGAGAAATCCCCAAATTTATGTTGTTCAGGGAGAGCATTGTGGGAGATTTGGTGTGTTGAAGAAGAGATTGCTAAGAGAGCTGGTGTTGGGTTATGAGATTGTTGTGAAGCTGGTTATCTGAGGGTTTGCTCTGTGTGAAAGGCAACGTGGGGTTTGTGAGAGAAGACTGATTGCAGTGTTGGTTGAGGGTTCTTTGTGTGGTGAGTGGTTTCCTGAAACCTCCCAGAGAGCATCACTATTGGAACTTGGACCCGATTTGAGGATTGCTCAATCATCTCCATGTTGTATTAGCTAGTATAAGCTTACAAGTTGGTGTAGACAATATAGTTGTTGATGATCTTGTTGGAGTAGAGAACATATATCTAGTTTCTTTTGTGGTTACTTGTGTGAGATTTCTTTTGCTCTGTTGTTGTTTTCATTCATCTGCTCAATCCCGAGTCTCAAGGTTTGTTATGTGTTGCACAGTCTTCTTTGAGTAAACATAAAATCAAGTTGTGTGAATTAAAGAGTTCTTCTATGGTTTTGGTTCAATTCTATGTTGCCTGGTTGGGGTTCTTTTGAAGACAAGGCTGTAAATGAAGGAATGTTTATGGTTGAGGTTGTGTTGGGCCAGTTAGCTTGAGTAGGGATTGATTCTGTGTCAGCCACACATCAGATAGGTCAACAAGTTGTGTTGGGATCTTGTCTTGACCTATTTGAGTTGATAGGAAGTGGATCTGAGGCACATCTAATAGTTTTGGATTTATCTAAGGATAACTGTCAGAAGGCTTATTGTCTTACAGAGTTTTTATGTCAGCAGTTTGACATTAGTTAACTGATTATTTCTAAGGCTAGGTTCTGGGTCTGTTAAAGTGTTTTGATGCTCTTGTGTGTTTAGCTAACTCAAAGGAGAGAGAATCTGTGTCGTCTAGGTGGGGTTCGTTAGTTGAGTAGAAATAGTTCATTCGGAGGCAGCTATGAGCTTGCAGAAGTCAGTAGGGATCTTGTAAGGTGATATCTTGTAAGGCTTGAAAGTGTCTGAGGGTTTGTGGGTGTAGGACATTTTGGAAAGTTTGAGAACTTACTAAATACTTTTGAGGCAAAAGGTTCTGTGGGGCAGAGCTCTATAGGAGGAAGGTGCAAAAAAGATCGAAAAAGAGGGTCGGCATAACACCTAGGAAGGTCGAGGGATCGTGTCTACTTGGTCCACTAATGCTAGAGGATTGTGGAGGACACTAGAGGATCAATTTTTGATTCGGGAAAGCCATCCGAATTCAGAGGCAGGTGACAACAATGAGAATTTTACTTGTTTGGGGTAGCCAAGATAATATACTATCAACAACAGAGGTTAGCTGCTTAGTTTTGAGAGGGACAAGGATTTGAAGCTAGCCGATGGTGGAGAACACTTTAGGACTTTGGAGAGCAGATTTATGATGACAGGAAACAAAGAGAGGAATTTAGAGGTAGCTAGAAGTTGTTCTAGTCATTTGGGAGTCAGCTGTGGTGGTCAGGAGAGGCTTTTGGTTGATAGCTTAGAGACATTGGAGGTTAGTGCTAGCCCTAGAGGATATTTTGAATAGACTGCCAAAGTGAATAGGGAGATTGGGAGGGTCTTGAAGTATCCCATTGGAGAAGCTGAGGACTACTGGTTGGTGGATGTTAGTTGGGTGTGCTGGTGCCTCCTAGTGTTGTTTTTGTTGGGCTCTGTGGTGCTTGTAATACTCTCCTCCCACAGTGGTGTGCTTTGGATGGAGCTATAGAGGAAGTATCTCTCCCAAATCCATCATTGTTTTGGTGCTCCCACTGAGGAGGGCTTCCAAGGCACCCTTTAGACTGTTGGTAGAAGCTGAGAAGTGTTAGTTGTTGAGATGGCTGCATTGATGTCTTATCGTGTGTTTCACAGGCATGCTAATGAGGATCCAAAGGACTTTTTTGCCAGGATGGATTTGGTAGCTTTTACTTTTAGAAAATATAGAGATGAGGACAAATTAACACTACTATCCATGTTATTGAAAGGGGATGCAAAAAGGTGGTTTCAGACTTAGAGGGGTCATCCACATCAGGGGAAAGCATATGAGGATGTTAAAGGAGCTCTGGTGCAGCATTAGAAAAAAGGTGAATCTTTGGATGCTATATATGGCAAGATATACAGAAACTGAAGCATAGTCTGTCGGATGTATTTGATAGATTTGTAGATCGTTTTGAGGATCTGTGGGGAAGATGGGATGCTACATTGGGAGTAGAGCACCCACCTGTACTCCTTAAAAAGGATATGTTCATTTAATCCCTTCATGCTGATCTAAAGGAGAAGATAGAGCTGAAAAGACCATGTACCTTTGAGGATTGCAAGGGAGAAGGAATGCAAGCTTTAGAGGGCTGGCTCAGAAACAAAAGTGGGTTCCAGTTGAGAATAGACATTTTATGGCTGGAGAGAGGAGGGCAGAAGAAGGGAGAACTGCTCTAGCTCTAGTGGCTACTGACCAATTGATGCAAGGTATTAATCAATTGACTTAGTAAATGGAGAATTTAAATATGAGTTTGTTGCAAGGAGGCAGGGCTACACCTAGGGTAGGAGACAGAGAAGGAATGAGAGATAGAGGCAAAGGAGGCCCTAATCTGAATGTTCAATGCTTCAATTGCATGAAAAGGGGTCATATCTCCCCTTAGTGTCCTTACCCTAGCAGAATGGGAGGAGATGTAGCACCTAGAAGGGAGGAAAGCCTAGATGTCAGAAGGGAAGGGGAGATTTCAAACCCACCAAGACCTCAGGTTCAGCCATAGTAAATGGGCCTAGGCCAGGTGAGGTTAATTTGATTGGTATGGATGAGGAAGCTGATATGTTAGCTAACAAAAGAACCAGGGGTGCAAAAAATGAAGATGAAGCAGGACCATCAAGAAGGAAGAAGGGAAAGCAAGTAGAAGAATAATTCAAAGAGGGTAAAAGGAAGAGCAATCCTAGGAGGCGGATTGGGATGCAAGATTTTCCTTTAGGGGCTCACGAGGAAGAGAGAGCAGGATAAGATTGGTGGAGAGGGCACCTTATTTTAGGTCTGGATCAACCTACCAGGAAGCAAGCTAGGTATGACATGGCCAAGGGGAGAGAATTGATCTCAGAGAGTATTCAGAGGATGAGGATGAGGATGAAGAAACTAGTTCCACATAAGAATCAAAAAATAGAAGAGGATAGCTCAGAGGATAATGAGCAGGAAGTTCAGTTGTTGAACCAGATACTGATCTCATGTGCATGTCTTTACAGCTATGTTCATAGGAGGGGGAGAAGGTGGAAGCTGAGGTTGAAGAGAAATCAATAAGGAGGAAGTTTTACAGAAAATGCTTGCCAAGGATTTAGTTGTGGTGGAGAAGAAAGAGTACCTGACAATGTTGCAGCAATTTCTAGATCTATTTATTTCTTCTTATACTCAAGTGAGGGGGGTGTCAGCTGTTTAGCATGAGATACAATTGAAGCATGAAGATAAACTAGTTGTGCAAAGACTGAGAAGATTGGGAGTTGTGTAGTAACAGGTATTGAGAGAAGAGGTGAATAAGTTGTTGACAATTCTGAGTTTGGAAGAGGGTCGGCATGACATCCAGGAAGGTTGAGGATCGTGTCTACCTGGTCCACTGATACTGGAGGATCATGGAGGACACTAGAGGATAAGTTTTGGACTCGGGAAAGCTATCTGAATTCAAAGGTAGGTAACAATGAGAATCTGGCACGTCTAGGGTAGCCACAGGAGAATATATGGTCAGACAGAGGTCAGCTACTTAGTTCTGAGAGGCTTTAGGACAAGGATTTGAAGCTAGCCGATGGTGGAGAACACTTTAGGACTTTGGAGAGCAGATTTTTTATGACAGAAAACAAAGAAGAATTTGGAGGAAATTATTAGCCAATTCTGTGGCAGCAAGCTGGAAGCTGTTCTGGTTAGCTGCATGATAATTTGGTGCAAGTGGAGAGGATAAGGAACCATTATCGATGACCAAGCTAGTCGAGTATCCTCCAGGATCAAAGGGATATGTATGGTATACACCCCACACCGTCGAAGCTAAAATGGTAGTAGCTCTTGGATCAAAAGGAAAGCTCAACTCCAAAGAGATAGTAGCCCCAAGGTTGAAAGGAAAACTCATAAGCCCATCCTCACAACCAGAGTGTAAATCTGGCACAAAAGGTATCTGCCGAAGAAGCTCGAAACTCCTGGCCAGAATGCCAAATGGTCCTGGCACAAAAGAATCATCGTGTAGGCCAAGACTGGAATATGTCATAGATGCATCTGCATGTCAAGCCACATATCCAAAAACTATGCTCCTCAAATGGCAAAGAATGCATCCAAAGGAAAATGTCATGGCTCATAGGCTCGTGTTGACATCCATAGGAGACAAAAGAACATATCTCAAGGTCGGCCTCATGTAGAGTCAAACGTGAACTCATGCCACCATCACATGTAGCACCACTCAAAAAGTCAAAGGCATGATCCACCATATCAATGTATGTATGAGTATGATCTGACCCATGCACAATATCTCCATGTGCAAGACATTCTATATGTGTGTGTCCCTTTAAAATAAAAGCTAGATCATCATAAAGATCATCATCACTAAGCACTGACAAAGTGTCTACATAAGAGAGATAAGTGGTATCAAACAACTCACTATCAATGGAATCTCCAAGGCCACTAAGGTCATCCCCAAAAGTATAAACAATCTCCATTAATGGTGTCCCTACATGACCTAAAACCCATGATAAATCAATCTCCAATAACACTGGATCTAAGAAAATACCTAGATCAAATGTAAAGCTCCAAGGTAAATGTCATAGGATATGCTAAAGATATGATTGATATGCATACTCTTACGATGTCTCACCTCCATGAACTCATCACTACTCTCATGCATCATCCCTGACTGCTCAATCACAACAACTTGATCCACGAACACACTACTCTCATGCATCATCCCTGACTGCTCAATTACAATAACTTGATCCACGTGAATGCTGCCAGGAATGTTATGAAAACTAGGAGTAGTGGTCGTGTCCGAAATCTCTCCACGTGTAACAACTCTAGAGGAGTAGCCCAACACATCTAATACTAGAATCTCGGTTCTATGCTCCTCATGGTCTATGATGTGCTTAACGACATGTGAAGTGTCAATCCCATGTGTAACTAGGGATGTATGACTAGCCGAGTGATCATGACTAGTCAAATGCTCATCATCAAGATCATGGAATGCACCACTATGGTCATCTAATGTATCCCTATGATCACTAGGAATAGAGATAGGTAGCTCTATGATGCTCGTAATGCTTGATGTGCTCGCTGCCATCTTTGCCCTCAAGATCATGCCCACATGATCTAACTCACACACATCACCCTCGCTATCACTATCACATACATCATCATCATGTGTATATGTGTCATTGGCATCAAGTGCACATATATCACTATGTGTGTGCGATACATCAATATCATCATGTGTGTGTGTGTACAATACAACATCATCCCCATCATAATACAACAAATGAGTTGGTCTAAGTAAATGAGAATCAATGAGATGATGGCTAGTCGATGTCGTGGGTGAGTCGTAGAAGCTCTCAAGTCCCATGCGAACACCACTGTGATAGCAACGAAAGTGGTAGCATGCTTGATCCATGTCCTCCAAGGATCCAAACCTGTCATGCCATAACTCAAAAAATGTATCCCATGAATGATCACTACGATCATCATCACCCATATAATCATCTGTAGTCATAACATGAACATCACCATCACTATCCACATCATCATCCATTGAATGCATGTCAACATGATACCCATCCTCAGGTACATAGTCATCTCTGCTCACAAATGTAGGGCACTCAATCAAGTCCCCACATACATCATCCCATGCAAGCAATGTTGAACCATCCATGTAAAGATAACTACATAGATCCTCAACAAAATCACCATATGTAGAGTGTTTGGACCATCTAGTATGGACATCCTCCTCATCAAATAAGTGTCTAAATTGGCTAGGCAACATACATCATCATCCATGCAAACCAGATGATGGCCTATCCAAGAAGTGTGCGATGCACTGAACATAGCAGATCAACTGTTATTTCTTTTCAGCTGAGCCTCCAAGAGAGGCTATGAAACCTTAATGTGTTTAGATCTCTGCTCTTGCAAATGAGGCTTAGAGGGCAATGAAGTGTTATAGTTGGTTGCTTGCACTTTAAGAGACTGCTTGGCTGATGTAATATAACCACTTTCATTGAATAATGAAGTTGCTGAATGTTGATGATTCTAAAGCTTCCACTGCAGTTAATAATGATCCCTAGGGTATGTGTCTAGGGTTTTATTAACCTTATTGTGTTGAGATATTGAGCTCAACTAGTGCTACGATAGACATTGATGACCAACCTGGGTGATAGCTTCCGCATTTACACCACTGGCATGGTTGGTGAGATTATGGGTGATATGTGGCCAGTGGGATGATAGGCTGTGTGTGAGCCATTTTGGATTACTAGAGATTGGCATAGTTATAGCGCCAGATCATTTAGTGGGGTTCACATTATGGACCGATCCTTATACGAGATATTGAGCTTAACTAGTGCTACGGCAGACATTGATGAGACCAACCTGGGTGATAGCTTCCGTATCTACACCACTGGCATGGTTGGTGAGATTATGGGTGATATGTGGCCAGTGGGATGACAGGCTGTGTGATAGCCATTTTGGATTACTAGAGACTGGCATAGTTATAGCGCCAGATCATTTAGTCGGGTTCACATTATGGACCGATCCTTATATGTTGTAGTAGTTGAGTACTAACCCATATAGTGTGTACTCTTATCTTTATGTTATTGTTGGTTGAGTAGAGAAGAAGAAGATAGAAAAAAATTAAGCTATCCATCTCTCTCTTGTGTGTGTGTGTGTTTGCTTGCTAGGGTTTGAAGCTCTTCCTCTCCCCCACATTATCTTTATGGTATTAGAGCCTGGTTCGTGTGAGAGCTAAGGAGGCAAGCAAGAGGCAAGAACAAGCAAGGAAGGAAGTGGTACTACACGGGTAAGAGCACCATCATCTCTTCCCCCTTCTTGGTTTAGGTACAACACCCCCTCAGTAGCTCTGGGAGCTACACATCTCCGATTGAGGAGATGTCTTGGAGAGCGAAGCTACAAGGCAAGTATATTATTCTTTTAGATAATTTTTTTTTGGCCAGATTCACGTTTCGGGCGCGTTACAGGCCCCGTTTTGTCACTGCAAGGTATTTTTGACAGTTTTCTGGAAGTTCTGGTAGAGAACTATTTTTGCTCGAAATCTAGTTATTGCAGTGTAGTAGTTTATTTTGAAAGTTAGACAGGGTTTGCACATGTATGTTGATACTGGGTGTATGTACATGTACTCTGATCACATTTGGTGACACACATGCTGTGTTGAAGTACCGCTGGGTGGCTACAGTAGTTACAGGAGATACTGCTATATTATAGGTTGCATACAGAAGTTCTATGTTTGCAGGTTATTTGATTGCTGCAGGAAAACATGTTTGACGGAATTAATAAGATTGTTAGTGAGAAGCTGGATAAGAATAACTTTCATGCCTGGAAGTTCAGAATGACCAATTTCCTAATGGTGGGGGTAAAGGATTTTGGGATTATGTAGAAGGAGACAATGAGGAGCCTCCAGAGTTATCTGAGGAAAATGCCATTCCTGTAGATATAAAGGCATTCAAGGATTGGAATCAGGGTGCAAGAAAAGTCATGTACTAGCTTTCAATTAGTGTCATAGACACTATGATAAGACACATACAGGATGCAAACACTCCAACAGTTGGCATGGCAAAATCTGGTTTAGATGTTCTAGACTAACACAAAGGCAAGGAGTTGCAGTTAAGGCAAGAGTTGCATACTGTGAAAAAGAAAAGCATGTCCATCAATTAATATGCCTTAAAGATCAAGGGCATTGTTGAATCCCTTGGGTTTATCAATGTATCAGTGGGGGATGATGATTTGGTGAGTGTCTATCTGAATGGGCTTGGCAAAGAGTACAAGCCATTCAAGACCTCCATTGCAGTTAGGGAGAATATTCCCAACTTTCGGGACTTGATATCTATGCTGATCATAGAAGAAAAGGCTTTAGGTGAGGATTCTTGTTCACAAAGCAAGAACACATCAGAACAGCCTTCTACTCTAATTCAAGTAGAGGCAGAGCTAGAGGCCGTGTTCGATGCCAAGGTGGTGGCTGACAAGGAAATTAGAATTCTGGACAACAACAGCCCAATGATTCACAGCAACAATCATAGAAGAGGCCAGTCTAGAGGCAGGGGGAGCCAAAGAGATCGAGGTGGTTGGCAAAGAAATCAAAATGCAAATAGCATAGAGTGCTATTACTGTGGTAAACCAGGACACATGGCAAAAGACTGCTATAAAAAGCAGAATGACATTAAAAGTGGGAAGTTGCAGCAAGGCAACTATGCATCATCTAGCAAACATGGAGGTGATGACAGAAGTGAGCAGTTGTTTGTGACGTAGCACATGCTTAGTTCCATAACAGGGGATGTGTCAGGATCTCACGATATATGGTATGTGGATTCTAGCGTCTCTAACCACATGACCAGTCGTGTTGAGTGGTTTAGAGATATGCAAAAAATGGAAAAACCAGGTTACGTAGAAATTGGTGATGATACTGCGCATCCCATTGCACATGTTGGTAAAGTGCCATTGTCTATGTAGGGAGAATGGAAAAATGTACTTGGCTGGATTACTTCATGTTCTGAATATTACAAATAACTTGGTTTCTGGTTGGACAGATGGTCGAGTAGGGTTTGCAAGTGACTCAAGGATGTTTTGTGGAAGACTTTAAAAATAAGTGTCTCTTGGTTGCAAAGGGTAACAGAAATGGCAGGATGTTTACTTTGAATGTGAACATGCTTGAGATAAAGGTATCCATGTTTGCGTATGGAACATGTGTCATTGCAGATATTGACATATGGCACAAGCACATTGGTTATGTGTATGTACAGCGAGACTGAAGTCTATGCAGGCCCAAAATATTGTTGTAGGTTTGCCAAAGTTTAAGGTTGATGGTATGCATAAGGTATGTGAAGCATGCCAACTTGGTAAGCAGGCCAAACATGCTTTCCCACATGAAAATCATGTCAATGCAAGGCCATTGGATGTCATACATTCAGATGTATGGGGACTGACCAAGACTGCAACAATTGTAGGTACTATATTACATTCATTTTGATGACCACACTAGGAAAGTGTGGGTTTATTTCATGAAGGAGAAAACTCAGGTATGGCACATTGCAGAAGTGGCACATTCCTTAATGACTGAAAAGAATATGCCACATTATTTTTGGGCAGAAGTAGTAGAAGCAACTGTTGTGCACATTATGAATAGGACACCCACCACAGCTGTTCATGGTATGACTCCTAAATAGAAGTTTACAGGCATAAGACCGGATGTGTCTCACTTGAAAGTGTTTGGGTGTATTGTATATGTACATGTTCTTGATAAAGTGTTTGGGTGTATTGTATATGTACATGTTCTTGATAAAGTGAGAACAAAGTTGGATCCAAAGGTAGAGAAATGCATCTTCTTTGGTTATGCTATGGAGTAAAAAGGTTATAGATGCTATAACCCTACCACTCATCATGAGATGCGAGTAAGCAAAGATGTTGTCTTCAAAAAGATGAGTAGCTGGTATGCACTAGTAGTGAAGGCAACAAAAGATGCAGATGTAAGAAGTGCTAATGTTGCACCACATGTAGAGCAGCAATCACAGGTGTGCTGAGTGGACCTGGGGAGTCCTCGAGCAGTGTATCCAATGTTAGCCCATGGTCAGGCAGGTTGAGGAATGATGCAGGTACACATGTATCACATAAAGGGAAGGAAACGGTAGATCAACCTTTTGTGCCTGATCTGTCAGTAGGTCACTCATATGTGGATTGTGACTCTAGTGGCTCTGAGTAGAGCCTTGATGAGGAGCTTGGCATTCCGTCTATGTGGTTACTCTTGGTGTAAGGAGAACCAGGGCTGTTTTGCAGACACCTGGCAGTGATCCAGGTGTACGCAGGTCTACGAGGGTTAGATACCTTGTCAACAGGTTGAGATATGATGGATATACGGCCCGTCATTATGCTTACATGGTAAAAGCAATACAGGCCCACTTGCTTTGAGCAGGCAATTGGAAATAAAAAATGGGAAGATGCCATGGATGAGGAGATGGCAGCATTGGATGCAAATGCAACATGGGAGTTAGTGCCTTTGCCTAAGGAAAAAAAAGACAATTGGATGTAAGTGGGTGTATAAAGTCAGGCATAATGCTGATGGTTCAGTGAGCAGGTACAAGTAGAGCAGGTACAAGGCAAGATTGGTTGCCAAGGGCTATGCGCAGACTTATGGCATAGACTATGAGGAGACATTCAGCCCGGTTGCAAGAATGGCAACCGTGAGAGCTGTCATTGCTATGGCTATAGCGAAGGGTTGGCCTTTACATCAAATGGATGTACAGAATGCTTTCTTGCAGCATGGTGATTTGCAAAAAGAAGTGTACATGATGCAGCCACCAGGTTATGAGAGTGATGCACATCCAGATTTTGTGTGCAGGTTACGCAAAGCCTTGTATGGCTTGAAGCAGGCACCCATGGCATGGTCAAACAAGATCGGGGAGTATCTTGTTACCATTGGATTTCATATATCCAATGCAGTTTTTTCACTATATGTGAAAAAGATGGATAGAGGGATCATGCTATTAGTCATCTATGTTGATGACTTGATTATCACTAGTGATAGTGATGTAGACATACATGATGTCAGGATGCTTTTGAAGCAGAAGTTTGAGATGAAGGATTTGGGTGAGCTGCGGTATTTCTGGGCATAGAGGTGGTGAGAATCACCTCATGGCATTTTGCTATTGCCATGAGGTGAGGATCACCTCATGGCATTTTGCTATTGTAGAGGCAGTATGGCTTTGACATGTTGTCCAAGTATGGTATGACAGGCTATAAGCCTATTTCAGTGCCATTGGAGCATAACACAAAGCTTTCTGGCAGATATAGGTGAGCTTTTGGAGGACCCCACTACATACAGGCGCATAGTGGGTAGTTTGATCTACATGACCATTACAAGGCCATACTTGAGCTATGCTATTGGACTTGTGAGTCAGTTTATACAGGTCCCTAGGAAACCACACTTGGATGCGGTTAGATGGATCCTCAAGTGCATAAAGTCCACAGTTGATTATGGACTTTTCTATGAGGCCGGTACAGAGATACAGTTGCATGGGTACACATATGTTGATTGGGCTGGTAGTATTGTAGACAGGAGATCTACCAGTGGTTTTATGTTCTCATTTGGGAGTGCTACTGTGAGTTGGAGTAGTAAGAAGCAGCCAATAGTTACCTTGTCGAGTACAGAGGTAGAGTACAGGGGTGCTGCTATGGTAGCTTGTGAGGTAGCTTGGTTTCAGAAGCTACTTGGTGATATAGGAGAGCCCGTGGATAGGGCAGTTGTCATATATTGTGACAACATGAGCAGCGTTAGCCAGTAACCCAGTATATCATGCTAGAACGAAGCACATTAAGGTACATTATCACTTTGTGAGGGAGAAGGTGGTATATGTCAGCACCAGAGGATCAGGTAGCTGACATCTTCACGAAGGCATTGGGCATAGAGAAGCTCCACAGGTTTAGGAGCTTACTTGGAGTGCAGTGTGTGGAGTTGAGCTCGAGGGGGAGTGTTGAGATATTGAGCTCAACTAGTGCTACGATGGACATTGATGACCCACTTGGGTGATAGCTTCCGCATCTACACCACTGACATGGTTGGTGAGATTATGGGTGATATGCGGCCGGTGGGATGACAGGCTGTGTGACAGCCATTTTGGATTACTAGAGACCGGCATAGTTATAACGCTAGCTCATTTAGGCAGGTTCACATTGTTGCCATATATATATAGGTAGTGATGTGTGTGAACACACTTAGGACCGCCGAGGCACTTTTTCCCTCTTTAGGAGGTTTTTTCCCCCGGCTTGTATATATGCCCATCCTGCTAGGGCTAACTTATCTTTTGTACATTGACACAATCTAATACACTTTGTGTTGTGTGCATTCTTGCTTCTTCTTCTCCAAGCTTTGTGTGCTTTCCTGCAACCCTAATTCCAACAATTGGTATCAGAGTAGGCATCGGCTCCCAGGGCTACGCCGCCAGCACCCTCCGACTCACGTTCTCCGATTGCGATGAGCTTTCACGAGCGCTCGCAGTCTGCAGAAATTTTGACAGTGCAGTTTTCTGCAAAACAGGCATACGTACTCTATTGTGGACCGTGCTACATAGCACGAGTTGTTTTCTGTTCAGTGTTTGCTTCATTACAGGTAGCTTTTGCATCAGTTTCAGTCAGTGGCCATGGCTGATAACATGCGAAATACATCATGGCTGATAACAACAATGATGTATTTCGCATGTTATCTGCTGATGACAAATTGGATGGAGACAGCAACTACCCACTTTGGGCATACATGATGCAGCATGTTTTGGTTGCAAAAGGAGTGTGGAACATTGTGCAGAGTATGGATGTACGTCCAGGTTCTGTGGATGTAGGATCTGTTGAGGATGTTGCAGGTTCTAGCAGCTCTACTGTTTTTGCTGTTTTACCCACTGTGCTGAACAAGCTCGTTGGGATGGTAAAGATGCGCAAGCTCATGCCTTGACCGCACTTTCTGTCAAACGTAACATCACCCCACATATTCGTTCAGCTAAAATAGCAAAACAGGCTTGGGATATTCTAGCTGGTTTGTATGCAGGTCATAACGAGGCAAAAATCTCTTACCTGCGTAAAGAGCTAGAATTGAAGATTATGCAAGAAGATGATGACATGAATGTTTTTCTTGCTGAGATTAAAGATCTCAAAGAACAGTTGATTTTTGCAGGTGATATTATTCCTGATCATTCTCTTGTGCAGACTGTTCTTGATGCTTTACCTGAGACATATCAGACTTTTGCTTCCACATGAAGACTTCTTAATGAGGACAGACCTGATGCTGTTAAGTATGATACTTTAGTCAATAAGCTCTTGCAAGAAGCGCAGTCCAGGCAAAACAGGGCCAGGCAGCGTGTAGTTGATCAAGCATTTATTGCTGCCCAGCAACAGAGAAGAAGTGGTAAGGCAGCCCCTTCCACTGTTTCTTCTCCTATTAGTAGGTCTGTAACTTCTTCTCCTTCCATAGGTAGCAACAATAAGTCTGAGAAGGCTCTTGATAAAGGCAAGAAAAAGACCAGGTGCAACTATTGTAAGGCAAATGATCATGTCATTAAGAATTGCCATAAGCTAAAGGCTAAAGAGGCAAAGAAGAAAGAGTCAAATGCAGCCACAATAGCGGATGCTTCTACAAATGCAGATTCTGCAAATGTTGTGCAGGATACAGAATGGGTGTTTAACGTGTGTTGCCAGTATGACCCATCTGTACATGATGCATGTCTTTGTTTCTGTTGACTCTCATGTTTGGTATTTTGACAGTGGTGCTACAAAGCACATTACCTCACATCGTGATATGTTCACTTGTCTTGAGGCTGTCCCTAATGGGAATACTATCACATGTGCCAATAATGCTTCTTACCTAGTGAAGAGCATTGGTAAAATTATGCTTACTGTTGCAAATGGCAGCGCTTTCACACTTTCAGATGCTTTGTATGTGCCAGGGATAAAGAAGAATCTATTGTCTGTCTCTGCGCTTGCTAGACTTGGACTTGTAGTCAAATTTGTGGATGACAGATGTACTGTTCATGATTTGACTTCTGGTGATATAATTATTATATCTGGCACCTTGTTTCGTGGGCTGTATAGGCTCAATTCTTATGACAAGTGTGTGAAAGATTCAGCATATGCAGTTTCTGATAAAAAGGCAGTTTCAGATGCAAAACTATGGCATGCTCGTTTTGGTCATCTGAACTTTGCTAGTTTGCTGCGTTTGCAGAAATTTGATATGGTTGCTTCATTGCCCCCTCTTGAGGCACCATTGAAACATGTTTGTGAAGGCTGTATTTTGGGCAAAATGCAGCGTTCTGCGTTTCCAAAGGATGGTTCTGTGCGGGCCACTCGCAAATTGTAACTTGTACATAGTGATGTATGTGGGCCTATGCAAACACTTGTACTTCGTGACTTTCATTGATGATTACTCAAGGCATGCATGGGTATATCCACTAAAGGCAAAGTCTGAAGTGTTTTTGTCCTTCAAACAGTTTTTTCTTATGGTTGAAAATGTATCCAATTGTATTGTGGGCACCCTCCCTTCTGATCGAGGGGGGGAGTACATGTCTAAAGAGTTTGATGCATTTCTGGCTAGTCATGGGATAAAACACCAATGTACAGGGCCGTATACCCCTCAGCAAAATGGTGTTGCTGAGAGGAAAAACAAGTCACTTATAGAGATGGCTCAATGTATGGTCAAGAGCCAAGCTTTGCCACATGCGTTTTGGCTTGAGGCTGTCATGTGTGCTGCATATGTACTTAACAGGTGTCCCACTAAGGCCTTGCAGTCTATTACTCCATACGAAGCTTGGCATGGCAGGAAGCCTTCTATTGGTCACTTGCGTGTCTTTGGTTGCTTGGCCTATGCTTTAGTGCCTGTGCAACAATGCAGGAAATTGGATGATAAGGCTGTCAAATGCATTTTTGTTGGTTATAGTGCTGAGAGCAAGGGTTACAGATTGTATCATCCGCAGTCAAAGCGTATCTTGATTAGTCGAGATGTTTTTGTGGAAGATGCTGTGCAGCCTTTGTTATCATGTACCAAAGAGACAGGTGTGAGCTCACGGGATGTATTTGATACATTGTTGCCTCTGTTTATAGGTGGGAATTCAAATGTAAGTCCTAATGAGGCAAATATTCAGCCTATGATGCAGATTTCAAACGACATCATAGATCAGCCTATTTCTGATACAGATTTACAGGATGTAATTTCTGAGGATAGGGCTGAAAATGAGCAGGCTAGAGGTATGCCTAAATGGCTGGTGCAAACCTTGCGTGATAGTAAAATTGATGCACCTATATCTAGTCGTACTCGTTCAGGTTTTCAGCATGTCTCTTATGCATCAGATTGTTATGCTTTGGCTGTGTCTAGTATGTGTGAAGAGGAAGAACCTCTTTCATTTGATGAGGCACAAAAATCAAAAAATTGGTTGGCTGCAATGCAAAGTGAATATGATGCTATAATGAAGAATGGTACATGGTCTTTGTGTGATTTGCCTATTGGTAAAAAGGCCATTGGATGTAAGTGGGTTTTTAAGTTGAAACGAAAGCCAGATGGCAGTCCCACTTGTCGTATGACTACCATTCGTAGCATTTTTGCATTGGCAGCTCATAATGGTTGGAATGTACATCAGTTGGACATAAAGACTGCGTTCTTAAATGGAGATTTGCATGAGGAGGTGTATGTATCGCAGCCTCGTGGTTTTGTTCAAAGAGGGCAGGAAAACAAAGTGTGCAGGTTGAAAAAGGCTTTATATGGTTTAAAGCAAGCTCCACGAGCTTGGTATGAAAAGAGACATGCATATTTGACTGCACATGGTTTTCAGAATAGTCCAACAGAAAGCACTTTGTATGTTAAACGTGTGGATGATGTACATCTAATCATTGCTCTCTATGTCGATGACATGCTGCTCACAGGACCAAATGAGAGTCATATTGCTGATTTTAAGGCTGATTTGAATGCTTCTTTTGAGATGTCAGATCTGGGGCATTTGCATCATTATTTGGGGATACAATTTAAGCAGTGTGATGGAGGTATTGCTTTGTGTCAGACAAAGTATATTGAGTCATTGTTACGGAGATTTGGCCTTGAAGACTGCAAGCCTATTGCTACTCCAATGGAGACAGGTTTGAAGTTGAGTCTTCATGATGCTGGAGATCACTTTGATGTCACACTCTATCAGACAGCTGTTGGTTGCCTCATTTATGTATGCATTACGAGGCCAGACATTCAGTTTGCAGTCTCACAGGTGAGCAGGTTTATGCATAGCCCAGGGTCTCAGCATTGGAAGGCAGTTAAATCATCTTTCGCTACTTGAGTGGCACCATATATCTTGGGTTGTTTTATCCCAAGGGGGGATCGTTGCCACCAGATTTACATGCTTTTTCGGACTCAGATTGGGCTGGTTGCTATGACACAAGAGTGTCCACAAGTGGTTTTTGTTTCATGCTCGGTAGCTCATGCATATCTTGGTTGAGCAAGAAGCAACCTACTGTGGCCTCTTCTGGTTGTGAAGCTGAGTACAGGGCAGCTTTCACAGCTACGGTTGAGTGTGTGTGGCTCAGACGGCTTATGGCTGACTTGGGTGTTGGACAGGAGTCTGCCACCTCTATCTTCACTGATAGTCAGAGTGCATTTTGGCAGTTGCGAGAAACCCAGTTTTTCATGCTTGCACAAAGCACATTGAGGTGCATTATCACTATGTCAGGGAGAGACTCTCAGCAGGAGAGATCAGCTTGGCCTATGTGCTAACACAGGACAACCTCGCCGATCTTTTCACAAAGGCGCTTCCTCGTGAGAAGTTCGAAGCTTTTTGCAAAGCTTTGGGCTTGCTCCCCTTTGTGGACTGATCTACTTCGGGCATGGCACTCCCCTATACATGAGTGCCAGCTCTCGTTTACACCATCACTCCCAGGGGGGATTTGTTGCCATATATATATAGGCAGTGATGTGTGAGAACACACTTAGGACCGCCGAGGCACTTTTTCCCTCTTTAGGAGGTTTTTTCCCCTGGCTTGTATATACGCCCATCCTTCTAGGGCTAACTTATCTTTTGTACATTGACACAATCTAATACACTTTGTGTTGTGTGCATTCTTGCTTCTTCTTCTGCAAGCTTTGTGTGCTTTCCTGCAACCCTAATTCTAACACACATTATGGACAGACCCTTGTATGTTGTAGTAGTTGAGTACTAACCCATATAGTGTGTACTCTTATCTTTATGTTATTGTTGGTTGAGTACAGAAGAAGAAGATAGAAAAAAATTCAGCTATCCATCTCTCTCGTGTCTTGCTCTCTCTTGTGTGTGTGTGTGTGTGTTTGCTTGCTAGGGTTTGAAGCTCTTCCTCTCCCCCCACATTCTCTTTATATTGGTACTGAGAGCTTATGGAAGAGCTCGATGATGACCCTCAAGTGATGCTCAATATGTCTTGTGGCTATGGCATCCTCTAAGTAGCTATGTCTTACAGTTGTAATATTTAAAATTGGCTTCTTATATGCCTTAGTATCCTGGAGACTGCCTTCGTTGGAAAAATCATGTGCATGTAGAAACTTTCTCCATTTGCGAATCTGCAAGAGCTTTGATGACATGAACTTGCTAGGTTGAGTCTTGAATGATCAAGGTTATGAAGCTTTACATTAAAGCTCTAGTCTGCAAATTTTTTCCCTATTGCATTCAATGGTACTCTGCACTATGTCTGAGTTGCTAAAGCTCAATGAAGAAACTGTGTGAGCTTGCTCCAGATTCTTGAAGGAAACTGGAAACTCAAGGCTTAATGATGCCAAATCCAAACTCCAAACTGTATGCTTTCTCAATTAAACTCTGCACTATTTCTTGGAGATCTTCACACTCAAGGAAACCTTGTATGCAAGCTAGGAGAACCTTGTGGTGTATGGGGCACACTGGCTCACACTAGTGGACTGGGTTCAATTCCCAGCAAGGCCATACTTGCAAACACAATGTTAATCAACAAACTTTTTGAATTTTTGCACTCAAAATTATAAAGCTTGTACACTTTTACATCAATTAGTTATCAACATGCTCTCTGCATAATACTGATGCTCGGATCATAGAATAACATGCTATACAACTTCTTGATGGCAATGTGCTAAAATGTTGTAAACTAGGGTACGTGCTTGTAAACAATGTTTTCTTAACACTTTTCTTGCTTTCTTTACTTCTAATACATCAAGATTTATACTAATTTGTGTAGATTTGTACTATTCCAACAGATTTGTAATCTTTGTCTATCTTCTTTGCAAGAAAGTATCAAGATCAGAAAGATTTGATCAATAATCACTTACTGTTCTGTTTCTGTGTCAAGATTTGATTTCAGCACAATAAACTTTGCATACTTTGTAAATTCTCTGTTCTACACTGTAGATCTGCACTAATCCTTGAAAATCTATATCAACTGCACATAATCTTGAAATCTGCACCAAGATTTTGCACAACTGTGTCAAATTTTAGCACAAGAATTCTTGATTTCTACATAGCAAACTGTATTTTGCATAAACTTTGTAATCTGAATACTCTGCACAGTAATATGAAAATTTACAATATTAATCTACATAGTTTTCTGAAAACTCTACATAGCACTCTGGATTTTCTGCACAGCAACCTGTTTCTTGCAATGTTTCTTCCAAGAACTCAAGATCTGGGAATCTAGGGTTTGTTCTTGAAGAAATAAGAGCTTAAAGGATTAATATTTGAAACTGTAGGCTCTCTAAGCAACATAATGCAAGAAAATCCCTCAATATTGGTTGCTGAAATCTCTGCAAACCCCAATTTTGAAAATCAAGATCAAGAAGATCAAGAAGTTCAAGAAATTAAACAGTAAAGTAGATTAGGGTTTTGAAAACAATGTTTAATACAAATTAAAAATGATTAACAAAAATTTCATTGCTAATCTTATCAAACAAAAATTAACAAGAAATTTCATTGCTAATCTTGTCAAACAAGAAATTAACAAATATAAAAATTGTGTAAAAATCAAATTAAAAAATGGTAACCACTAATCAAGATTAAGAAAATGCATTTCAAAAAATAAGATTAACAGTAATCCAAAAATGATTATCATTAATCAAGATCAAGAAAAAGCATTTTGAAAATTGGATTAAGCATAATCCAAAAATGATTCACTTAACACTCCCTAAGCAAGGATCTAAGCCAAAGGCTCTAATCTTAGGGATTCAAGCCAAGAGCTCTGATACCAATGAAAGGGACTAGGGTTGGCCACTCAAGGCATGGAGTGACAACATGGGTGTGGGTCACCATCCTAGGGCAATAGCCAAGAAAGGCCATGAAAGCTTGGGCAAGAGCACCAAGAAGACATGAATGTCTATAGAGTGAATATGATAAAAAAGGGTACAATGTCCATGAGCCCTATGCCTAATATACCCCAAGGCCCCCAAAAGTACACATGTAAATGTCCCTAAGCGCAAGTCCCTAGGCCCCATTCCCCATGTGCATGTGCACCCAAACCTACTTCATTACAGCTCTGAACAGCATGTGATGGGGTTAGAAGGTAGTATCTTTCTTTTAGATTTGGGTCTCACCACCACCTTCGCTTCGAAGGGGGGTTTGTTGGGATCTTCAAAGCTTCATCCATGTGATACAACCCTTTTATGTGTTATTGTGTGTGTATGCGTGACCCAAGCATCGATGATCAAAGATTTTGAATCATGAAAGTGAGATCGCCCAAGGGTCTTGGATAGCCCACAATCCAAGAATCAACAATCAAAGGTGTGAGATTGCTTACAATTATAGAAGTGAGATTGGTGCATTGAATTGCTAGGGAAGTGTGATCATATGATTGAGTCACTTAAATCGCTACCCTGGATCGTCTCATGCACCCACATTTAGAGAGAGAAATGACTCATATGTAGAGAGAGAAATGACTCACATCTAGAGAGAGTAATGGCTCACGTGTAGAGAGAAGTATAATTGCTCACATTTAAAGAGAGAAGGATTGTCGTTCACATCTAGAGAGAGAAGGATGATCGCTCATGACGTGTAGAGAGAGGAAGACTAGATCTATGTTTAGAGAAAGAAGACTTGTTAGTGTGTAGAGAGAGAAGGCACGAACGTAGGTCTGCGTGCAAAGAAGGGAGAGGTGATCCTAAGGTGCTTGTAGAGTAGGGTGACAAGCAAGGAGGGAGGGGTGATACTTAGGTGCTTCTAGAGTAGGGTGACAAGCAAGGAGGCTTGTGCCCTGACCACTTGCAATAAAAAGAATGAGCTATGTAATCTGCTTGCAACAAAGAGTCTGTTTTGGGCTAATGCATGGTCAATGCCACATTGTATGTTCAAGATGGCCTCATGAATTTTCTTCCCTTGTATAAATCTAAACTAGTAGGAATCACCTACCCTGGGGAGGCTGTATAATTGATCCTGAGTGCCTTGTACAAGTCCCAACCAGTAGGGATCAACTACACTGGGGAGGATGTAATTGATCTTGAGTGCCTATACAAATCCCAACAAATAGAAATCAACTACCCTAGGAAGGATGTAATTGATCCTGAGTGCCACTACTTTTGCAAAAATCTTGTATGAGGTGTTAAGCATAGTAAGGGGTCTCAAGTCTCTTAAGTGGAGTCTGTTAGCTCTCTTAGGGATGAGCTTGATAGCTGAGAGGCCCCCATTGGGAAGGGAAGCATTAATCATGTCGCACAGATTGTGCTTGATAAGCTCCCAAAAATGCCAATAAACTTTGATTGGCGGGCCATCACGTCCAGGCGATTTCTCCTTTTCCATTTCGTTGGATGCATATTTTAACTAATCTACCTAGAAGGCTTGCCCGACTAGGTGTATACTCTCTCAAGGCACTTGTTTGGTTGATACCCAGTTGTCTGATACCCCTACTCCACAAGGGGAGGCGGGACCACCGAGGTGATGTGGACAAAGCATGCTACTGTGTTTCTAGGGGTCTCTAGGGTGCGTCCATCATTGTCAATGACCCTAGTGATGGCCTCTTTAGCTTGTTTCCCTTTGATGGTATGAAAGAAGAATTTGGAGGTCCGTGAGACATCTCACCTTAGATCTAATTCGGGCTCCCTCTGCCTCATGGTGCCCCTCTTCTATTAGGTGCTTTTCTCTAGGGAAGAGATCAACCCTGATATCATGGAATCCCCAAGGGCTAAGCTTGCACCTATGTATAAGTTTTGTCTTAGCTATTATAGTCTTCGTTTGCATTCCCTTCTTCTCCTAGCCTTTGGTCGGCCATGCTTTTTAGAGAAATTGATAGTATATGTGATGCACCGGTCTGGGTTCCTCCCCTTCTCCTTGGCATATGTCCATACATCCAAGCTCATTGGACTCATGCATCAAGTTCATGGGACCCCAACATCTTAACATTTAGCATATAAGGCACGGGGCCATTGCTAGTGGGATCCCATATCTACACCTCAAGGTACAAGACCAGGACATGATCAAAAGGTATGGGTGTATCTAGGCTCAATTTCACCTCAAGGGGAGGGCGAGACCACCACCCACCAGCATGAGGTAACATCTAACTAGTCTGGCTCCCTGCCGCGGCACGCTAGGTCGGGGGCTTTTAGTCCACGTGTACAATCATGCGTCTGTGCTCTCTGAGGGCATCTACTATTTTGCATGTTTGCTTGAGGGTCTGCCATGAGTCATACTCCTTGGCACACATGTTCTTTCCTTGGGGTATTCAACCATGTTGAAGTCCTCCACTAGGATACAATTATTTGAGAGTAGGGTGGCTATTTCAGACCAGATCATAGCCTTGTTTTGGGACTTATTGGGGGCATAAACATTACATATAGCCAATTAGATCTTACCTCTACTAGGAGGAGGGAAACATCGCTATGTCTGAATACATTCCGCACTTCCCATTTTTTTTGATATAGATAGCTGCGCCACCACCCTAGCATGGAGAGCGTTAATGAAGCCAGTAGTTCCACCCTTGTCGAGATGGAGTTGCATTTTGTTGCTAGTTTTTAGTTCCTACAACATAGAAAGTCTGGGTCATACCACAACCTACAACATTCCTTTTTTCTTGGGCTGAGCAGAGGCCTCTCATATTCCAGGAGAGGATTTTGCATGTTTGATGGGCTATGCACCTAACGAAGGGATTGCAGAGGGGTGACTCATGCGGGTCAATATTCTCAAGAACTGCAGACTGATTTGAAACTTCCAAGGCTCAGGATCTGGCCTCCTTCTTGAGGGAGCCTTTGCCTGAGCTAGAGGTTCCTGAGAGGGGATTTTCTTTCGTTTGCTGGAGCTCGCGCATGGTAGAGGATTTGGGCTTGCGATTATGGAGTTTGTCAGTAACTGTTTACTGCATGGTTTTTAGCATATTGAGCAGGAGGTTCCAGGGGCTCCATGCAGACATCATGTGTGATTGTCTGTTGCATGATGGACATGCCATCGGTTTTCTGGCAGAGTTAGTGCAAGCTCGTCGGAGGTCCCATGCTTCAATTGTCCCTCAGAGGGAACTCGCACATAGGGAAGGTAACATTGCCGTATGGGCGGCATGCACCAACAATCCCTAATCCCTAGTTTTTGTGCAACCTTAATCTCTCAATGTTTGCGCCGGATTTCAAAAAAGAAAATGTAGCTTAGGAGAAGTTCCCATAGGGGACTAAGCTCGATGCAATCATTGCAACAAAGACAAAACCCTTGGAAAGGCATAATTGGAGAATCCCTCATAAACTTGGCTACAAACATAATGCTTACTTCAGCAAATGAGCATGTTTGATGTACATGTTAAAAAAATCTGTTTGATGTACATATTAATTCGTGCCCAGTGCCGTGGGCACGAATTAATATATAGGGAAACCTTAGCTAAAGCTAAGGTAGGTCAGCGACACGAAAAGAGCACCTAAACATTACGAGAGATATGAAAAGAAAAAAAAACCCTGCTTGTCTTATTACAACGCAGAAGAGCCATACACAATGTTTATATTTTATTTACAATGTCTTCAACCATACAGGTGGAAGATGTTTATTGGATTGCACACAACACACCCATCCTATTTGCCAGCAAGAAAGCAATGACTACATGAACACCTCCCTACTGAGATCATGTCGTGGAGGTACATCTATGAAGTCATCGCCTTCGCTCACAGCTCGCAGGAATTCTGCGGCTCTTTCTTCAGAAGAGTTTATGTAGGGTTCATTCAGATCGATGTCAGGTGGGGTTTCTTGGATGATTATGGAATTTCCCTCCCCACCTGGTTGGCCAGTTGCAAGATTTTCATTTCTATCTTTCAACTGTCCATCTTCTTCATTTGGTTGCTCATCTTTTTGCTCAGACTCGCCAAGAAAATACCTTGCACATTCACCCTCTATATAATGATCTCGAAAGAAAACCTTTCTGATGTCAGAGATATCAGTAAGGTCGGGAGTCTTCAAGCATTTCTGCTCGAGCCCTGGTGGAATCCATGCCATTACCGTCTTAGGAATCACCTTTATATAATGATCTCGAAAGAAAACCTTTCTGATGTCAGAGATATCAGTAAGGTCGGGAGTCTTCAAGCATTTCTGCTCGAGCCCTGGTGGAATCCATGCCGTTACCGTCTTTAGGAATCACCTATTGTGCACTCGGGAAATACTTCCTGCTTCTCATCATCTTGAGGAGGTCACCCCAAGCGTAACAGACCATTTGTTGAGAATGTAGTTCTCCATATACACGAAAGCTCGTTTGAAGACATTCACTGGGGTGAGTCAGACTCTGTTCTTGAGGTCACCTTGGCCAAACTGTGCGTAGAGAGTCCTCCCTCTAGACATCTTGTCTACAGACACATTATGAACATGAAATCGAAAATGAGCTTTGTGTAAATCCGTGAGACAATAACCGACCATGCCCTCGAACGTGTGCATTTTGACTTGATGGAGGGCACGGCACATGACAATGGCCCCCGGGGGCTTGTTTACATTCCACATGAGATGCTACTTCATGGACTTCCCAACGGCAATGATGGATGTAGATGCGATTCGAGCAACCATTTGAAAGTGCAAATGGTGAAGGGTTCCACCTCTTTCCAGAGAGAAGAGAGCTTGTGTACACTCGTGGCGCACAAACTCCACGAGGTTGTCCCAGAGAGAGGTATTGACATCACTGTTCCTGATGTCGATCGTCACCACAGATACCTAACATTTTCAGATTACCACGACTTGGGAACTTCAGGCATGCAATAGGCAGATCACGTGGAGGAGCGGGACACGAAATAGATCGACTGTCTGCCAACTTACTTTTTGTGGTTGCGCAGGATGTCTCAGAAGTGCCTGCCATGCAGAAACAACAGTCAAAAGAATAGACAAGAAGATCCAACGAAAAAGCAAAAAGACAATACAAAATATAAATATATAACCTAAGGATCTAGCTCTTCGTTTCAGATTCTGTAAACCAGCTGAACCTTCTAGCGGAGTCAGGATTCGTGGAGGGATATTTTCTTTGTTGGATTCAGAGAACATGGCTGTACAAGGAATAGAGAGAAGGTTCATAGCCATGGATGCCGCAGAGCAGGGACAGAAGCCGTGCAAGATAAAGGTTGCGGCAATGAAGCCCCCACATACAACGGGAGAGGACTTCGACTTTCTACAGGGACGCTTGCATGAAGCTACAGGACGATAGCACTTCGACATGGCTGGATGGGCATGCAAAGCAAGACTGCGCCCTTGCAGATATACGGTACCGAAATCGACCAAAGATGGCAATAGAAGGGCAAGACAATGCCAATCCAGGCAAACAAAACACGTAAACAATAGACAATTCAAAGCAAGACTGCGCACTTGCAGATATACGGTACCGAAATCGACCAAAGATGGCAATAGAAGGGCAAGACAATGCCAATCCAAGCAAACAAAACACGTAAACAATAGACAATTCACGAAGACGCCAGAAGACAAGCTTGCACATGGAAATCCATATCAAAATTGTCAAACCAACGTATCGAAGCGATGGAGGAGCAGAGGCGCACAGTGTCTAGATCCACAGAGCTCGACGAGAAAGGGCATGCATTCGACATCTCTAGAACCCATCGAGTCGGAAGCACAGCCTCCACGCGCAGGTGCGGTCCTTCTACAAGGCGGCATGCCCACAAACCGAGGCGAAACAATCGGCGTTGACATGCAAAAGGGCATGCATTCGACATCTCTCGAACCCATCGAGTCGGAAGCACAACCTCCACGCGCAGAACATCCACATCTAGAGGAAAAGGCCACGAAGCACACAAGAAGAGGTTTCCACAACGAGGACGATGCACAGGTGTGGTCCTTCTACAAGGCGGCATGCCCACAAACCAAGGCGAAACAATCGGTGTTGACATGCAAAAGTCGGGATCCTCCAACTTAGAGACATCCATCAACTTAAACCACCACGCATACGAAACGAACACGCGTCGAAAGCATGCACAAACGCGTGTAGCACATTACCTACCTTAATTCTCCGTTACATTAATAATTCTCCGTAATTAATTAATGGCCGACCCAAAAAAACATTTTCGCACATATTTGGTAGGTTCTAAGCACCTGCCCATTTCTCTCCCGCTGTTCACACGGCACGAAACGGCCAGCCTATGTGTGGACAATTCGAGCTCTCCATGGCCATGGTAGTGTATGCAGCAGTTCATCTTCTGCATGGCCGTTCCTCTCTCTCAAGAAAGTCGCTGCCTACAGGTCTATGCTCTAGTGTGCAGACGAAGCTTTCCATCAAATGGCCATGCCGATCCCTTGAGGGTTTACTAAAATGCGACTGTATGGAATTCTTGTACCGCTGAAGCGAAGCCTAAGCGTACATCATGGCATAGCGCTCGCCCATGGCACATGTGAATTGATTCGGGGCAATGCAAGCTTGAATTCTTGCAGCAGGCCTGCTTTCTCAACCCTTCCAAGCAGAGGAAGCTCTGAGAAAACCCCTAGCAAAAGCAAGGCAGCAGGTAAAGCCTCTCCTTCTCAAGCAGAAGCTAAGCAGGCCAGAGCTTCTTCAAAGGCCAAATTCGAAACAAGATCCTCTGCATCAAAATCACCTAAACGAGAATCGAGGAAAAGCAAATCTCACGCTCAGGCGGACATCAAGCCCTTGGAAGCTGCTGATATAAAGGTGAGTTCTTCTATGAACCCTGCGCTAGTTAGTTCTGCAGAAACCTCTGGTAACAAACCCTATGCTGCACAATTTAATCCTTCAGGAAGGTATGATCATGAACCCTACCCTGCACAAATTAATCCTTGGTCTTAAACTCTCCCCTGCACAGGTCAATGTTGGAGAAAGCTCCATATCTGCATCTGATCCTAAGAGGTCTCCCAGAGATTCATCATCACAGGCCAAGGCCTCTGATGAGGTAAATATTGCTGATGGTGTAAAGGTTTCTACCAATACTGGTACGGTAATGGTTTCTGCCAAGAAGGGTGACTATCATGCCAAAGTCAAAGCAAAAGTGAGCCCTACCAAAGCTCAGACAGAAGCCAAGGCGAAATCAAGAGTGAGGTCCCTTACATCTCAAACAGAAGCAAAGGCTGCTATATGTGAATCGGAGGTTAGCCAGGAAAAACCAGGAGAGAGGTCTCCCAGATCTCAAGCAAAAGCAAAGGCTGCCGTAGGAATATCAGAAGTTAGCACCACTTTCAAGGAAAAATTTGAAGGGAGGTCCCCCAAATATGAAGCAGAAGAAACCACTGTGGATGCCGTAGGCATATTGGGGACTAGCAGCACTTTCGAGGAGAAAACTGGAGGGAGGTCCCCCGGATCTCAAGTAGAAAATGCTGCTGTGGGCGCCATAGGCATATTGGAGGTTAGCACCCCTTTTGAGGCCAGGCATACATCTGAACAGGATTTTGCCGATGAATCCCCATTGGTGCCTGAGGTCAGCACGGCTCTCGAGGGTAGGGATGCATCTAATCAGACTGTTGCAGATGAATCCAAGAAGACCTCTTATGTGATTGCTTTTCCTGTCAAAGTTTTCTCAGAATGGTGGATATCCTGTTTCATGAAAAGCACCAAACCTTTCACTGACTTAACTTATCCCCTTAACAAAATACATGTTTGGTTTGCTGCTTATCAAAGGGTTCATTTGAACATGACAGGGAACTACGTCGATGTCCAAATTATCACTGGTCTGATGAAACAGCTTCTAGATCTCCAGTACACGGTTATAAAGGGCCAATTTGAATGGGCCGACAAGAAGCGCATCTACTTGCCTTCTCCTGTAGTGGATGCTGAAGAAAAGGCAAGCCCTTCATCCAAAATGTCCAAATCCCCTACTTTTCAGGACAATGTTGTACAAGAAGTTCTACTCTTAATACTAGAGCCTATCTTTGAGGCAAGGTTCTCTGCCAGGTCACATGCTTTTCGCCCAGGAAGGGATGCATGCACTGCATTAAGAGCGGTTCGTAGGTCGTTCCCCGGGTGCATTTGGTTCATAAGTGGTAATGCCAGCATTCTGCATGAAGAAGTCTATGCCACTCGTCTGTTGGACTGTGTGCTGAGAGTAGTCAGGGATATGAGGGTAGCTTTTTTACTGAAAAGTGGCCTTTTGGGCAGCAACAGGGCAGGGGAAGCAGGGCAGGAAGAGGTGGACAAAGTGTGCATGATTTCAAGCTGGGGTTCATGCAGCGGGCTGAAGCATTTCCTTTGCAATGCATTTTTGGATCAGTTAGACTGGTGGATGGATGAGCAAATTCTTAGCCTGTCCAATAGAGAGCAGCCCTCATTTCGATGCTCTGCAAGTCTCTTGTTCAAACCCGCATCTGTTACAGTAGAAAGGCCATGCAGGTTGGAATATGTACGGTATGGAACAGAATTCTTGGTTGCCTGTAATGGCTCACGAGAAGAAGCCGAAAAGGTAAGGAATAATGTTTGTGCCTTTTCCAAACAGAAATTCGGGATGGACTTACGCAGTCAGTTGACCATCAGCCACATCTCCAGTGGAGTAACGTTTCTTGATCACATCATATCTCAAAAGGTTGTGCATCCAATTGTATCACGCCGCACGGCATCAAACAGCAGAGTGTTTGAGAAACGGTCCGTGGGGATTAAACTCTCTCTCAATGGCAGCAGAGAGTGCTGTCTAACGCACCTCAAAGAGATAGGCTCTCCTACAAGCTTTCAGCATATCAAGGAGATGCTATTGGTTTTGAATAACTGGTATTACTGTGCAGAGAACAGGGAAAAGGTGATCGAATTCTGCAAGTTCAACCTGTGCTTTTCATATGCCAAGGGTGCCATTGAAAAACACAAGGCAGGCTCAAAGGATGATGTCTTTGCAGAACACTTTAAGGAAGCGATGCAGATGTTGGTGGATGACAGAATTGCAGGCAGTAACTCAGACAGAGTAAATCCCACTGCTGAGGATAAACTTTGGATTCCAGAGCATGAAAAGCTTTTGAGGAACCTTGTGTGGTTACATAATCGATCAATGGTTACCCAAGTCACTGATGGCTTTAGGAAAATGAAAAAGCTTTCTCCACAACAGGATATGACACAGGTAGCCTGGCAGTTCCTTAGGGGATTTTATCCAATCAAAGGTGATTACAGTTGGGAACCAGAGATCCAGATGCAAACTTCCAGCTGGGTTCAAGGTAATATGGCCGATTTGAATCACGAGGAACTTGCACAAAGTGCTGGGTAATCTCATCCATGGCAAACTGTGAATATAGTTCTGCTTTGGAAGGAAAGTTGCAAAAAGGGGCAACATGGAGAGTCTGCTGATGACCACTTAAACATTGTGTTAGCTTCTTGTATGGTGTAGCTGCCTGGGCCTGCAGTCAGCAAATCAGAACTTTTCAAATATCAGTTTTGTAAGGGGATTGATTGGGTGTTGTATAAGTAGGAGCCAACTGACATCGCTAGATGTCAGGACAATTGCTAGATGTCAGGACAATTCATTTAAGTTACCCATTTTAGCTGGAGACATTGGGAGTTGGTCAAATCATGAAGGGTTTTTCTTTGAAAAGAGAACAAAACAGTTGGCTACATTCCCTGATCATGCGACTGTGGGTGGGGAGTTGGACAGGCAAGATTGTCTGTACATTCCAGACAGGTGGCCTGAATGGGTCCACCTGACGGGCAGGGGTGGTTTTGTAACTAGCCTAATTAAGTGATTAATGCATTTGATATGAGTGAGGCTTTTTTTTTGTCAAAAGAGCCTCACTCATATAAGATATAAGTTGCTAGCTCAGTGTGGACGCTTCGGAATCAACCTTGTCAACACTAAGTGTGCCTGTGGTAGTAACTTGGGCTGCACAACTTCACTTGGTGGAGGTGTAATGCTCTAGTTTTTGGGCTTGAAATAGTTTTCAAAAACTTCATGTCTTTAATGTTTAAAATGCATATACTAGTCTAGGATCTCAATTGGATGCTTCTTGGAATAATAAGAATTTTTATTGGGTCTGAGAGATTTTTTATTTTTTTTTGGTGAGTTGTTTTGACCTTGGCTTGATACATTGGTCTTTATGTTGAAATCAGACCAATGTTCGAAATTTGTCCTACACATGTCATTTACAACTTATTATTTGCCTAGTTTTTCATGCCACAGTTTTGCAAGTAAGTTCTAGGGATTTTTTGATAAAGCTCTCAAGAACATTTTTAAGAGGGCTATAGAAGTTGGCTTGAAGGAATTTTATTTGGTTCTTTATTGTTTGAGAGATGTCATCTTCCCAGTGTTGTAGACTTTGCATGAGTCTCTCTTTATTAGGTTTTGCGATATTTTAATGATGGATTAAGGATGTGATTAGTAGATTTCAAAGACATGCTATTTTCCAAATCAATCAAACCCCTGAGAGGGATGATTCATGCAATAGAGAGAGTGAGAAAGGTTGGGAGGTTTGAGCTCCATTATGGAGTGCAATTTTCACTATTTTGTATTTCTCATAATCAAAGTTTCATAGAGATTCTTTTGCAAAACTGTGTAAATTTGTAATTTTTGAGTTTTTATGTAATTTCTACTGAGTCAATGTTTCTATTGTGTGGATGATGATGATGAGAGTGAGGTCGTGTTGGATATAAAAATTACATATTTCGATTTCTACAATTTTTGTACAATTGTGATCTTGGTGGGTGATGGAGCGTCTTACATTTGGCATCAGAGCCTCGTTATCTACCTTGATGTCTAAAGCTTCAAGGATATTGAATTAGAGTGTGTATGGTTTTGGTTGTAGTGAGCATGTTTGAAAAGATCTCATGGCACTCCTATCCGTGTTAGGGGCATTGTTGTAGTCTATTAGGTATCAATGAGTAGCAAGTGAACCTTTGGGCTTGTGGAGATAGATGATGTGAGATTGAAGGATGGAAATGTTAGGATAAGAAATCTAGTGGACCAGGTGCATGGATTACAAGCAAACCAAAGAGTAGAGTAGAGGGACTATACAACGAGTTGAATCAAGGGGTAAGAGGAGGTCGAAATCAAGCAAGTAATCGAGAGGAACAAGCAGATCAGAGAGTGGCAGAACGAAGAGTAGAGGGAGTATACATCGAGTTGAATCAAGGGGCAAGAGGAGGTCAAAATCAAGCAAGTAATCGAGACAAACAACCAAATCGAGTCTGCATGGAGACGATTGATGAGAAGAAGAAGCTAAAACTGGTATAAGAGAGCTCATATTTTTGAGCTTAATGGGTCTCACAAATCAAGAGAGGAAGTAGAAGCATGGATGTTGAGATATCGAGCTCAACTATTTTGGGGAGTCTTATCTTGCAAGTGTGTAATTTTCTTGTGAAAATATTTTTGTAAGTAAGTTTTTAAAATTTCCAAATATAGTATCTTGTGGTTGAAACAATGTTTCTTTGTAGTCCACGGAGGTACAAAGGCATTTTGTTCTTCCCATAAATGTAGTTGCCTATATGAGGCTTTGAATTGGATTTAAGTGAGTCACAAAGTATTAAGAGAAATTTAATACGCTGTGTCTTATGTGCCACATCAATTTCTAGTTAAATGAGGCCAATTGCTTCCTATCGTGGAACGCAGAGTATTGGGGCATAGATCTTTCATTGGGAAGATTAGGAGGTGCTTATGGGGCCATATCTTAATGGGGTTTTTACGAGCACACTTCTTTGAACATATCGTACTATCCTAGGAATCACAAGCAAAGAGAGTGAAGTGTAGTGGAAACAAGTAAGGTGAGATAACTTTATCCTTTACACTTTATACTCACACTTATATATGTATCAATTATAAAGTACAAAAATTGTTCAACAAAAAATAAAGTAACATACTTATACCTATATACAAAAACAATAACTTTAGCATCATTGGATTGCTCTATGCATTGCATTAGCAAAGTATCGCCTTTAAAATAATTAAACATTAGCATCATCACACCGTTCTCAGCATTTTCATTTACTGCCAAATCTTTCTTGAGTTCTTGACTAATTGACTGCCTCATTGTTGCACTTCAGCACGTTCCAAGGTTAACTTTACAAAAATTTTTAGACCTATTTTCTTGTTATGGGAATATATTTTAAGTCCTCTTAAAAATATTATTCTATCCTCTTAGATAATTAGGAGACGCTTGGATTATCTTTGTATGAAGCCAATTCATGTTAATATCATGGGTGATGCCATTATAAATATTAATACGTTTGGTATATATTGACGTATGGCTGGGACCTCCAATATTTGTTACAGTTTGGTTTGTATGGAAGGGTAATTCCTAGGTTACTTATGGCTGGCAAACATGTGTATGGTTATACCTATGAAATATTTGTTTACCAATTTATTGTTAGTTATTTTATAGGTGAAGAGGATTTCAAAGATCGAGGAGAATTCGCACATTATTATTACTTGGCACACATTTTTGTAAACAAGCTTTGTGTATACATGTGCTAGCTTATCATGCTTAGACTTGAACTTTAATATTTTGTAAAGCATGATATGCTTTAACCCTAGCCTCAATTTATGAACACTTTATTTTGAACATAAGAGAGTGTTGTGCAAGAAAAAGCACTTTTTTGTATTTTTGGAGGCTATGGCCTATTTTGGAATAAAGTATTACGTAAATACTCATGTGTGGGGAGAGGCCATACACATGAGGGGGATGATCGTACCCAATGTTGGAGTTGTGATTTTTGAGCTAGGTATTATTTGTTATTCACTCAAATATTGAATATGTTGAATTTGTGGTCTTTTGATGAGTTATTTGGTTTGAATTAATCAATTTCTTGCAAGTTCCTATTTTCCTAGAATTGAATCCGTGTCAATGGTGTTAGAGCTTGCGTCTAGGAAGATGGAGGCAAGATTTGAAAGCTTAAATGCTTAATTCAAAGGTTTGAAGAGTTGTAGTTTATTATCCAAAGGGCAAAGACCAAGAGATGAAGGGGGTGACAAACCACTTTGAAGAAAACCAACAAACCACCTCTCTCTTGAAAAATGGTTTTACTAAATTCTTAGCCTCTTTATGATCCGATTGGCTCCTGAAGGAGGTTTAAGGCCAATAATCCAATTGCTAAAGCATTGTAAGATTATCAAATCCATAATAGATGGTGCACAATCTTCAACAAATCAATTGTCGTGGAAAAAAAGCACTAATTGCTTGCAGGCTAGATTTGTTTTTGATTAAAAAGCTAAATTAATTGGATTTGTAAAAGGGGCAAAAGAAGCAATTGAATTTCTCTTTCTCTCTCTCCATAGCGGGCGGCAATGACAGCGACAAGTGGCAATGCAAAATCAGCCCGAATTTTTTTCTTCTTTTCATAGTCCCGTTGCGCGGGCTCTAAAGAGAAGACATTGTTTATTTTTCAAGGCTGGTAAGCTTTGTTAAAAGCTTAATGTTATAAGCTTTATTAAAAACCTTAATGTAATAAGCTTTAAAGTCCAAAAAAGCCTATTATATTATCAGCATTTATAATATAAGCTTATAAAAGCCTATCCTATCTTCTCATAAAGGTCAAAAAAAGAAGAAGAAAGGGAGCTCAACCTTTGGAAATTTCAGATTTATAGGATTTGCAGAAAATTAGCAGAAAAATTACAGAAGGGTCTTCATTCTTTTTTCAAAAAATTGGAACCAAAAATTTTGGGCATCCAAGAGCATTAAAAATTGAATTTTTTTGGAAGGTGTTATTTTTGGCTCCGGTTTCTTCATCACATTAAGTTTCGGTAGGATTTTCAAGTGGCTTAAATTTTTTTGCCAAAGTTGAATGGAACTTAAGATTCTTGACCACACTTAGATTTTATTTGGAATTGGAGTAAAAGGACGGTGTCAAGATCAACCATTTTGACGACTTCAAACGCGAATTCAATATGGTTCAAGAGCTAAGTTTCTCATCTTTATTTATTTATCTGCATTATTAAATTACACTTTCTTTATCTATTTATTTGCAATGGCCACTCTACCTACATAACCCATTATGCAAGATAAAATTTTAGCACTTCAAGAGTAAATTGCAAGTGAGTGTGAACTCTGACGCAAACTAGAGTGTCAAGTGAAGCGTTCCAAACGTAAGCGTGACTCCTCCGACTTTGACGAGGAGGAAAGTGATCATGTTAGACGCACTGTCAAAGCTACCTTGCATGCTTAGAGTTCCCGAAAAGTTTAATGGATTAGCCAAAAGGCGTTCACTTTCCATAACTATGATGGCAAGAAAGATGCACGAGTACTTATTACATGGTTTAGTCAATTGGATGACTATTTTTCAGGCGAAAAGTTCTCGAAAAAGGACAAGATTAAATGTGCTTATAACCACTTGATTGAAAGTGCTGCTTTATGGTGGAAAGTGATCAAGCAGGGTAAACATCGACCTACAACATGGAAAGAGTTGTAGAAACGCTTAAAGAAGGACTTTCTACCTTCCCAATATAAGGCTAAAGCGCGTCAATGATGGGACACTTTACGTGCCAGGTCGAGAAAGAGAATGTCAAAGCCTACATTGATAAATTTTGGGACATTCTCTTACAGGTTTAAGTGATTGAAAAAGTCAAGGAAAAAGAGCAACGAAGAAAATTCATTGCTGGACTTAAGCCTACTATTAGGGTTGACGTCAATATGTTTTATCAGCGTGATCTTAGTTCTGCTATGGATCTCACTTTAAATTATGAGCGTAAAACATCTATTTTAAGAGATTTCAGGATGTAGGATGTCTTTTACAAAGTCTTCTAAATCATCTTTCCCTTCAAGTACTTTTGATAAATCCAGAATGCACAAGGGTAAAGATGTGATTAAAGGAGATGCTCACAAGGACATCAACAAAACAAACCCTCAAATGGTCAACCGAAGAATTGAATCGTCAAGTGTTTCAGATGTCACAAGGAAGGATACCTCACGCAAGACTATCCCAAGAAGAAGACGAATTCCGCATCGGTGGCTCATCTCAACATTATTGAAGAAGATGACGATGATTCTTTAAAGCAAGAGGGCAACTCTGATCCTGATTATTCGAATGAAGGTAAGCTTTTGATTCATGCTTTATTGAAAATTTAGGGCAAAATAAAAGGAAAATCAATTTCTATATTGCATGAGGACGGTAGCTCGCATGATTTCATTTATGAAAAAGAATTGAAAGCACTTAACCTAGATGCAAAGTAAAAGCTGCATTTCAAGGTACTAAGTACAACTATACAAAAAAAGGTTAAGGAGTTAGAATTGAAAATGGATTCACTAAAAGAAAATAGAACATTCCTAGGTGGCTCCTTTGCAACAAGGAATGGATGTTAAGGAATTGAAAATGGATTCACTAAAAGAAAATAGAACATTCCTAGGTGGCTCCTTTGCAACAAGGAATGGATGTTATCTTAGGTATGCCATAGAGACATGAGCATAATCCTCAGATTGACTATGAAACTCATACCATGTGGTTAATAAAAGGTGATAAAGAAATTTGTCTCCAATGTCAGACCAAGGGTGACTTAGGTCCACTTTTGACTTATACCCAAGCAAAAAGAGCTATATGGAAAAAGTTGAAGACATTTTTGATTCTTGTCAACCAGCTTAGTGCTCAGGATGACTCCAAATTAAATGTGTCTTATGATCCTTTCGTCTCTCTAAGTTCTCTAACTGTTTCATGGATGACTTACCTCTTGGCTTACCTAAACCTCGTCTAGAAGACCATAGAATTGAAATAATTCCTAGTAGCTCACCACTATGCAAAGCTTCTTATTATCGAATCAACATGATTGAGCAAAAGAGAGATCCAAAGGCAAGTTGAAGAACTATTAGAGAAAGAATTGATTAGACCTAGCATTTCTCTATTTGGTGCTCCAGTTCTTCTCGTTAAAAAGAAGAATGGAACATATCGATTGTGTTATCGATTATCGTGCACTAAATAAGATTACTGTCAAGAATCGATATCCGATACCTCGAGTGGATGACTTGCTAGATAAGCTCAAGGGAGCCCAAGTCTTCACTCAACAAGATTGACCTAAAGTCCGGTTATCATTAGTTTCAAATGGATGAAGGGGATATCTTCAAGACTGTCTTTAGAACCCAAACTAGTTATTATGAGTTTTTAGTTATGTCATTCGGTTTGACTCATGCTACGGCTACTTTCAACGTGGGACCTCCGTTCCTGAGGGAGGTAGAGCAAGAACAGTCAACCTTCGGCCTTGCTCCTCCTTCGGTAGTTTTGTAACCACTGTGGTTGCTGCCAACGCGTCGGCGATCCCCCATTCCAGAGATGACGGGGTCAGGCCTGTTAGGTCCGAAGTTGTATGCCACTAGCTGTGGTGCCAATAGACTTACTACTTCAGTGCCGTCAGAATGATGAATAGAATATTATTGAAATATCAAAATTTTGTTGCAGTGTTTTTTTGATGACATCTTCGTTTTCAGTAAGAATCGTTAAGAGAATGAACAACATTTAGAAAAAGTGTTCTCACTTCTTCAAGAGAATCATCTCTATGCCAACTCTGAAAAGAGCAAATTCTTTCAAGAGGAAATTTAATATCTAGGACACATTGTTTCTGTTTTGATGGTATTTGAGGAGACCCCAAAAAGATTAAAAGCATTGCTAATTGGCCTAAACTGCGTGATATTCATGAACTCTGATCTTTTCTTGGATTATTTAGCTACTATAGGGTGTTCATTAGAAATTTTTCATATATTGCATATCCTTTAACCGAACTCCTTAAGAAAGCTAGACATTTTGATTGGAATAGTAGACAAGATCATTCCTTCTTTGAACTTAAGAAAGCATTGACTCATGCACCAGTTCTTACACTACCAGATTTTCAACGACCATTCTTTGTTGTAGTTACTAGGCTTTGGTGCTGTTCTTATGCAAGATGGACATCCCATTGCTTATGAAAGTCGTAAGATTAAACCAGCAGAAAGAAATGATAGTATATATGACAAGGAATTAGCTGCCCTATTGGATATGCTTTAAGACTTTGGAAACATTATTCAATGGGATGTGAATTCTTAATCAAGACATACCAACAAAGCATTCGTCATTTGTTGACCTAGCCCATTGATCTCTGATCGACATATCAAATGGGCTTCATTTATCCGAAGTTTTCAACCCATGATTCAATATCAACCAGGAAAAGAAAATGTTGTGGCAAATGCTTTAAGTAGATGTCCTAGTGTTCACAAAATTTTTGTTATTCAAAGGGAACCATTGAGTCCTATGAGAGAATCATATGATACGGACCCAAATTTTGCTGACGTTTGGACTAAACTTGTAGAAAATAACTGGAACTCTATTGGTGATTATTCAAGCCATGATGGTTATCTTTTCTTCCAAAAAGAGATTGTGTATTACACAACATTTTAGACAATTCATATTGGAAGAAATGCATCAACCACCATATATGGGTCATTGAGGTGTTTTAGCTACTCTACAATTAGTTTCTAGAGAATTGTTTTAGCCTTATCTTAAAGAAGATGTAGCAAAATTTGTGGCTGAATGTTCTATTTGTTAGAAAATTAAAAGCTACAAAGGTAAGACCCAAGGAATTCTTACTACTTTACCAATTCCTAAATGATACTTGGGAACAAATATCTATGGACTTCATTACAGCTTTGCCTATTACATTGAGTCATAATGATATGATTTGGACTATAGTTAACCGTTTAAGTAAGCAAGCATATTTCTTACCTTGTAAGACAACTTTGACTTCTCAGGTAGAGCAAGCCGTGATTATATTTATCAAACAAATTTTTATACATCACGGATTGCCAAAAGTCATTGTTTCTGACAGAGACTCAAGATTTTGTAGTAACTTTTGGATCACTCTTTTCTCCAACTTAGGCACTAAGGTAGATTTTTCCACAGCTTTCCATCCAGAAACAAATGGATAAATTGAGGTTACTAATAGTACTATCGTGGATCTATTCAGAGTCTATGTTGCCCCAAAAACCTAAGATCCTCCGTTCTTTTCAACAAACCCGCAAATTGAGAGCAATTACAAACTCAAGCAAGAGGAATGTTATGGGAATATATTTTAAGTCCTTTTAAAAATATTATTCTACCCTCTTAGATAATTCGGGGACGCTTGAATTATCTTTGTATTAAGCCAAATCATGTTAATATCATGGGTTATGCCATTATAAACATTAATACATTTAGTGTATATTGACATATGGTTGGGGCCTTCAATGTTTGTTTACAATTAGGGTTTGTATGGAAGGGTGATTCTTGGGTTACTTACACCTAGAAAACATGTGTGTGGTTATGGTTTGTATACCTATGAAATATTTGTTTACCAATTAATTGTTGGTTACTTTATAGGTGAAGAGGATTCTAAAGATTGAGGAGAATTCACACATTATTATTACTTGGCACACATTTTTATAAACAAGCTTTATATATACATGTGTTAGCTTGTGCACATTTTGATTTATTTTGAAAAATCCTTGGTTTATCAAGCTTAGACTTGAACTTTAATATCTTGTAAAGCGTGATATGCTTTAACCCTAGCCTCAATTTATGAACACTCTATTTTGACATAAGACAATGTCGTGCAAGAAAGGAACCTTTTTGTATTTTTGGAGGCTATGGCCTATTTTGGAATAAAGTATTACGTAAATACTCATGTGTGGGGAGAGGCCACACACATGAGGGGGGATGATTGCACCCAATGTTGGAGTCATGATTTTTGAGCTAAGTATTATTTGTTATTCACTCAAATATTTAATATATTAAAATTTTAGTCTTTTGATGAATTATTTGGTTTAAATTAATTAATTTCTTGCAAGTTCCTTTTTACTCTATTTTCCTAGAATTAGATCCATGTCATTTCTATAACAATTGTTGAATACTATAGATTGGCTATAGAGATGAGGTGTTTTCGCTAGGAAAACTTGATTAGTTTGGTAGGACTCTTCATGCTCAAAAATGTGAAATAGATGGCAAGGGCATGAGAAAACAAGGATAAATAAAATAAAATAAAATCACAGACTTGACAAAGCAATATGGCACATGCAAGGGTAGCTACTCGGCCTATTGTGTTTGCTTTCTCTACCATGGGTGATTGACATAATAGCTCTACCTACCTAAACTCATGATCTGTGCACTCATAAGGATAGTGCATGAGCATTCAGAATAGTAGCATTCAGTGATGATAGTAGCTTTTTGAAATATGAGCACAGTGGCAATAAAAGCGCGCCTCCACATGCAATAAAAGTGCACCCTCATATATGCAAAATAAAATTTTCACTTTTTTCAATGCAAACATAAGGAGATGCTTGAATAACTCACATGTAGACATAACATCCCATGTTTCTGTGGCTTATGACATACAGACACACAATGTATACTTACAAAAACTTTGGGGATATCTTGGGACTGAGATGTCAATTTGACATGTGATGATGTGACATGGTCATCTAGTGTAACTCTTCCATAGTATGGTCTTGTGTTATAGATGTACCATGCATGTAGAGAGAAACAATTACTATTGGGGTTGATCTGAACTTGAGGTTGCATAGTTTGAACTTTGATTGCTAGTCCGTTTGTGATTTGGGATCTTCCATTTGCTGCTAGCTTCTTTCTACGTTTTCTTTCCTAGTGGCTTGGAATGCCACAATAGTTGCATACTCTTGGTCTTCTTTGTTGAGAGCTTCTTCATTTCGATCCTCTATAGTTGTCTCTTCGTCTTTGGTATTGTGGTTGTTGCCATGAGTTTGTAGCTTCAGTTGGTGAGTTTGAATCTTCATGTGGACCTCTTGGGTTGTTATTGTGGTGTTGTCCTTTTCCTCTTCCACTTTTGCCTCTAAAGTTGGATCTTCCTCTTCCTTTGTAGAATGTAAGTGCGGATTCTTATTTGCTTGAGTTCGGTGTGTCTTCCAGTGACCTTTCTTCTTATTGAAGTAGAAGGGATGTAAGGTCTTCAAGTGAAGGAAATGTTTCCCTCATAGCAATAGAGGTAACAAAGTGCTTATACTCCTTCTTGACTCCCTTGAGGATTGCTTATGTCATCTCTTTATCTTTGACTATTTCACCCATTGCTACAAGCTCATCTTGGATGTTCTTGAGCTTTATTAGATAATCATATACACTTTCATTTGAGTTATTTGGAGAGTCAGTAACATTAGCACTTAAATGCATAGATATAATGGTACTTTTATCTTCCAAAAGATTTGCTAGGATGTCCCATGCTTCCTTTGCACTTGTAGCACTTTTGATGCATCCAACCATGTTGTCATTGACACTGATGTTGATGAAGCCTTGAGATTGAGTTGGTATAGGCTAGATAACATTGCAAACTACTTTTTGATTGCTTTTAGACTACTTAAAGAGTGTTGGATGGTCCTACAGTAGCTAATTAGCACTATATAAGTACTAAAAAGCACTAACTAGAAATACTGCTAAACATAGATTTGACTTGATTGAATTCTAAGATCAAATACACAAATAGTGAGACTTTGCAACAAGATATAACAATTAGATTAGACTCAAGAAAATGCTTATATTATGAAAGATTAATACTTGTGCATTATAACTTGTAATGAACTAGATGAACTCAACACCTAGGAGAATTAACTCAATCCCTCAAAACCTAATTAGCTTGTTGAATACACCTTTATATCCTTGTATTACTCACTCTAATCACAAATGAATTACATTGGGTATATATAGATCTTTTAGATGGGATCTAAAATTACTACATAATTCTAGTTGTTTGTAGCTATAATATCTCCATGCCTATGATGGTGTTGATGAGGCTTTGTAGGATGATAGTTCATATGATTGGCTACAACTTCCTAGTGTTGACCACCATCATCAAATTTGACACTATTTGAGAGATATTAGCTATTCAAAAGTGGGGGCTGGTGCAATTTACAGCTTGTTGGAATGTAGGAGTTTCCTTCCTATGATTTTGGTAAGCAATTAATTAGCCACACATTTAAGTGTATGTGGTTATACCATATTACCAAGTGAGTAAAGATGAAACAGAAAAGATGTGGTAAGAGGAGTTTAACCTTAATCCAAGGTCCTATCATGTGCTAAAGGCTATGCAAAATGTTATGAAAATGCCTAGTGTAAGTGTCTAATTTGAACAATTCCTACATAAGAACATTTCCGATGGTGGCCACTTTGGGTGGCGCATCAACAAACACATGGAATATTTTGTCCCAATTTGGGGGTTTCATAATTGGTCCCACTATGAGCGTTATCTTTAGATTTTGAAATTCTTTTTTTTTGGCATTATTTTGACCATACAAAAATTACATCCTTCTTAGTTAAAGTGTATAATTGGAAAGCTACATGAGCTAGATACTTGAGAAATCTGTTGTGCATTTGATCGAGCCCATAAATTTTTTAAGATTATCCTTTAGATTGCTTGATGGGCTTGATTTGGTGATTACCATGATTTTCCTTGGATCCAGTGTTAATCCTTCTTAAGACACAATATGTCTAAGCAGCATTCTTCTTGTCTCACTACAAAGGCACATTTAGTTAGATTCAGTTTCAGCGTGGTCTATCTGCTCCTCTCCAGACATAATATTAAGTCTTGTAGATGCCCTAGATTTTTTCCCAAATACATTGAATTCATTTATAAACACTCTCACATAAAAGTTGCTAGATTTTTATACAAAATATCTGGTACCATTTTGAGAAATCTATTGTGCGATTTGATCGAACCCATAAATTTTCCAAGATTCTCCTTTAGATGTCTTGGTGGAATCAATTTGGTGATTACCATGATTTTCCTTGGATCTAGTGGTGTTAATTCTTCTTGATACACAATATAGCATTCTGCTCACTCATTGTAAAGGCATATTTAGCTAGATTCAGTTTTAGCCTGGTCTGTTTGCTCCTCTCCAGACATAATAATAAGTCTTGTAGATGCCCTAGATTTTTTCCCAAATACATTGAAGTCATTTATAAACACACTTACATGAAAGTTGCTAGATTTTTATAGAAATTATTTTGTACCATCCTTTGGAAGGTAGCTGTGCCATTCTTGAAGCCAAAATTCATGACGTTGGATGCAAAAGCATTCCATTCTATAATGAATATCATTTTTCCCTATCCTTTGGTGCCGATGCAATCCATCTAGAAAGGAATACATTTTGTGTTCTAGCACTGCATCCAACATGCTACTTGTGAAGGGTAATGTGAATGGATCTAGTATGGTGACTGTATTTAGTTTTTGATAGTCTACACATACCTTGAGCTTCCCATTCTTCTTGGGCAAAATTACAATAACCAAATATTTTGCTCAATCACATAGATGAATTGTATAACTAACAACTTATATATCTCCTTTTTTATTTGCTTTACATAGTTTAGATTCATCCGATACCTTTGCTATCAGATTGGATTGCATCCTCCTTTAAATTAATCTAATGCTAGTAAAAGGTGGGATATATCCCCTCAAGATTCTCATAGTTCTATGCAAATACATCGTTGTATGCCTCTAGTAATTCTTTGAGATTCTTTCTGAGTTTTTTATTTGGATTGGCTAACACTCTCACCATACTATGATATTCCTCACTTCTTGTCACCTCATCCTCTTTCACTCTAATACTTTTTTGTTTTGCCTTATCATGGGCTCTTTTTGTGTCCATCTAAGCTTTGAAATCTTCTTTTGAGGACTCCTTCTCTATTAGATATTTGATTTGATGGATCAACTTCTTTTTCTTAATTTACTTCGATATTAGGTTGAATGTGTTAACACCTAGTGTGTATCATGACATGATCCTCTCAATGTCTATTTCAAACAACCTCACCATGACATAATGTTCACTCTAGAACACCCGTCGAAGAGTAGCCTGGGCACCTGCCATGGATGCTTACTTTAAAAAATGGAGCATTGGTGTCAATCTCAGGAACTTTGTCCTTCACACCCACATTTTACATTCTAACAAATTTTTACACAATATTATTCACTTGTTCTCTATGATGCTTCTCTGCTTCTCCCCATACAAGTGTTTTTTTGCACCATATTGGTCACTGCTCTCTTTGACTCTTCTCTGGCCCTCCCCATACAAGTGGTTTTTACTTGGCCTTCTCAAATTCTAATATTAACCATGTACAAAGATACATGCAAGGTGGAATCTCCCATGACAACCATTCATTTGTCTCAACTGGTTTTTACTTGGTGTTATCAAATTCTAATATTGACCATGTACAAAGATATATGCAAGATGGACTTTCCCATGTGACAACCATTCATTTATCTCATTTGGGTGTTGTATGAGCTGCCCACTCTCAATGACATGTGAGAGTCACCTTTTGAAACCCCACAAGACACATAATCATCTCATAAACCAATTGCAAGAGTAAAATTGACATAATGCATGTATCTTACACTTAAGCTTTACCTGTACACACCAAACAACAAAGCGGTTTTTTCAATTTCTAGTTGTTTGTACATAGGCTCACCATTCTTCATTGTAGCCTCCAAGTATGTACCTCCAAGTATGTAAAGGATTTTTGAAAATGACACATCCTCATGTCCTTGAAATATGCCGCAACACCCTCTCGTAATGCCTCACCACCAATGTTTAGATCTCAAATAATCTTTGAAGCCCTCATACAAGCATGGTACCAATATGTCTCCTTCCTCATGTGAGTGCAGAAAGGCATATTATCTATTGGCATTCCCTAACTATATTGCACTTCTTTAGGCCCTGTTAATATTTGCAAGATATCCTTTTTCTTACATGTAACTCAAAGTTATTTTACGTCCACTACAATAATTAAAGGTGAAGATAAGGATAAGAAACTATGTGAAAATATACCTTGTAGGACTAATTATTAAAGCCATGATCCATTGCAAGTTATCCTTCTTCACCGCCTTGTTATTAATCTAATCAATTTTAAACAAGACTCAAAAGAAACTGGTACCATTATTAAAATTACCAATAGTAGTAGATTTGTATGACCTATTGATGAATCTTTGCAAGCCAATCACGTAGAATCTTATCCAACCTCTTATAGCTATTCACATACATAATTGGAAGCTAGTATTTCTATACACACCTTTTCCATTAAGCATGTTATGCTTTTCGTATTCTTCATCTCCAAGTACTTGTTGAATAAGCATAGAAAGGTTTGGCCACATTAAGACCTTATGGAAATCCTCCTAGGTTACACAAAATAGAACACGCTTGGTGAGTCACCTCTATAAGATAACCATGAATTAGTTTAGTGTCCCGAGCAACTAAACACATATATTGAAGACCAATAGGGCCATCACACAAGCCAAGTTGTTATACCAAGGCTTGACAAGTGCATTTCTTATCTCTAGAGTCATTTCTCTTTCAATTATTGATTGAGTCTTTGGTGGGAGAGCTACCATTATACTCTCTTTGTTTGCTAATCCAAACTTTTGGAACATATACATCTCATGCCCAAGAGTGGAAGCTGCATTAGTCCTTGTAAAGCTGTATATACAAAATACTATATGTTCATATATCTAAGAGTGAAAGCAACATGAATTATCGTAATTGGTGCATAGATAAAACTCTACTGTTCATTTATTAGCTCCAAATCATAATGAGTGCTAACCAATTATTCCACTGGAGTGCAAGTAACAACTCTCCTCTAGCTCTCCCTCGACCTCACACGAGCCACATCTAAAAACTTGCACCTAACTCTTATGTGTCTTGATCTCTCATTTTTATAAGTTGCATATAATCAATGTCACATAAATTTGAGGATAGATAGTACCAAGAAATTGTACTGTATAGTTCATAGAGTGAAGACCTTAATGCTTACCCTGGTTGATATGAGATAACCAAGCTTTTGAGGTGATGACCATCCCATACCAAAAACTTGATATGAGAAACCCACTCATTAGGGAGATCTTCTTCAAACACAGTGTTGATTCTTGTCTACATTGGACCCCACTCATGTGCATATCATCATCACTTCAATAAAACCCTCCCTAGGCCTTTTCAAACTAACAAGAAATGGTGCAGTAGTAGCCTCAATTAGCTGGCTCTGTCAAATCTACCCACCACAATATCGATCACATCCACTTGTGGCATCCTAAACAACCTCATTCATAACCAAACGACACAATGGAATTAGAGGTGGATTTGTCTCCATCATAACATAGAACTTTGGTAAGGAGCCTTGAAGAAGGCCAAGTGGCATTTGTGTCCTGAGCCAAAACGAGGAATGAGAGCTATACTTGCTCTTGGTCTTCATCTCTTTCATTTTTTTTTTGTATTAGTAGCATTTTGTGTTTACTCTAGTGTATCACTTGGTTCCACCACGTCTTCTTGCACTGGAGAAGTGGTAGGGGCTATTGATGATTCCACTTGTGAAGTGGTAGGGATGAGGACTATTGATGATTCCACTTGTGAAGTGGTAGGGATGAGGACTATTGTTGATTCCTCAACCATTGAATGTTCGTATTTCTTATTTCCATCTTACTTGACAATCGCCTTGTTTGTGACCGAAGGTTGTATCATGACATGAACCTAGAAATATACAATTCACATAATTAGTAATCACATATTACCCAATCTTGCACATAATTAGTAATTCACATAATTAGTAATCACATATTACCCAATCTTGCATAGATAATTAGAAATAACCTATACATAAGCAACTTTGGTAAAACACAACACAAGCAACTTTGGGTAAGAAACTTTTAGAGATAGAGATGCATGTGTAAGTAGCAGAGAAAACACAAGCAATCTCACATACCAAGTACACATGTCTTATCTCATGTAAGATCCCCGTCCCCACCGCACAACGGATTCGGGGTGCTAGCAGCGGAAGTAGCACATCTTGCGCGGGGCAGGGTCCCACACTCGGGGCCTCGCCCACGGATATCCGGACAGGTGACTAATTCCTCGGTTCTTCCAAAACCGAACTTAGAAAAACTTCCCTTACCCGGAAAGCACAGGCGATTCCTCTAGGATAAATTTTACTCTAACGTAGTCAAGATCATTACTGACCAAACTGATCCGACCGAACCTATAAAAACACTCGGTCAGATCAAGGAAGAAACTTGCACTTGGATCATAGAGATCAACGCTTTTTTCTCCATCGAGAGGCACAGCCGTTGATTCTTATCCATAGAACAATTACTATCCGGGATTTACTTCATCTATCGTATTATAACAGAATTGAGTCTCATCTTACGAATCCATCAGTCCAGCCTAACCCCATCCAGTTCCATGGGTTAGCCAACCACCCAACCACTGTAGTGATGGGATCCAATTTAGAATTTGGTTAGGTTTTGTCCCGGGTACCAAGGAAAGGAGTTCCCAGGCCCCCTAGCCATATTTTCAAGCAAATTTAACTCCAGTCACACCACTTACACACCCAATATGAAATTGCCTTTTTCCTAGATTCAATTGTATTTAAATCAGTCATTTAATGAAATCATAGTGTTACTGATCATAAACTTCCAAGTATCCGGTTGAATCTTAATTTCCAGTCATTCCTTCATCGGAGTATCTATGGCATCATTGGCAACCAAAACGCTCACCACCTGTTCACTCACGGGCCTTTTTGATAGTTCCTAGCTCATAGTACCCGGCAAATATTCACTTATAAAAATCAAGATGGAATCCTCGTTGAAGATCAGCAAGATCAACCAACAGATCCATATAAGAGAGCTATGGACTCATCAGTTTCAGAAAACAACTCTTACTCCTTGTTCCAATATCTTCCACGATGCACGTGTGGGTATCTTCAGCGACCCAAAGCCCGAGCACCGTCAGCACCCTCTAGGATCCTTCGAAGGTTACCTAGTGCTCACTCATAGGCCACTTCCTTGGTCCCTCATCCACTGTACCGGAAGCTCACCATTTAAATCGAATCGAGGCTGGTCAAGACCTTGGCCGACCTTACTACGGGAGACATCCTCCGTTGACTCTCTGTCAGTTGTTGCAACTTTATCAGGTAGGTCTCCACGACCACATTCTCAAGACAGTCAAAATGCTTCCCCAGCATTCTTGACATAAAACAGTCATTTACAACAAATACAGTTTCTATAATGAACTCTCGTCTTTCCAGATTGTTCCACATCAATCCATATTACTTAACCCAAATCCAAATCATATGCGTATCCATTCTTAACCAGATACATCATTTTCCATCCCATCACATCAGATTCATTCACTTCACATAACATCCATTCCTATCTTTCTTAAATTACATTACGTCTCATCACATCCATTTCTCATTACATCTCATTCATTCACATCTTATATCATTCATTCACATTCTGATTCACGACATCTCATCTCATCCATTCGCTCATATCAACGTCATATCCATTCACATACATATTCGCATTCATTATTCCACATACACATCCACATTCGTACATCCACATCCACATCTACATCTATACATCCATTTTCACATCCACATTCATACATCCACTTCCACATCCACATTCATACATCCACATCCACATCCACATCCATACATCCACATCCACATCTACATGCATACATCCATTTTCACATCCACATTCATACATCCACATCCACATCCATACATCCATACATCCACATCCACATCCACATTCATAAACCCACATCCACATCCACATTCACATCCACATTCACATCCACATTCATACATCCACATCCACATCCACATCCACATCCATACATCCATTTTCACATCCACTTTCATACATCCACATCCACATCCACATTCATAAATCCACATCCATACATCCACATTCACATCTACATCCATACATCCATTTTCACATCCACATCCACATCCACATCCACATCTATACATCCACATCCATACATCCACATCTATACATCCACATCCACATCCACATCCACATTCATATATCCACATCCATACATCCACATCCACATCCACATTCATACATCCATATCCACATCCACATCCACATTCATACATCCATTTTTACATCCACATTCATACATCCACATCCACATCCATATATCCATACATCCACATTCACACATCCACATCCACATCTATACATCCACATCCATACATCCATACATCCACATTTTCACATCCACATTCATACATCCACATCCACATCCACATCCATACATCCACATTTTCACATCCACATTCATACATCCACATCCACATCCACATCCATACATCCAAATCCACATCCACATTCGTACATCCACATCCACATCCCCATTCCCATCCATACATCCATTTCCACATCCACATCCAAATCCATACATCCGTATCCACATCCACATCCTCATTCGCACATCCACATCCACATTCACATTCACATTAACATTCGTATTCTTATTCACATTCACACATCCATTCTCATCCTATCATAGCCCATACACATCTTATCACATCCTTTTACATCTCATACTCATCTTATCACATCCTATCACATCACATACTCATCTTATCACATCCATTCTTATCTGATCACATCCCCTACACATCTTATCACATCCTATCACATCACATACTCATCTTATCACATCCATTCTTATTTGATCACATCTCCTACACATCTTATCACATCCTATCACATCACATACATATTTTATCACATCTCATTTTCATGCTATTACCATTTAATAGCTTTTTTCAGATTGATATCGATAATAGGACTTTTTTCTAAATTCCTGCCAATTGCTTGGCCTAAATTAAAGATTCTTTTCTGAGGACTATTTCTATATTGCTTCTCAATTCCTCAATTTAATTATATTCAATATTCTTCTTTTAAGTAAAAGAATTCATGGGATTTATAGAAATCAAATTCTATCCATGTTTCCTCTTATGGTAAAATAATCATAAATCGAATTTATACTAAAAATTCCTCTTCTTCCCATTTAATTTCTAGGATCCCAAATTACCATGGGAATTCCTCTTTTCCCATCAAATTTTTCATATAAAATAAATTCATTTAAAATATCCATTATTTCAATATGCTAGAAATTTCTCTGTCCATCTAAATGATGGAATTCCAAATGTAATGGGAATTCCTCTTTTAACATTTAATTACTTCTCATAGATAAATAAATTTATCTAAAAATTTATTTTTAAAATTAAATGAATTATCTCATAATTCCAATATAATAAGAAATTCTCTTTTTCCCATCCAATGATGGAATTCCAAATGTAATGGAAATTCCTCTTTTAACATTTAATTACTTCTCATAGATAAATAAATTTATCTAAAAATTCATCTTTGGAAATTAAATGAATTATCCCATAATTCCAATATGATAAGAAATTCTCTTTTCCCATCCAATCATGGAATTCCAATGTAATGGGAATTCCTCTTTTAACATTTAATTACTTCTCATGGATAAATAAATTTATCTAAAAATTTATTTTTAAAATTAAATGAATTATCTCATAATTCCAATATGATAAGAAATTCTCTTTTTCGATCTAATCATGGAATTCCAATGTAATGGGAATTCCTCTTTTAACATTTAATTACTTCTCATTTATCTAAAAATTTATTTTTGAAATCAAATGAATTATCCCTTAATTCCAATATGATAGAAAATTCTCTTTTCCCATCCAATCATGGAATTCCAATGTAATGAAAATTACTCTTTTAACATTTAATTACTTCTCAAAGATAAATAAATTTATCTAAAAATTCATCAATTATGCAAAAACCTAAAAACCAATATTTCTATGATTACAATGAAAATCAATCAGTTTGTCTAGGATGATAATTCCTAGAATATGGTAGGAAGTCCTCTTTTCATACTTTGAATGAAAATATTTTATGTGTAATTTTTATAGAAATTTCGCCATAGCTCCGCTGCTATTACTGATAAATCTCAATTTATTTTAAAAGAATGAACTTTAACATTATGGATATGATTAGAATGATCCCTAATTGGATCATTAACCCATTATGGATTGAATCATAAATTTTCATGAAATAACTAACTTAACACTAGTTCTGTAAATTGGACACTAAAGTGTCCTGAAAGTTAGCATTTTTCTTGAATTTTTGTGGGCAATCTATTAAGAGTTTTGAAATGCTTAACATCCACAAATGTTCCTCAAGACCCCAAAAAAAATTGAGATTTTTTAAATTGCACTTTTCTTAGCTTTTGCAAGGTAATATTTTAATTGTCTTAGACGCATGCTGATAAAACGCATGATTTTTGCTGTTTTCAAAATAGTAGTAATTTGTACATAACTTTTAGAAGGGACATAGTTTGATCATGAAACTTGGCTTGATGGAAAGCCCATGATGTAAACTAAATCTTGGAATCATCAAACGATAATTATTGGATAAATTTTTGACTCGCTAATATTGAAATGATGTTTTTTATACAGGTGGAGCATGAATTTTTCTCCTTCCATATGCAAGCTAATAATGTAAAACTTGAGGTGCACCCATGTTATATAGGGTAAATACTACTTTGTTTTGAATTTTCCAAAACTTTAGAGCCACTTTTTGGGCCTCTTCTCATACATGGCCTTTTGCGCAACCTGTTTTTAATACGTAAAATGTCTAATTATGAGCCTAATTTTGATTTTTATCAAAGGGGAAAGCTGTGTAAGTGCATTATTTGTTGTAACTATAGGTGTAGTCTACTTGTGCAAGCATAGTTATGATTAGTTTTTGAAAAAAGATGATCAAATTTTGTATTTTTGTTTTTTACAGTTTTTTTAGAACTAGGCGATAAGAACCTACTTAAGTGGAGGCTAAGTTAGTGTCATACACATCAAATTATGGCTTATTTATCTCATCTCAAGCATGAAAACCAATAATCAACATTCTCATTGATAGGGCTACAATTTTTTTTAGTGGCGTGATTGAGTTTTGATAATACGCGTTACTTTTGCTGATTTTATACAACTTTTTTGGAAAAAATTCTAGGAAAGGAAAATGATTTTTTTGGTGAACTTCTACCTCCTTGGACTGATGTATGCTATCAAAATATCTTGGGAAAAATGCTATTGATATCATTGGATTTTTTTTTGAGAGAATGATGCTTGCATATTTGGAAAAATCTTGAAAAATCCTAAAAATGTTCATTTTCAAGACATATGCTACTTTGTTGCTTATGTACTTCCAAATAAAAAGGCATTTTATATGTTTAGCATTTTTTACATAAGCATAGGGTTATGTTCTACATGCCCAATGAAGCATTTTGGTTTTTAAAGCCTACATTAGGAGTTTGATTTTTTTTCGCAACCCCCAAAAAAGGACACTTAAGTGTCCTGTTTTGGTACCAAACTAGTGTTAAAAGCATAAAAACGCCATTAATTTGGCCTCCAATTAAACAAGCATAGAATTTATTCTTGGATTAGGGAAAAGCTTCATGAGAAGCTTCATTTGGATTGAGAATATGTCATGGGAATGACCATTCTTTGAGTGAGAGAGAGAACCTACATAAAAACCATTAAAATTAAGCATAAATGGAAATTTATGTATTTCCTTACTACCATTCATCAATTAACTTCAATAGCATGAAAAAGCCATTCCAATTAAGCTTCTCAAGCTTGAGAGGGGTTGAGAAGAGAGAAACATTGAGAAATTATAGAAAAAGATCAAAATTCACCCTTTACCTTACAAATTGCTTGATTCTTTGATCACGGTAGAGGCCCCCAACCAATCAATTGGTTTGGTATGTTGATGGAGCCACCAATGGAGATTGAAGAAGGAGGGAAGCTCCAATTTCTTCAATTTGGAGAGAATTTTAGAGAATAGTAAAGAGAATAGTAAAAATTATCATTATTTCAGCATAATTCTGGCATAGTATAATTCTCCTATTTTTTTACAAAGGGATCAAGTTCTATTTATAGTCCTTTTTGATTCGGTTTGATCCAAGAGAGAGGAGAGATAAAAATATCACATTATTTTTGAGTTTAAAACTCGTTCAAGCATGTGAAGTAGGTGCCTCCTTGAAGGTACTCCCCTTCCTTACACATGTGTCAAAATGGAATCATTATACCCAAAATATCTCATTTTTTTAGTAATACTCATAGTTTTTTACTAATAACCCTTGTACATAGTCAACTCTTCATCTTATGTGAGCATTTACTCATTTTTGGGTATTTTTCTTTTACAAATTGGATTTATCTCCTCCCCACACATGGATTGATCTTATTGGCCCATAGGAACCTTAATTGGACCATAATTTAAAATTTTTTGAAAATCTAGACCTTTAGGCTAAGGTCCTTTATACCCATTTCCAATTAATTCCAATTGCACATCGGAAAGTTCTTTTTGAATTTATGTTTCAGGGGAATTCATTTTAGACACTAGGAGGATTTTTATATCAAAAAATATCTCAATTTTAGACTATATCTCTCTAGATATTTTCTCTCTCTAGGTCAAAACAGGGTAAAACAAAATCTTTCTTTTATTTCAGAGAAGGGAATAATTATAAGATCAGAAAGGGAGGTTCTTACTTCTGTATACCTCAAAAGCTGGGGGGAGGAATCTTACATCTCATTAGAAAATGCATTATTCATAGTAATATAAGACTATTGGGGTCATTAAACATTGTGAGGCTTTTTGGGCGAGACCCAAAACATATGGTTTTGGGTTTTATTTATTTTTGGATAAGAGATTTTTCATCACAAAAAGGATCCACTTAAAATTCCTTTTTTATACGCTTCCTGAATTTCAGTGAGTTTGAATTTTTTTGCTCTAGTTGTGTTGGGGTAATAAGCTTTACCTTGATTCTCTTTATTTATTTTTTACTATTTAAGGATGTCTACTTTATTGTCTTTGATATCATAGGTGATTATTTCATGATTTTCAATTATTTCCGACTTCATTACTATTTTCACTTTGTTGGAAATAGGGTTACAGAAATGCGCGCGCGCGCGCACACACACACACAGACACAGAGTGGAGAAGCTCAAGGGAGCAAACGATGAGATGATATATAGATGATGAATGTGTGTTTGCTGTACAAAGAAGAATAGTATACCCCAAGATGGGTGTATACTAGCACGGGGGAAAAAACCTCCTAAAGAGGCAAAAATACCCCGGTGGTCCTAACGTGTTTACAAATCTCCCTTGGGAGTGATAATGTGAACAAGGGGTGAGATTACACTAGAAGTACAAGATGTGCCAGGCTCTAGATGTACAAGGGGTGAGCTGGCACTAGAAGTACAAGATGTGCCATGCTCTTTGGACGGTGATAGGGAGCCCAGACTAGTCCCCAAAGGAAAGTAAGTTTAAAGCTTTGTGAAAAGCTTTAAACTTTTCTCGTGGGAGAGACTTCGTGTGAACAAATCTGCCAAGTTGTCCTATGTTAGCATATAAGCCAAGAAGATTTCCCTTGGAGAGAATCTCTCCATGACATAATGATAGTGCACCTCAATGTGCTTTGTGCGAGCATGAAAAACTGGATTCCTTGAAACTGCCATAGTGATTTGACAGTTAGTGAAGATGGTAGTGGCTGAGGACTCACCAATTCCTGAATCAACAATAAGGCGCTTGAGCCAAACACACTCACCTATAGCTCTAAACGCTGCCATGTACTTAGCTTCACAGCAACTAGAAGTCACCATAGTGGGTTGCTTCTTGTTGAGCCATGATATACATGAATCACCAAGGTAAAAGCAAAAACCACTTGTGGACACTCGTGTGTCAAAACATCCAACCTAGTCTGAGTTTGTAAATGCATGTAGCTGTGATTTTCCTCCCTTGGGATAAAATAACCCAAAGTGCTTAGTGCCCTTTAGGTAACGGAACACCCGTTTGACAGACTGCCAATGAATGTCAAGCCTAGTGTTACACAAAAAGATAAGGCATCCATCATCTTCTTGATACAAGCTACCATCAAAAGAGTCACCTGCATCTTCAAGACTTAGTCATAAACCTGGCTCCATAAGTTTATAGTCTTCAAGATTGAGCCTCTTCAACAATGCATCTATGTATTTCCTCTCCAGCATAATAATACCATCATTATGTTGCCAAAACTCAATGCCCAAATAATAGTGCAATGGTTCAAGATCTGACATCCCAAAAGACTTCTCTAAATCAGCTAGCTGAAATATGATCATCATTAGGGCCTGTGAGCAGCATGTCATCAACGTATAACATCATGACCAATAAAACATCCTCAGTCTCCTTAATATAGAGGGTACTGTCAGTTTGGCTATTGCAAAAACCCAGTGCAACCAAGTATGCATGTATTTTTTCATATCATGCTCTGGGAGCCTACTTAAGACCATTTAAAGCTTTCTTCAATCTGCACACTTTTGATTCTTGACTTTTTTGAACAAAACCATGAGGCTGAGATACACAGACCTCCTCATGCAAATCTCCATTCAAAAAAGTAGTTTTGATATCCAACTGACATACATTCCAACCTTTATGTGCTACAAATGCAATGATAGTCTACATGGTAGTCATATGACATGTGGGTGCAAAGGTTTCACCCTAGTCAATGTCTTTCTCTTGTGCATAACCCTTTGCAATAACCCCTTTAAGTTTGAGCTTGTAAACCCATTTTGTACCAATGGCCTTCTTTCCAAGAGAGGTAACTCTACCAATGGCCTTCTTTCCAAGAGGCAACTCTACCAAATCCCATATATCATTGTTGAGTATCGAATCATACTAAGATTGCATAGCACTCATCCAATTTTCAGATTCCTTTGCTTCATCAAAGGAGATAGGTTCCTCGTCATCACACATAAACTGGAAATAAGAGCATAACTTGCGTCAATAAGAGATGCATGATGAGATTCTGCACGTGTTTGGCTAGGCAAAGGAGTGGCCAATTTGCTGTCACGTAGTGTTTGCACTAGCCATTTTGGGTAGTGTTTGCACTAGCCATTGTGGCATACTTTTAGACTCCTCAATTTCCCTTCTTTTCTCATCAACTGCATCATCCACATTTGTCTCATCACCAGCCATTTTGGCATACTTTTAGACTCCTCAATTTCCCTTCTTTTCTCATCAACTACATCATCCACATTTGCCTCATCAATAGACTAATTTGTGGGCTGAAAAACCTGCTAATTTATAACCTATGTGGGCTGATTTTCAGCATTTCTTTGACTACCCAAATGCTCTACATCAATGTGTCTTTGCATTGAACAATGGATTGAACAATGGAAGGAGAGTATGTTCATACATTTTGCTATTTTTAAACATAAAATCAAGGGTTGAATTGCATCTTCCACAAATACAATATCTCTACTCTCACAAGAATCCGCTTGGTAGTAGGATGATAGAGATGGTAACCCTTAATTTTTGAGTTGTACCCCATAAAAATATATTTAACAGCCTTATCATCAAGCTTGCTAGCAAAGTTGTTTAGGCACAAGTGCATAAGCAAGACAACAAAAAATGTGTAAGTGAGCCATAGAGGGCTTTCTGTTATTCCAAGCTTTAAAAGGCATAATTGTATGCAAAACCTTTGTAGGACACCTATTCAAAACATATGTTGCACACATGACTGCTTCTAGCTATAGAAACCATGAGGTAACTCCTGACTTTTGACCATACAATGTTCCATCTCTATGATGAGAGACCTATTTTTACATTCAGCTACACCGTTTTGTTGAGGTGTATAGGGCGCAATACTTTGGTGTTTTATCCCATGATCAGCCATGTATGCATGAAACTCCTTAAACATATACCCCCCCCCTCGATCAGTACGTAGGGTACCAATCTTGCATGTAAAAGCATTTTGAACCACAGCAGAGCAAAGTGCCTAAAGCACGTAAAAAACTTTGAATTTTGTTTCAATGGATATACCCAGGTATGTTTGGAATAATCATTAATGAATGTGACAACATAGAGGTAGCCCCCAATAGATTGTGTCCTCATAAGACCACATACATCACTGTGTATAAGCTATAATTTTTGGACAGCTCTAATTGAACCATCTTTCGAAAATGATGCCCATTGCATTTTTCCAAGAATACAACCCTCATAAACATGTTTGATAGGGGCTTCAAGATGCGGTAGCTCAGACACCATGTCATGTTTATGCAAACGCATCAAACTGCCAAAGTTCAAGTGACCAAAACGTGCATGCCACAACTTAGCATCCCATTACCTTTGTGGCAGAAACACATCAAACTGCCAAAGTTCAAGTGACCAAAGGTGCATGCCACAACCCGTTACCTTTGTGGCAGAAATTGTACATATAGCATGCCTTTGTCTTTCATATGCAACGAGCTTGTAAAGGGCCATGAGAGAAAGTACCAGAAGCAACAATTGTCTTGCCGTCACTATGATCATGAACAATACATCTGTCATCCTTAAATTGAACCACTAAGCCAACCTTAGTAATGTAAGAGACAGATAACAAGTTCTTCTTGATCCCTAGTACATATAATACATCTAAAAGCATGATTGTTCCACCATTTGCAGAAGAGTGAGAACAATTTTATCAACCTTTTTTACAAGGTATGAGGAGTTGTTTTGCACATATTACAGTGTTTCCCTATGGAGTAGATTCAAATGATGAGAACAAATCGCAACGAGAAGTAATGTGCTTATTAGCACCACTATCAAAATACCAGACATGTACATTTAGAACAGCCAGGCATACATCCTTATATGAAGGATCAAAATTGCATTGCACAATGAAATCCCAATCATCATGTGCATAGTTTGCAGATTCTTTATTTTCTACATTGCATGCTGATGCATTAGCTATGTAGCCATGCCTGAGTCTTTCTTTTTCTCCTTCTCCAGCCATTTCCTGCCACTCATTAATGTAGTGACCAGGTTTAATACAATAGTTGCATTTGCCCTTTTTCTTTGGCTTAGCGCCTTCCTTATTTGCAGGCTTGCCTGATGACTCTGATTTTGGCTTGTAACTACCTTGAGGAAAGGATTTACCTTTGCCTCTTTGTTAGCAGCAAAAGCTTGATCTCCTTGTACGTATGCTAGATATCTTTTGCGTGGATTGCTCTTCTTGTAAGAGCATAGAAGCCAACTCCTCAAACTTCAAGACATTTGGATTGCCTTTCACCATCATGAGTCTAATGGTAGAAGCAAAACCTCAATACAAGTCTAACAACACATTCAAGACAGTAGGCACCAATGAACTGTCAGGATATACTTCATTAACACTGGCCAACTGCTCCTTAAAATCTTTGATTTTTGAAAGAAAATTGGCCATGGAGTCTCCCCTATCCATATGCTCTGACTCTAATTACCTACGTATATAGGTAACACGTGTGCTTCATTACGTAAGTGGTACAATGATGCAAGTGCATCCCAAGCATGTTTAACAATCCTACATGAATAAATGTGAGGAATGATACTCCTCTTAGCTGACAAAGCAAGCAACGCATGTGCTTGCACATATCTTCCATCCCACTTTGTTTGTTCCTTACTACTACATAAGAGGTATGCTATGCTGTGGTAATGCACCATGTGAAACCGAGTCTGTGTCGGTAGATCTGCCCTTTGCATCATGTTCATGAAAGGAACCAGGACGTTTCTCAATACCAACCACAACATTCCATAACCCTTTGGATACCAATACATGCCACATCATATAGGACCATAGCGGCGGGTAGTTGGTCTCGTCTAGCTTGTCCTCAGGGATAACATCTGAAACACATCTTTTTTTGCCATTTCTGATAATATCCAAGCAAGTAATCATGCAACGTGAAAAGTACTGAGTGATCTTTGATGCAACCAAGGTGGCTACTGCTAATAAGGTCGTCCGTTTTAACAATGGAGACCTGCAAGAAGGTGTATAAAAGAAATGAAGAGTATAGTGAGTAGAAATTTTTCTTGTAAGATGCAAATATTGATGTCATTGAAGTGAAGCTCGGAGATGCTTTCTTGTGTATCCACACACCCGCATATGTAGTAGCTATGATAAAACTAATCTAGAGTTCGATGAAGAATAATGCAAATTTGGTACGTGAAGATGTTTGTAGAAAATTGAAAACCGCATAAACGACTCCCAAAACATGCCCGAAATGAAAATTTGACCGCTAAACTATAGTACAATGTATTGCATACTTCACAGTTTGCTTTCTTCTCCCAAAGGGTTCCTTGATCCGATTCAAAAAGACAAGTAACTTGGGGTAAAGGGTAGGCAATAGCACAGGGGCGAGGAGCATGCGCTATGATACCAAATGTTGGAAATAGGGTCACAAGAATGTGCACACGTGCGCGCGTGTGCACGCACACACACACAGTGGAGAAGCTCAAGGGAGCACACAATGAGATGATAGATAGATTATGAATGTGTGCTATACAAAGAAGATAAGTATATCCCAAGATGGGTGTATACTAGCACACGGGGGAAAAAACCTCCTAAAGAGGGAAAAAGTACCCTAGTTGGTCTTAGTGTGTTCACACACATCACTACCAAATATGGCTACACACTCTATTACTTGACTTGCAGTGCTGGGGTAACAAGCTACAATCTTTACCTTGAATCTCTTTAGTTTTTTTTTTTAACTATTTAAGGATGTCCACTTTGTTGTCTTTGGTATTATATAGGTGAATATTTCATGACTTTCAATTGTTTACAACTTCTTTAGTATTTCACTCTATTTCTTGACTTGCATGAGACAATCCCTCCCATAAGTTAATTGTTTCCAAGTTCTTTAGTTTTCACTCTATTACTTGACTTGTATGAGACAATCCCTCCCATAAGTCACTTTCATAGTAGCCCACCACCAACTTGAATTTGTAGGGAAACATCACCATCATTACATCCTTCTTCTAGCCCATCAATGTGAACTTTGAAGGACAACAACTTTTAAGGGCAACAACATCATTTTGTTTGGTTTTCCTCAGTTTTGATTTACACCAACCATTTGTAAGCTATAAATTGTCTAGTTTTTCTTCACCTCCTTCTTCATCTCTTCCTTCACCTTGGTAAGATTGGGAGGGCAATGTATGCATGGATGTTTAGTTAGTAAGCAATTCATTAGAGAGATCATGTAAGGACTGTGTATTCAAAAAAAGTCTTTGATCAATGAAATATTTAACAAATGAGTGAGTCTTTAATTCTTGCACAAGTACAAAATTTATGATAAGTATCTTTATGATTTTTTTTTCATGCAAGTGGATGATATCTTCTAGTCTAATTAAGGAATACCTGGGCCTTGCTTCACTCATTCTAGCAGAGATTTTTTCACTTCTTTCTTGTAAATAGTCATATATTAAGCTATGGAAGCTTATCTTGAGTTCTCATGGTGCACAATAGATCCATTGAGAGTTCCATTAAGAGAGGGTGGGATTATCATCTTAAAATAGTTCCTTGCAAAGAGCATAAGCTCCACATAAACCATAGAAAGCTTGAATGCAGTTGTCAATTGAGCACATAAAATCACCATTTTTAATCAAGCTAGATTATCATGTAGAAGGAAATGAGTGAAACATTTTGAAATCCTCTCCTTCTTTACGTCATGTTATGGTGGTAGGAAAACAGTTACATAGTAATGCTCCCCAAAGTTTAAATGTTGCAAGCCCTTTATCTATTATCTTGGAATCCTCTTTAGATGATGATAGCAATCCATCCTAGTGGAAATTCTATCTCCAGAGTAGAAGAATAAATATTATATATGTCCAATTACTCCTACTATTTCGGTAGATGACATAGAAAAAGGTGAAGAAGATGTGTTGCAAATGATGCAAGATATTTTATAGTATTATACCATTGGATAATTGCCTTCATCAAGCTTGCTATGTAAGCTTGTCAACATGATCAAGAAAAGAATGATCCTTAGTGAAATACCTCGGCAATATTGATGATGGGAAGGTGTAGGAGCATGGATTAAATGGCGCACAAATATGATGGCCACCTATGGACAAGAGAAAATACAAGTAAGTTCAATAATTTGATGACACTACAAGAGTTAATCAATGTCTTGGAATGTTACAATGTAGGAGGCTTACTTGCTCAAAATTATCAAAATATTAGCACTCACAAATGAAGTCTACTTCAAGGGCTCATTAGCTAGGAAGTCGGTAGTGTGGGTATGATTGGATAGATACACTAAGGTGATTTGCCACTTTTGCAAGATACTTGCTATATGCATTACAACATGCCAATGTTCGGTATATTATGTCATGCTCTCAAATGAGAGTTATATAAGATTAATGATTCATTATGGGAAACATAAGCATGTAGTCCACAAATAGGGACATCTAAAGCTACCATTGGGAAGACCAAAAATGTTAGTTCACCAAGAAGGTTTAGATGAAAATAGCTAAAGAATTAATAATGTCTTTAGTCCTAAAAGAGGATAGGGTTGATCATGATATAGTTGGGGGTATTGAATTGACCAATTTGTTGAAAGAAATGACTCCTCTAGTGAATCAAAGGTACCCTTGTTACTGTGTTCGTAACATCAAAATTGTTGGTGTAGTTCTTTATGTACTTATAACTTGTTTTTGGGTTGTAGATTGAGAAGTATTTTGTAGATGAAAGAAATAAGTTTTTTCCAGCTGGGGTTAGCTATAATGCTATCTCAGTATTAAAGATTAAGTCAATGTATAATTTCTTCCATGGAACTAGGTTTCCCCAGACAAGGCCTGCCCTAGTGAAAGGTGTTTTGCATTCTTAATGTTGAGTAAGGGTCCAGCTTCAAGTGTGGACTTGGTGAATTGAATGAGACGAAGTGGTTAAACATACCTCCATCTTGCATGGGTGCAATTTGATCACACACATAGAGTACATAATTGGGTCGCAATGGCATGCCATGTTTATGACCCATCATAAGTATAATAAGTTATTATATATTTTAACTTTTTTATTTTATTAAAGGTATATCTCTAATTTAAGTAATAGTAAATAGTTATCTATGAGTTGATGAGACTATTGTAACATGTGAGTTGAAAGAGGAGAAGACATGGAATCCCAAGTTCTTTTTTGGGCTTTGATTAATCAAACAATGGAAAGGAGTAGTCATGAAAGAGTTCCTTTCCATGGCTTCATGGTAGATGAAGCGCAAGCTAATTAGAATGCTGTAAGAATATTGTACAACAAAGGGGCTGATAAGAAGATGAAAGGTCATGTCTTTTCCATTGGGAACATAGTTTAATAAACCACACTACTCGATATGTTAGAAAAGAAGATCAAATGGAATGCAAAGAATTGTGTGAGAAATGGAGAATTGCATCATCGACAAAAGATGAGGTAATGTTTCAGTAGACGTACTCACAACTGGTGGAGAAGTAAGTGAATGAGGCAATCAGACATCCCTACCTTGGATAGTTAGTTTAGTTGGTGGGAAATCTGTATTTCACATTAGTGTGAATTGATATCAATGGTACTCTCACTAACTTATTTATGTGGTTACTATAACGTCTTTTAAGTTAAGTAAGGCTTAAAACTTACATATGTCAAAATTTAAGGTTGTCTTTGCCAAGGAGCTAGGAAACACACCAAGGGAAAATCTTGTAGAGTCTAAACATGGGAGTTGGGAGAAATTCATAAGAAAAAGATAGCATTATATGATGCATGTGTATAAGAAAAAACATGGCCAGTTAACTCTCTCTTGCAATGTGTAAAGCAACATGCATATATGTTGGGAAGGCATGTAAGATTTGGACCTAATCTAGAGGCATTGAAGGCTAAGATTACAAATAGGAATGTTCCTATGGAACTAAAGTGGCTCACCTTAAGGAAGAAGTAGTTGGTGAAACTCCAATATATCAAGACACTTCGGTATTAGAAGGTGATATAGGGAAACTGTGCGTTGCAAAAGAAGGCCATCTCATGTAGTTAATGTTGAGGATAATAGTTTCCCATCATCTCGTGTATAATTATGAAAATAAAAATAGACAACCATGGGGCCTATTAAGGAGAATAATTTTCATAGATCAACTTCAACATGACACACAACTCCGATGTATGTTGGATGGAAGGTGTGTTATGGAGCAGTCCATTGATTGAACACAATGGGCAATTAGGAGGATACCTTTAAATAGTCATGTGAAATACCTAGGGTGGTGGATCATTGAAGGAACAAGGAGGAAAAAGTACAATAAAATCATCCACAATTGTTTTTCTAGGTGTGCCATGTCCATGTTTATTTAGTAGAGAGAAATCACCTAGGACCAAGAGGGCAAGAGGCCACAATTCATGTGGTTTTGCCCTGATGATGTAATGCACTCTTGGCACGTAGATAGCAGTATTTCACCCATACTAGTTTTGCCTTCTATTTGGCCCATTGAAGAGGGAAAAAAATTGACTCAGGAAGATGCAAATACATTGGTTTGTGCTGGATTTAGGTTGGCCACTATAGATGGCGTAGTTGCTGAAATATCATTGCATCCCCAGATAGAACATCAAACATCATAGGTGAAGGCACAAGGCAAGGTATTGCTAGTACTGCATCAAAGACTCATGCGAGTGAATTCAACAAGATGAGCATGGAATTAGTTGGAAGAAATGGAGTTCGTATGAAATGGTGGAACATGCACTTTAAGAGAAGATTTTGCAAACATATTGGAAAAATTATAAACTACCAAGTTCCAACCAAACCAAGCTAGAGGGATACTCAAAAAATAATGCTCTTACATTCTCTTTTGTAGTTTTGCAAGCCTCTGCAAAGAAATGATGTTATCAGCTAACTGAACTATAAGGTAGAGAATAGTCAATTCGTCGTGCATTGGCAATTGGTATCTTGCCACCTTATACGATTTTTTTGGGCTGGGTTTTTAAATTGAAAAAAGGGTTTTAAACCAAAACCAAGGATATATAAAAAAAGGTTTATTTACTTGCTTTGATCTCTAAGAAAACGTAACTAATTGTGTATATATATTATTTGGTGTCTCATTATGCTATATTTTATCCATTTTGATCTTTAATTTTAAAGCCACTTACGTTGTCTAAATTTAAGACCATGTTAGTAAGTTGGAGAATTTCCTAATTCCCACTTTTTAAAGACCATTAGGTTGTATTTAATCCATTTTAAATACAACCATGTTAGTAAGTTGGAGAATTTCCTAATTCCCACTTTTTAAAGACCATTAGGTTGTATTTAATCCATTTTAATCTTTGATTTTGAAGCCACTTACTTTGTCTTAATTTAAGGCCATATTAGTAAAATTGAGAATTTTAAACACATCCTGAAGTCCAAGACCATTTAATGCTACTTTTAAACTATACATGCAAGAGACCCCTGTGATCCACTCTTGGGAGAAACACATACATGCCATGATGCCTTCCGCTTGTTCAGAAAATATCATTATAAAAGCACCTTGAGAGTTGACATATGCATCCTCATTCATCTCCATAACATACGCATCCTTACACATATCCACATCAACTTTTTTATAACCTTACATAATGATGAACAAAGAACACTACAAATCTCCCAAAAAAATCTACATTATAATTTTATCTTTAAGTGTGTAAGGTTCCCCCCTTCCAAAATAGGGGAAACACTTAAGATAGTCCACTAAGTCTTCTCTTGGAGAAAATTTCCTACTCATCGACACCTTGACCATGTAGAGATTCAAGGATACGATTCATAAGTAAGACCTAGTTCTATCCCATAGGGGGAGCGTGGTCTTCTAAAAATCAAATCACCCATAGGGTAATTGATCATAATTTGGAAACTACTAGTCTTGATTCCTAGAGACAATGCTTTTTTCCTCATCCATGCAAGGCACAGCCGCTGGCCTAGTCTTCTAGAATAGAATTGCTCGAGAACCTATTTATCTAGCGTAGGGCTTTCACTCAATTTGTTGGAAAGGTACCCGACTAATCGGGTCCACCCATCCATAGGATGGTGCCATCGGGGCATTCCATCCTCCCACTTTCCACCCTACTCACGTGTCAATTTTGTTTTCTAATTAATTCTACCACACTGTTTGACATAAATAAACATGTTCCTTAATTAAGGCTCTTTTCACGAGGTTTGTTAAAACAACCCTTTTGCCATAATACAATAATGCCAAAGACAAGATTTATAAAAAAAAGTTTATACATGAATCAATCCCATACAAGCCAAACCGGCTCTCTTATTCTTTTCCTTTATACTGTCGATGATCTAGAATTCGGCCTTCCAGCCTCTACATGCTGGGCAAAACCCTACAGGACCATACACCTCATCGTTGGCCACCGCTAGCGAGGACTCAAGCCGGCGTGTCGCCCTCTCAGGCTCCGTCGCTCGATCCTCCCGCCCCTCAGAGGGATGTCTGCGCACTAGGGTGGGCTAATTCACCGCACTAGCCTGGGCCCTCAGAACTAGGCAGCATCACAATCACTCGCCGCCTCAATCGACGAACCTCATTCTCCCAATGGTATGAGGGATACCATGGGCCAACTCCGGGCCTTACTAATGTCTCCGCTGTCTGGCTAAGAATATGGTCATATAACTAGTCACAAAAGAACCGAAAGCTATCTGTTCTACAAGCCAACGCGGGTAGAATAGGCAAAAACGTCTGTATATATCCACAAATGCGCCATCTTTAGAAACGCATTGCTTTTCCACATTTTTAGTATGCATGGACTCTAAATATGTAAAAGTACTCTAAATATAACCTCTTATCACCTAAATTCGAATTTCTATTTCTGGAGATACTTATCTCTTAATAGAACTATTCTTGTCTTCTTATTTCTTTTAGGATTTTCGGAGCTAATATTTTTATTCTAACACTTTCCTAATGTTTCTAGCCTTATTGTCTCACTCTTCTCTAATTACACTCTCTTTCCTTATTGAAATCTATATTAAAAGAGACACATACATACATGGCTTGGGAGGGACCTTACAAAGTGAAAGAAAGTTTGAAGACGTTATAGATCACTTGGAAATGATAGTGTTGAAAAACACCATCATGAGATATTTGAGATAGAAGTAGATGGACCAGTTTAAGAAGTCTTATGAAGTGTATACATAGTCTCAACCTTGGTGTACATGTCTAGATTTTTTAGAAATGTGTACAAGGAAAAAAGTCTTATGTGGTATGCAAACACATTTACTACATATTAATGCAAGTTTTGGGGCTTAATTTAAGAACATGTTTATACGATAGCCAAAGATACCCGATCATAATGTGAGGGTGATGACCCCTGGATCGAAGCCATTTTTCACAATTTTTAGGGTTAAATAGGGTCAATTATGGTTATTTTAGGTGCATTTTCATGGTATTTGAAAGCATATGTGTGTGGAATGTCATGGTATTTGCATGCATTATGATGGTCGATGTTGTCCATTGGTGGAAGCAATTGCATGGGAATGATGAGACGATTAATATTATTTTGTAGGCAGAAGAGGTTGTATGTAAGTGGGTAGAGAGAAGAGAGAGATCGAGGGGAAGAGAACGACTTTGTAGACCTTAATGTGGGTAGAAATGAAAAATTTCAAATTAAAAAAATTGAAGGGGTGGGTAGTTTTTTAGCACCCGTTGGCACCTCTTGAGAGAATAGAAGAGAGAGAGAAAAAACGTTCTCTCTCTCGCTGGCGTGGAGAACACGAGGAGGAGGAGGAGGAGGAGGAGGAGGCTAGAGAAAGAAAGAGCTAGAGAAAGAAAAAGAGCTAAAGAAAGAGCTAGAGAAAGTGAGAAAGAAAGAGGAAGAGAAAGAGAAAAGAAGAAGAAGAGAATTCATGAGAATAATGAGTAGAGAGAGAGAGTAAAGAGTAGAGTAAAGTGAAGATTAGCCAGTTGTGGAGTGCAGTGATGCTGTTGTCTACTGAAACATGGAATTGTTGAAATATCGGTTCTTTCTTGGAAACAATTTAAAACAAAATCATTTTAATATTAAATTTCTTTATTCAGTTTAAAAAGTGAGGTTGTGTCTTGAAGATCTGTTGGGGTCGTAGTTTGTTTTTTTTCCATTTGTGTGTCCGTGTGGGTGTGTGTTTCTAGGAGTTAGGCTCTGTGGGGTTGTTATCTAGGACGCATTCATTGTTTTAGTGGATATTTAGTGCGTTGGACTAGAGAGTGGGAAGGCAGGTCATTTTTGGTGCGTTCGCCGGGAGACCACTAGCTATTTAGTAGCTACGGGATATCTCGGCGCATATATTTTGCGTGTGAGAACCAGGGTTTAGGAGTTCAAAAAAAAAACAAACAAAAAACAAACAAAAAAAAAGGAAAAAAAAACGGCACGACCCCTAGGATCAGAAGGACTTAGGAGTGGCCGCGATGAGTTAAATGAGAGAGGGACATTGGTACACACATGTGATTTTTTGGAGAGTTTTGCTAACTGGGTTCCGTACGAAGATGAACGACAAGAGTGGGAGGACATATTCATTCAAGAATATTACCCACAGTTTCCTAGTGATGTGATACGTAAGATCAAGGCCACGTATTGCAAGGATTATTTTAGATCCATAGAGCCCTTTGGTTTGTTCCATGCACCAATTTGGTGGAAGTGGTTTATCAAGGCAATTTTAAGGTCCATCAAGCTAGATAATCCAGAGAATCATGAAGAACCTCAGGAAGTAAGAAGTGTATGAGTGAGTCTACTCAGGGTCGAACAATTGACCCAAGACAAGCAAGGGAAGAAAGGAGGAAAAGGAGGGCTGAACGAGCTGAAATCCGTCTCGCTGCGCAATTAGAGTTAGTGAACCTATTGTTGAGAGAGCAAGAACTGAACGGGACACAAGGAAGATCCTTGGATAGCGGTCAATTTAAGGTTAGCGTTCCTTCTAGTCTAAGCGGGGAAGATCTTTCATGTGATGACCAAACAATAAGGGATTTAGGAGTCAGCAATCGACTTGTACAGGTTGATAGCCCATTAAGAGAGGAAAGAGAGACTATTACAGGCACTAGCGGTAGTGTGCCTAAAGGACTTAGAAGCTATCCGCGATTACCTAGGGTAAGACCTAGAGCTTTAAATTTTTGGGACGATCCAACTTTTGAGGTATTACCATTTTTCCAAATGGCTGTTCCAGCACAAAGAGCAACAATCCGGTTAGCCGACTTTGTGCAATTTGCGGGACTTTGGGACGAGGATCCTGATGCGCATTTACAAAAGTTTGAGGTGACATGTGTTGCTAATGAGATAATTGATCAAGATCAAAAGCTGCATATCTTTCCGGCAACTTTTAAAGATGAAGCAGCAAGTTGGTATGGCAACTTGGATGCAGCTTCCAAGGCCACGTACCAAGATCTATCAACATCTTTTTTGGCCAAATTTAGAAGGCAAGGTTTTCAAGATAGATTGGCCCAGCAATTAGACTACTTGTTGCAAGGAGTGAACGAGAGCATTGACCATTACATACAACGCATGGAGACCATTGTGAGGAAGATGGGAGTAGCAGCCCCTAATGATGACACACAAAAGCGTCGTTTGATTGATGGTCTAAGGGATCCAGAGGCTCAGAAGTATGTTGGGCTTCGTCGGCCTATTGATTTGAACGCGGCCAAACAAGAAGCTAGAAACTGGGAAGAGGTACAACTGGGACAGCAACGACGGAGGGAATTACTTTATGGCCCTATGGGGACATCACCTATGGTTAGCTCTATGAGACCCCATGAGGTCTCAACAATGGCCGGTCCCTCACAACCACAAGTGGTTGTTAATACCAATCCAGCACCATACATGCCTCCAAACCCATATATGACTGCACCGGCATATATGCTTCAGACCGGAACACCACCACCACCTTTAGTGAGCGAGGCAAGGGTGGGGGACATTGTGACAAGTATGTTGGGAAAATTTAAAGAGGAGATCTTAAGTGCTGTGCGAGCTCCAGTAAGGGACGTTATGGCTATAGAGCCACAGCTGCCTACTATGCAAGCCAGTGTACAAACTCCACCCCGATCGAATATATGGTGTGGGAAATGTCATGGCTATGGCCATTTGGCGACAGAGTGTCCTACTGTATCTCGAGTCGTACCTGATCAACCACGAATCTTGTTTTGTACTTATTGCTTGAGAAACAATCATACAGAGGAAAATTGCTTTATTAAGCAAGCACATGAGAGAAGGCAAGCGCAGGGGATGAACATTAATTTTAATTGCATGGATAAGAATAATATTACTTATGAAATTGGACCTCCACCTCGACCTTTTATGCAAAGAGGAATCCCAGAACCCTATAAGCAACAATTGCAGCAAGGATTACCTGCACAAGCCCGACCTCCATTTCCACGAGGGCGAGGGCAAGGTGGAATGAGGGGACAAAGGCCAGGGTCACCATATCGGCCATATTTTGGCCGGGGTTATGAAGGATATGGAAGTCCTAATACAATTACCCAAGGAAAAGTGATTTGTTGGAACTGCCACCAAGAAGGCCACATTGCTGCATATTGCCCGAATGCAAGGGCACGCCAAGATTATGTTCCTTTATGCAAGCAATGCAGTGAGGAGGGCCACGAGGAGAAAGATTGCCCTAAAAGTAATGCAAAATTAATAGGGGACAAAGGGAAGCAAATTGTAGATGAGGGTCCCAGTACTTCAGCAAATCTAGTGGAAGTAGTCCCTATAGTAGGTGCTAAGAAAGAATTGGCAGACAGAAAATCTAGAAAGGTGACATTTGCTCATAATCATCCAATGGTGGGAGTTGTCACTAGATCCCAGGGAAAAGTGCAAAGGACTGTAGAAAACTTGCCGAAATCAACCCAATTAGAAGGAGGAAAAGTAAGCATGTTTAAGGAGGCATCTTTAGAGGAAGTTGCAGACAGTCAAGAGCCAGTGTCGGATGAGCAATCGTCTGATCAACCTCCCATAGCACGCATAGGAAAAGGCCCTCACTTCCAACTTGGTGTAACACCTTTCCCTGATAGATTAAAAGTACCACGTGCTAAGAAGGTCGGGATAGGTGCTAAAGTTGATCCAAAACCTCAATTTGATTTATGGGATATATTGGAACGGTGTGAGGTGTCTATTAGTCTACCTACATTAGCGGAGATCTCTCCAATATGTCGAAAGCAGATGTATCAACGACTTGCACGTCGACGTTCGCGGGTGAGAAAAGAAGTGACTCCTAAAGAACCTTTGGAAACAGGAGTGCAAGTAATTGATATGTTTATGGATTCTGAGGCTCCGACTATTACGGTGGAAATTGGACATCATCAGGTCATGGGGGTACAGCTAGATGGAGGAGCTGCCGTGAATCTCATGACTGAACACACGATGGAAGAGTTGGGCCTAAAGGGTTTAGAGCCCACAAATATCATGTTGCGAGTAGCAGATCAACGTCGAGTGAAACCCTTAGGTCTTCTTCAAGGAGTAAAGACTATAATAGCTGGATTGGAGTTTTGTGTTACCTATCTAGTAGTGCGACCGCATTCCTATGGTGCAGCGTTTCCAATCTTGGTAGGACGACCTTGGTTAGTACAAGCTCGATGTGTTCAAAAGTGGCATAAAGGGATAATAATCATAGGTCCACGCATGGATCGAGTTCAATTAAGGGTTGTGTCTAAAGAATTCTTGAGGGAGTTCATTAAACCACCTTCTACAACTGAAGAAATGACGGGATATGGAAGTGATACATCCATTGGTGAGGAAGCAGTCCAAGAACGCTTTGCATTAAATAAAGATAAGTATGCTCGTTTTCTTCAAAATGGGTATCAAATGCAAATGGTTGATACGAATGAGCCTATAATGCAAAAGAGAGAGTGCTCTAACTTTGCTTTGGATGCTGGTATGGGAGAATATCGAGTGCATTTTTCTTCGGAGAATGACTCTGACAATGACATTACCGATTGGTTGTCATCACCAGAGGAGTGTGTAGCGGATTGCTTTTGCATGGATACAATCAAGCAGAGGAGAGCAGACGATGGGGATAAAGCAAGGCACCAAGAGCTAGATGCCCTTATTGAGAAATTGCAAGAGTAGTTAGAGCTAGAACGCGTTTTTTCTAGTGAATCGATGGACGCATTATTAAGGAAGGTGAAGCTGCTAGAGGAAGATAAGGGACGAGCTGAGATAAAAATTAGACATTTGCAAGATTTGACCTTGCAACTTGAAGAGTGCCGTCATGAAGAAGAAACTTCTTGGGAAGCCTTACTTCGAGAAAAAGATCGTGAGATTGGTCGTTGTCGACAAGAACTCCAATATAATGCGAGGTATACTCGAAAGTTGCTTAGAGAATGTGAGAGATATAAGCAAAAAGATAACAAGAGTGAGGATTGCTCGTCGTTGCAAAAGATGAGTAGAAGGAAAAATAAGTCATGTTCCAGAGAGTTCTTGAAAGCACAATACAATGAAACAATAGGAGGTGATAGAGGAGAGTTCAATGATTGGACTGATTTCAGGATGATTGAGGTAGTGAGGGATGCTTTTATGGTCCAAATTGAGGAGCCTATCAATGATGAAGAGGAAATAGACCCTTTAATGGTGATACCTTATACCCATGAAAGTCTTGTAAGTGCTCGTTCTTCGCATGAAGAAGAGGAGTGTAACACCAAGCAAAAGTTTCTAGAAAATGTTTGTTTCAAAGTGAGAGACCATCCACCTATACAAGCTAGATCTCATCGACGATCAGCCTTTGTTTCTGATGCATTAGAAATTACTCAGCGCTGGGAAGTTGAAGAGGGAAAATGCTTTACATTGGGGAGTCAATTGCAAGAACGAACCTTAACTAGATTGAGAGAGGTTCTACAAACATACAAACATGTCTTTGCTTGGTCCTATAAAGACTTGCAGGGAGTGAAACCTGAGATATGCCAGCATTACATTGATTTAGAGCCAAATGCTAGGCCGGTATGCCAACGTCAAAGGCGCACAAACCCTGTTTATGCAGAGCTTGTGAAAGCAGAAATAACAAAGCTGTTAGATGCGGGTTTCATTTATCCTGTGGCATACAGTGAGTGGGTTTCCCCTATTGTAATTGTTCCAAAGAAAAATCGTAAGATTAGAATTTGTGTGGATTATCGAAAGCTAAATGATAAGACTAAGAAGGATCACTTTCCATTGCCTTTCACTGATCAAGTTCTAGACCGAGTAGCAGGGCATAAATTGTATTCCTTCTTAGATGGTTTTAGCGGTTATAATCAAATCCAAATCCACCCAGATGATCAACCAAAAACCACTTTTACAACAAAATGGGGAACTTATGCTTATCGAGTGATGCCATTTGGATTATGTAATGCTCCATCTACTTTCCAACGGGTGATGATGGCTTCATTTCAAGAGTTTTTACAAAAGTGGATGGAAATCTTTTTGGACGATTTTTCAATTCAAGGGGATGAGGAGGATATGCCTGAGAAGTTGGCTAAGGTCTTTGATCGTTGTCAGCAAACCGGTATTTCCTTGAATCCGGAGAAATGTATTTTTGGCATTAAGAAAGGAATCTTGTTAGGTCACGTGATTTCATCTGAGGGCATTACTGTGGATGATAGTAAAATTAATAAGATACGTGATCTGCCTGCTCCTACAACCATAAAGCAATTACGAGGGTTTTTGGGACATGCTAATTATTATCGCCGCTTCATATTGAATTTTGCTTCGGTGGTAAACCCTTTAACTATTCTTCGGAAGGATGTACCCTTTGAATGGTCACAAGATTGTCAGGAGGCTTTTGATACGATTAAAGATCGATTGATAAAAGCACCAGTTTTGATACCCCCAGATTGGGCTAAACCTTTTCATATTCATGCAGATGCTTCACACACAGCTGTAGGAGCAGTTCTTTGTCAAGCAGACAATAAGAAGGTAGACCATCCGATTTATTATGCGAGTCGGAATTTGACAGAGACAGAGAGAAATTACACTACAACGGAGAAGGAATGTTTATCCATGGTATTTGCCGTGAATAAATATCGACATTATTTATTGGGCAAGTTCTTTACAATTTATGTGGATCATCAAGCACTAAGATATCTTTTGAACAAGACAGATCTTGCGGGGCGAGTAATTCGATGGATGTTACTTTTTCAAGAGTTTGATTTTGAGGTGGTTACTCGTCCTGGAAAATCTCATGTATTGGCAGATCATCTTTCTCGGCTTTTGACTGAGGAGATTGAGGAGGGAGTGGATGATGAATTGCCTGATGCGGCATTATTTCTGACCGATTGTACACTTCCTTGGTTTGCAGATATTGCAAATTTTTTGAGTACTGCTCATTATCCAGGAGGCGCCAGCAAGCATGAAAAAAAGAAAATTTTATTGCAATCTCGCCACTACACCCTCTTTGGTGGTTATTTGTATCGTTATTTTCCTAGGGAGGGGGTGTATCGTCGTTGTGTGCGAGAGGATGAGATACCTTCTATCTTACGTGCACTTCATGATGAGCCATGTGGAGGTCATTTTGCGGGGGAATTAACCGCTCGCAAAGTATTGCTAGCAGGGTATTGGTGGCCAACTGTTTATAAAGACTCTTTTGAGCATTGTAAACGTTGTGATAAGTGTCAACGGGTTGGTCGACCCACACCACAATTTGCGACCCCTTTAAATCCAATCTTGGCTTTAAAACCTTTTGAGAAATGGGGAATTGATTTCATGGGTCCGATTGATCCACCCACTCGTTATCGATCCAATCGATACATTCTTGTGTGCACGGATTATGTGACCAAGTGGGTTGAAGCTAAACCTTTGAAAACGGATAGAGCATTGGATGTCGCCAAATTTTTATATGAAAATATCATTACTCGTTTTGGTTGTCCGTTGGAGTTGGTGAGTGATCGTGGTTCTCATTTTTTAAATGAGACTATTACGGAATTAACGAACTTTACAAAATCAAGCATCGGAAATCTACTCTGTATTATCCTCGAGCTAATGGTCAAGTGGAGGTGACCAATCGAATACTGGGAACGATTTTAACCAAGACAGTATCGGAAAATCGACGTGATTGGGATGAGCGATTGTTTGAGGCTTTGTGGGCATACCGTACCACATTTAAGGTTACGACTCAAAATACACCTTTCACTCTAGTGTATGGTACAGAAGCAATTTTTCCAATAGAGAAGGAAATACCCACATTACGCGTTGCCTTGGAATCTCGACTAGGTGAGAAGGAATCTTTAGAGGCTCGATTACTCGCCTTGGTGAAGTTGGATGAGATACGTTTAACGACTCTACAAAATGTTGAGGCGATGCAACATAGACGAAAGGCTTGGCATGATCGTCACATTAAGGTGAGGGAGTTTCAAAAGAATGATCAGGTTTTAGTCTATGACAATCGATATTATAAGTTTCCTGGCAAATTACAAATGAGGTGGTTAGGTCCTTTCAAGGTGTTAGAGGCCTTTAATAATGGTTCTTTGATTGTCCAAGACCCTGATGCTGTAATAGCTCCTTTTCGTGTTAATGGTCTTAGGGTGAAACATTATTTTGTTTAAGTTGGTAAGTATGTGGGTCAGGTTGGTTCATTGTATATTTTTTCACATGAGTTTTGCTCTTTATTATTTAGTGTTGTTCTAATGGGATTGGTGGGTTTATCAGGTTTTGGTGCGAACGATTCGATTTCCTTTTATACAGGTGATATACAGGTGGTATGGAGTTTTCTCTCAATGCTTTGTTTTATTTTCTTCATCCTTATGTGGTTTGGTTTGGGTGGGATGGTATTTTATCATTAGTTGTAGACCCTGATTGGGTTGATGAGTTGGAATGGTTGTTTCGGTGGTTGGCTGCCGGGGAATCTCTTCCAATTGCCGAGAGCGACTTTGGTCGCATGGCCCAATCTTTGGCCGTTATTGCGCCAGAGATTTTTTGTTCAGGTGTGGATACCTTAACCGATGCGTCCGATGATTCTTCGGATGATTCTTTTCATCCTGAAGATGTTGTGGTAGACTATCTTGATGAGGAGGATAAGGATGAGGGTTTGGGCTTTGGCCTTCCTCATGGCTTGTATCGTATACTTCTACCTCGAGAGAGTAGTTTTGTTTTGAGAGTTGTACTTTTGAACGAGACAGAGGGCCATGGGGTGACACCTCAACTTTTGCCTTTTGGTGTAGTGAATGTGCCTGTGAGTTTTCGCACCATTTTTTCTGAGTCCCATGATGTCAATTAGTTTTGTTTTTCTTGTTATTTATTTCACCCAAAACAAAAAAATAAAAATAAAAAAATAAAAAAATAAAAAAAACAATTGTTTTGTTTGTGTGATTTGTTATGTGTTTTTGTTGTTTGTTTTGGTTTGCATGTGGATTGGTTTTTTCTGTGTTTGTTTGTTTTAGTTGTAGGTACATTATGTTTCTTGGAAGTTGTATTTAATTGTTTGAATGGTTAGTATGTGCAGATATGGTATTGGGTGGGTGAGCATTAATGCTAAATCTTTTGTGGGTTGTTCTTCATTGATAAATCTTGATGGGTTTTTATTGGTGCTAAAGGTGGACTTACCATTCTTTTCTATGCTTGGTTGGGACTGGTTCTTTTTGCCTTATCTTTTGCGGTGTGAGAGTAGAAGTTGAAGAGTGTGAAGTGTGAGAAGAAGTAGATGTCTAAATGACATTGGGAGTTTGTGAAGATTGTTGAGATGTGGTTTCGTAATGGCAAAGGAATTTTTTCTTGATTGTTCGCAGGAGTTCACAAAGTCAGTGTGGAAGGAATAACCACATCTAATTTTGGCACCAAGTTTTCCTTATTATTTTTCTTTTTAAATTATTGATGTTTTCTTTATTTGTTTTGGTATTTTGTTTGTGAGTGTTCTTTCTTATTTGAAAACTAAAAATTAAAAAAACTTTGAAAAATTCTTAAAAAAATTAGAGCAGGTTAACGTTGTTGTGGAAGGTAGTGTTTTGTGCCATGTACAAGTGGGAGCTGGATATGGTCACTAAGGTGGTTCTAAGTATGTGTTTGGAGGTAGTTGCTCAAGGTGTAATGAGGTTTCTTTACAATTTCCAGGTGCATTCTAACCTTGGTATTGTTTTTTGTTTTGCTTTAATATCAAAATGAAAATTAAAAAAAAGAGAAAATATGAAAAGGAAAAAATGTGGTTTTAGGGTAGATGAAATTGTGTGTGAGAGTGTGTGAAGGATTGTATTGATGAATGTATTGAGTGAATGGATTGGTTTCATATGAGTGGGTGTGATTGTGAGTCTGTGTGTGCGAGTATGTGTGTATATGTGGATGTTGAATTGGATGTGAAAATGTGATTGAAAATATTGAGAGAGTGAATATGTGAATGAATGAGAGAGAGAGAGAGTATGTATATGTGTGGATGTATGATTGAATAAAGATGTTGTGGGTGAGTTAATAAGTGATGTTGTGGGATTAGCGTGACTAAGTTACATTCCATTTGGGTTGCTAGATAGAGAATTGCTAAAACTTTGCCATTTTAGAGGCTGAGTAGGTTTTGGCCATGCTGAGATTCTATTTGAGGTGTGTTGATGGAGTATGCCAAGTGCTTGAGACTTTGTCTTGAGTGAATCCATGTTGAGATTGCATATTCTAGGTTCATAGGAGGACTATGAATAGGAGGAATGACCTTTTAGAAGAAGTGGTAGCGTTGGAAGAAAAAAAAAAAGAAAAGAAAAAATAATAAGTGGTGAACCAAGAAGATAATCATCGCCATAGGGATTCTTGGTAGGTTCCTTGGAGAGAAATTTCCTTGGACCGATGCCTTGGCTTTTATGGGGTGAGACCTTGGTTGGTTGGAGAAAAGAAACAATAAGACCAAGAAGATAACCAGCGCCATGTGAGATTTTTGGTAGGTACCTAAGGTTTCTTTACGAGCCTGGGGCCGATGCCTTGATTTTCTGTGGGTTGGGACCTTGTGTCAAAAAGAAAGAAGAAAAGATGTGAAAAAAGAAAAACAAAAATGAGGAGGATAAATGAAAAAAAAAAAACAAAAAAAAAACATAGGAATAATGAGGGATTTTTGAATGTTTGTAGACTTTCTATGAGGTTAGAATGTGTAGTTTTGGGATGGTTTTCATGACTAGATGAGGTGTTTGAGACTAAGTTCATAACCGAAGACATGTTTTGAGTAGTGTTTGAGTATGATTTGGATCTATTCTGGTTTTGAAAAGTGGGTTAGTTTTAGTGGTTTTCTTTCTAGTATGCCTTGATGGAAATGTAGCTTGGTTATGCAATCCAATATTACATGTGTGAGTGGTATGGTGTGTTTGTGAGTGAATGATTTGTGTGAGTGTTGTTATGAGGTGTGTATGTGTGTTGATGTGATATGGTATTGGAGTGTTTGTATTGCAATAATATGGTTGATGAGAGAATGCTATATTTGGAACTTTTTATAGGTGGTAATGTTTGGTGGCAGATTTGGTGGAAGACATAACGCAATGGATGAAGTGATGGATGTTCGAGTTTTATGTTCGCGAGGACGCTCACATTTCAGTGTGGGGGGAATGATGACCCCTGGATCGAAGCCATTTTTCACAATTTTTAGGGTTAAATAGGGTCAATTATGGTTATTTTAGGTGCATTTTCATGGTATTTGAAAGCATATGTGTGTGGAATGTCATGGTATTTGCATGCATTATGATGGTCGATGTTGTCCATTGGTGGAAGCAATTGCATGGGAATGATGAGACGATTAATATTATTTTGTAGGCAGAAGAGGTTGTATGTAAGTGGGTAGAGAGAAGAGAGAGATCGAGGGGAAGAGAACGACTTTGTAGACCTTAATGTGGGTAGAAATGAAAAATTTCAAATTAAAAAAATTGAAGGGGTGGGTAGTTTTTTAGCACCCGTTGGCACCTCTTGAGAGAATAGAAGAGAGAGAGAAAAAACGTTCTCTCTCTCGCTGGCGTGGAGAAGACGAGGAGGAGGAGGAGGAGGAGGAGGAGGCTAGAGAAAGAAAGAGCTAGAGAAAGAAAAAGAGCTAAAGAAAGAGCTAGAGAAAGTGAGAAAGAAAGAGGAAGAGAAAGAGAAAAGAAGAAGAAGAGAATTCATGAGAATAATGAGTAGAGAGAGAGAGTAAAGAGTAGAGTAAAGTGAAGATTAGCCAATTGTGGAGTGTAGTGATGCTGTTGTCTACTGAAACATGGAAGTGTTGAAATATCGGTTCTTTCTTGGAAACAATTTAAAACAAAATCATTTTAATATTAAATTTCTTTATTCAGTTTAAAAAGTGAGGTTGTGTCTTGAAGATCTGTTGGGGTCGTAGTTTGTTTTTTTTCCATTTGTGTGTCCGTGTGGGTGTGTGTTTCTAGGAGTTAGGCTCTGTGGGGTTGTTATCTAGGACGCATTCATTGTTTTAGTGGATATTTAGTGCGTTGGACTAGAGAGTGGGAAGGCAGGTCAGAGGGAATCTCTCTCATGTCCACGGACCTATCCATGATATGAAACTTGGGTCATGACTATCTCGTCCAGGGGCCTATTCATGATTTTGCGCTTAGTGGAAAAGAGAAGATCTACTCTTATGACACTTATGCTTATGTGTGGATAAATTTTTGGCACTTATGATTGCGTAGTTTTTTGGATAATGTAGAGCTGATATTGCGACACTTATAGTTGAATAATTTTTTGGATAACATAAGCCTTGTTATTATGTTTTTGATTATGTAGATCTATCCACTTACCATTACCATGTTTTTTTAATACAAAAATAATATATTTGCTTCAAAGGTACCATGGTATTAATAAATTTTAACATAAGCCTTGTTATTAGGTTTTTGATTATGTAGATCTAGATATCCATTTTCCATTGCCATATTTTCTCAATATGAAAAATTAGGTAACTCCATTAAAATAAGATAGCAAACACATGCCAAGCTTGTGGTTGGATATGGTGTCTGGAGAGCATGTGGAGAAGTGTGGAGAGAATGTGGAAAGGTGTGGAAGATGTGGATAAGTGTGGAGAGCATGTGGAGAAGTGTGGAGAGAATGTGGAAAGGTGTGGAAGATGTGGATAAGTGTGGAGAGCATGTGAAGAAGTGTGGAAAGGATGCAGAATAGAGAAGAATCCTTCTAGAATAGCCCTATGTGGACTTCTAGAAGGAGGCATAGGTGAAGAATCCTTATAGAAGTCCAATGTGGACTAGGGAGAATTTAAACATGTATATAAGAGAGGAATTTATGTGGGCTCAAAGTGAGGTTAACTCTTAGCCTCTCAAAGTCAAGGATTCTTTGATTAAATATGTTAAATATTTCAAGGAGACACATGTTAAAAGTAGCCAAGAAGGATAATTGATAATGACATCTAGCCTTTTGTCACATAGGAATGAAGATTTAGATTTTTGTAATTTGTAACAACGTGAGAGAGGGTAATTTTACATCTATAAATGGATCCCTCCTCTCCCTTTTAAATGGATCTCTCTATAATTTTCCATCTATAAATGGATCCCTCCTCTCCCTTTTAAATCAAGAAGAAAAGCCTCCACAATAGAGTATTCTTGGGCTATTGCTACTCTATTTGCCACTCTATCATGATCTCTTATATAAGAACTCTCTTTACATGCAGTGGATTCTCATTTAGCATAATCTCCTCATGCCTTACCAAATCTTGGACCTATTGAGGATTCAAAGTAATAAGGACTTCTCAAGGTATCCCTTGTCTTATTGTCACACTCCTTTTGAGGTACCAATGGTTTTAATGGTAATGAGTATGTCGAAAGACTTTGGAAACCATGGTAAACCTTTGGTTATTCATTGAGCAATATTAACCCTTACCATTTAGTTTGAGTCATCAATGAGATGAAGAGAAATATGCATTATTAAAATTTAAGTCTCATGCAAAGAGAGAGGAGTGTAAGTTTGGCAATTCAACCTCTTACTTGATAATTACACTTAGCCAAGAAGCTCTTTTAATTTCTTTCCATTCATGTCATTAAGTTTTCAATCCAAAGTCTCATTAAAGTCTCTCAAAAATGCCAGCTTTAAGGCATTTTTATTAGTTTATATCCCTACAGTAGAATGCTTATAACTTTTTGCTCAATTTTATAGATGTGATGCTTCAAGCTCTAAGTAGTTATGTAATTTATTTTTAGTGCAGCCATATGTATACAGAATATTTATACTCTAATATTTGTGTTTTGTTGGGTGACCATTGGATCTTTAAATGAAGCCTCCTACTTGTTGAGATATCGAGCTCATCTAGTGAGGCGGTGGACACTGAGGGGGGATAGGCCCCACACTTACACCACTAGCATGGTTGGTGAGATCATCTAGTGAGGCGGTGGACCCACCTGGGGCGATGGACCCACTTGTTGAGATATCGAGCTCATCTAGTGAGGCGGTGGACCCACCTGGGGGATAGGCCCCACACTTACACCACTAGCATGGTTGGTGAGATCATGGGTGATATGCGGCCAGTGGATGACAGGCTGTGTGATAGCCATTCTAGAGACTGGCATAGTTATAGCACCAGCTCATTTAGTTGGGTTCACACTATAGAGAACCCTATTATGTATTTGGTTGAGTACCTTTCATTGTGTGTACTCTTATCTTTGTATATGGTGTGTTGAGTGTTGAGTGAAGAAGAAGAAGATTTTCAGCCTCTCACCTTGTGTGTTCTCTATTAGGGTTTTTTGAGTGTGTCTGTGCTTGCAAGAGCTCAAGCTCTCTTCTCCCCTCCCTACATCTTTTCATGGTATCAGAGCCTGGTTCATACTGAGCTACAAGCAAGAGAAGCATAGGAAGCGGTACGAGGGTAAGAGCTTCAACTACTCTTCCCTATTTGTGTTGGTGACTACACCCTTGTCGGGAGCTCTACGGGAGCATCGGCAAACGATCTCTGATGGAGGAGCTTTCTTCGCGGGAGTAAAGCTATAGGGAAACTATACTGTTCTATCGGACTAATTTTTTGGGCCAAAAATGCGTTTCGGGCATGTCACGACCTTTGTTTTTCAGAAAGCAGGCAATTTCGAGCACTGCGAGTAAGTTATCGATTCTCTACAAAACTCTGTTTTAAGAACTGCAGGAAGACAGATTGGTTGTGCAGACAGTGTGTGTACTGCAAGGAGGTCAACAGTTGCCATTGGGTGTATATATGCACATTGAGGTCACTGTGGTTGTGACATTTGAGTGTACTACAGTCACTACAGAAAATACATCAGTTTGTGCAGGACAAACCAGAGTGCTGTTTTTGGTAAATTTGTGTGTCTGGCAAGATGTCAAATGATGGCATAAACCAGATTATTGCTGAGATGCTTGATAAGAACAAGTTCCATGCTTGGAGGTTACGGTTGATGAATTTCCTGATGGAAAAGGGTTATTGGGACTACATAGAATGTGAGCATGAAGAGGCACCGGAGATACCGGAGATCAATTCGACTGCTATACAGACGTGAAAGAGTTCAAGGACTAGAACCAAGGAGCCAGAAAAGTTATGTATTGGCTCTCTATCAATATACAGTACACCTTGATTGGGCACATTCAGGATGCCAAGTCCCCCAAGGAGGCGTGGGACACCTTGGTAAAACTCTATGAAATGAATACCAAGGCACGAAAGATACAGTTGAAGAATGAACTTCATATTGTGGAGAAAAAGAGTATGTCTGTGAATGACTATGCATTGAAGATCAAGGGTATTGTGGAATCCCTTGCATCTATTGGCATTTCAGTAGATGATGATGACAAGGTGGAAGTCTGTCTATGTGGTCTCGGGCCACAATACAAGGTGTTCAAGACGTCTATTCAGACGACTCGGGAAAACATTCCCAATTTTACGGATTTGGTGTCTATGTTGATTATAGAAGAGAAGGGCTTGGGTGAAGACCAACAGTTTTCATAAAACAAAAATAGTTCAGAGCAACAGGCCTTCTACACAAGTTCAGGAAGAGGACGAGGTAGAGGAGGCCGTGGACGCGGTCAAGGAGGTGGCCGAATAGGTAATCAAAATTATGGCTAGCAGCAGCAATAACAACAGTCCCAAAATTCACAACAACAACGATACACGTGGATGCTTTTATTGTGGTAAGCCTAGACATGTGCAGGCAGATTGCTATTATATAAGAAGCAGGCTGACATGCAAAATGGAAAATTGCAGCAAAACAACTATGCATCCTCGAGCAGAAACAATGAGGGTAATGAAAAGTTGTTTGTTATGCAGCATGTCGTTAATGCCATGTTTGAAAATGTTGAAGCAGCACATAAAGATGATGTATGGTACGTTGATTCAGGTGCTTCGAACCACATGACAAGTCATGGGGAGTGGTTCAAGGAGATGAAGAACCTTGCAAGACCAGGTTTTGTGGAAATAGGGAATGACACTGCTCATCCAATTGCCCATGTTGGAGATATGCCATTGTCTATGCAGGATGGCAAAGTGAAGTACCTTGCAGGTGTACTTCATGTTCCGAACATAACAAAGAATCTAGTTTCAGTTGGCTAGATGATTGAGCAAGGTTTGCAAGTTCAGTTTAACCCTGATGGGGTTGTTATGTTGAAGACTTTAAAGACAAGTGCAGGTTGAGGCAACAGAGTGGACAGAATGAATGTAAACATGCCTGAAGTGAGTGCAAGTTGAGTGCAGATTCAGGAGAGATTTTGGAGGATCCTACTATGTATAGGCACATAGTAGGAAGCTTGATCTACATGACGATATCACCAGGCCAAATTTGAGCTATGCTATTGGGTTGGTGAGTCAATTTATGCAGGTTCCTTGGAAGCCGCACTTGGATGCATTGAGATGCATACTGAGGTATGTGAGGTCTACTTTGCATTGTGGACTATTTTATGAAACTAGGATAGAGATATGTGTACATGGGTACACAGATGCTGATTGGGCTGGTAGTATCTCAGATAGAAGATCTACTAGTGGCTTCATGTTTTCTTTGGGGAGTGCTGCTGTGACTTGGAGCAGCAAGAAGCAGCCCCTACGGTTGCTCTATCTAGTATACAGAGGCCGAGTACAGAGGTGCTACTATGGCAGCATGTGAGGTAGCTTGGTTGAGAAAGCTACTTGCAGATTTGGGTGTATTAGTGGATAGACAAGTTGTCATTTTCTGTGACAACATTAGCAGTATGCTAGGAACCCAGTTTTTCATGCTCGCACGAAGCATATAGAGGTCCACTACCATTTTGTCAGAGAGAAGGTCCACTACCATTTTGTTAGAGAGAAGGTCCACTACCATTTTGTTAGAGAGAAGGTCTTGGCAGGAGACCTTGACCTTGTTTATGTCAGCACACAGGATCAGGTAGTTGACATCTTCACCAAAGCATTGGGTACAGAGAAGCTCCGCAGATTCAGGGCTTTGCTTGGTGTACATGAGATGGAGTTGAGCTCGAGGGGGAGTGTTGAGATATCGAGCTCATCTAGTGAGGCGGTGGACACTGATGACCCGCCTGGGGGATAGGCCCCACACTTACACCACTGGCATGGTTGGTGAGATCATGGGTGATATGCGGCCAGTGGATGACAGGCTGTGTGACAGCCATTCTAGAGATTGGCATAGTTATAGCGCCAGCTCATTTAGTTGGGTTCACACTATAGAGAACCCTATTATGTATTTGGTTGAGTACCTTTCATTGTGTGTACTCTTATCTTTGTATATGGTGTGTTGAGTGTTGAGTGAAGAAGAAGAAGATTTTCAGCGTCTCACCTTGTGTGTTCTCTATTAGGGTTTTTTGAGTGCGTGTGTGCTTTTTGCAAGAGCTCAAGCTCTCTTCTCCCTTGCATCTTTTCACTATTGTGTGGACCGATCATAATTGTTGGCATTGGTTTTGGCAACTCCTCAGGGTTGAGATTGTTAGTGGGGAAATTAAAAATTGGGAAGGAAGAAGAAGAATTATCCCTCTGTTTGTTAGTATCCTCTCTCTTCTTGGTTTTTATGCTTTCTTCAACTAGGAAAATGATTGGACTATAGAGGGCATAAGTGTATTCTTCCTTTGATTCTTTATCCCCTATGTCTTCATCTGGGTTAGGCGGGCAGTGGTTTTGTAGTATCTAGTTTATTTTACTTAATTAATGCTATACCCCCTTATGGAATACAACCGTTATTATATTGGGGTTAGCGTATTTGTTGGTAGTATTTTACTTAATTAATGCTAAATCCCCCCATGTTAGTTCCTCATTGCTAATGTTAAGGTTAAATTGATAGTAGATAGAGGATTAGTTAAGAAAAATACAATGTGAAAGGTTTGGAGACGGGCATGAGGGTTTACCAATGGTGCTCTCATTTCCATCATATTTTCTATTAAAGCATTGGGCATTGTTTGCTTTGTCTCTGTCATGCTTTGTTGAAACTATACTAGTTTTACTTCCTTTACTTTCAAATTTTCTCCCTTTTCTTCTAATGCATGGGTAATTTTCTCTTCTCTCTTTTGTATGGCATCTGTCAGCCTGCCAGTTGGTGTTGCTAGCTCTTTTTTCTCTTTGGTGAGAGCCTCAATTATGTTTTGCAACTTTGAGATGTCTTCCGTGGCATATACAATCTGACTATTAAATGTGTAGTGAAATCTTTGAGATGTCTTCCGTGGCATATACAATCTAACTATTAAATGTGTAGTGAAATCTTGATGGCTTCTAATCATGGTATCTTGCTCATGTTTGATCATGGTATCTTGCTCATATTTAAATGTGTATTATCCTGATGGCTTTTGATCCTGGTATCCTTCTCATATTTAAATGTGTATTATCTTGGTGGCTTTTGATCGTGGTATCCTTCTCATTTTAGCATCTTTACATATAATTTTCATGCGTGGGCTTTCTCTTCTTCCATTGCTTCTAGTTGTCTTTTTTTGGATGTGTTCTATCCTTCTCATTTTAGCATCTTTACATATAATTTTCATGCGTGGGCTTTCTCTTCTTCCATTGCTTCTAGTTGTCTTTTTGTGGATGTGTTCTATCAAGTCAATATTGAGCTTTGCATTTTGCAGAGCATTTATCCTTGCTTTTTGTTCTGCCTCCAACTGATTCAACAAACTTTGGACCTTGTTATTGGTATTGTTTGTTGACTTTGTGAGATGCAAGGTGTGTGTGGCAAGGATGTTCTCTACATGCATAATTGTAACTCTCCATGAAGTTCTCTCTCATAGGTCAGGCTCTTAGTTCATCTTCTAGCTCTTTGGTTAGATTGATTGCTTCACATATACCAATATCTTGATGTATCTCTTTGTTGTCAAATGGGTTGAGGGAAAGGGGCCCTGAGTGGTTTAGCCAATAGTGGGATATCTAAATCACTTACCTTGGGCCGTATGCATAGAAATTACAAGTTACTGTGATCCACAAAGACATTCAGATAACTCATGGGAAGATTATGTTCTAGTATCATAGCCTGGAATGTTTGAAGATCTTAGAAGATACCGATGTCAAGAACAAGCTGGAGAAGGTAGGACTTGGCAGAATGGAAGAGGTCCTTCCCTGCAGCATCATCAACCCACACTTATGTGCATAATTTCTAAAGTCTTATGATAGAAATGCTAAGCAAGGTATAGTCACAATGGAGGATGGCTCCACTGAGCAGATCCTCATCATAGAGGAAATGATATGGGAATCTCTGCAGTTACCCCCCCCATACAAGCACATGTCCATATAATCGTTGATCAGATGCCCATGAAGGACATGTTGAATGTTGAAATTAGGGTTAGGGTTGCAACAATGCACACACACAAGATAGAGAAGCTTGAGAGCACACAAACTCACTAGATTAGAATAAACAAATGTGTGCCAGATACAAAAGATAATTACACGCTCCAAAATGAGTAGATAAAAGGGTGTACATACGCACATGGGAAAAAACCTCCTAGTGAGGGAAAAAGTACCCTGGTGGTCCTAAGTGTGTTCACACACATCACTACCATATAATGCTACTACAAATTCCCCCTAGAGTGATAATGTGAACATGTATAGGGTATGGCCGATCAATCCTGAAAAGGTAGCAAGCCCAAAGCTTTATGAAAAGCTTCAAACTTTTCACGAGGAAGAGCCTTCATGACTAAATCTACCATGTTGTCATGTGTAGGCACATAGACCAAGCTGATCTCTGCTGCTGCAAGGAGTCTTTCCCTAACAAAGTGGTAATGCACCTCAATGTGCTTAGTGCGAGCATGAAACAATGGGTTCCTCGCAACTGTTAATGTGCTCTGGCTATCAGTGAAAATCAAGTGCTATAGACGACTGTCCAACACCCAAATCAGCCATAAGATGTCTGAGCCACACACACTCAACTGTAGCTATAAAAGCTGCCTTGTACTCAGCTTCATAGCTGGAAGTGGCCACTGTAGGTTGCTTCTTATCAAGCCATGATATACATGAATCACCAAGGCAAAAGCAAAACCCACTAGTGGTGTGTCATAACATTCAGTCCAATCTGAATCACTAAAAGCATGCAGCTGTGACTCATCCCCCTTTGGATAAAACAATCCAAAATACTGGGTGCCTTGCAAAATAGTGAAAAACCCGCTTGACAGCTTGCCAATGCTTTGTACTTAGGCTATGCATAAATCTGCTCAACTATGAGACCGCATACTGTATATTTGGCCTCGTGTTGCATACATAAAGAAGGGATCCAACAGTTTGCTGATACACAAATTAGCATCAAAAGAGTCGCCTGCATCTTGAAGACTAAGTCAAGTACTTGTCTCCATAGGTGTAGCCCCCATAGGTTTATAGTCTTCAAGGTTAAACCTCTTCAATAGCTTCTGTATATATTTAGAGTGTAGCATAACAATGCCATCATTGCATTGCATAAACTAAATCCCAATGCAAGGGCCCCAAATCTGACATCTCAAATGATGACTGCAAATCAGCCTTAAAGACTGAACATTAGGAAAATTCTGGACTCAAAAGAGGGATGTTTCAATAATAATATAATAATAGACACATAGATTGAGTGACATGAAATCTAGCAACGATATTCATCGGTGGTGGGACCTCTGTACAAACCCACCTAAAATGTGGAGAAACTCTTATCTTCATGAAATATTAAAAAAACCATCACCTTGTCTTAAAATATTTTAAACCGTTTTTTTGTCAGCACCTAACACAATAAAAGAATGTTTTCCACATTCCTGTGTTAGACGTGGAGTACTAAAAAATTCTTTCCACCACCCCTAGAACTAATGATTTTGAATGCTTGGAATAGATAGATACCCAATCTCCTGGTTATTCCCTCAACTTGGTTCCACTTTTGAAACCCGAAACATCTTTGGCGCCCAAAAGGACACACCGTCCCTCATTTCTTCTTCCCTCCTTGATCCACAAAAGTGGTTAGCTCAGTCATCCACTTTCTGCTACTTCTTCTTTCTCATACGTCTGTTAATCTCTCATGGCAACCGAAAGTGGACTGAAATGAGCAAGGAGCAGTATCTCATTTGTTGTGTTGTATAACATAAAAGACGAGAACAAAGAATGGATTCCCCAAGTATAGAGGAAGTACTCTTGGGTCACTATGCAGCCAGGAAAACGTGGCCACTACCGAGTGAAGGGAAAGGCATCTGAAGACTTGGCCAAACATTATAAAGGAAGGATCCTTGACTTCAAGATGGCACTAGGAGGGAAAAATGTCAAAGAAGTGTTGATCCAGCATGTATTCATGCAAAAAGAGATCAATGTGGGACCATTGGAAGGACTTCCAAGACACAGACCACATTGTAAGTGTTTGTGTTTTGTATTCCAATGTTGCAAGTAAGGTGATTGATATACATTTTTCTACCTTGCACAGATTTGTACCCATCCAATCTCCAGGAGTGGGAGCTTGCACAATGCTTGACGGGATTCTTGAATGTCGTACATGGTGAGATGGGGGAACTTCAATATGAAGGTCGTGCAACAAGTGATCTCGCAAGAAGTAGAACATATTTCTATGACTCATTTTATACCTTGCCCACTCAATTGAGTCGACATGGAAAGTTGGAACGTATTCCTTTGCCTGCACTTGATAGTCCTGAGTGGCCATTGCTTGATACAGAAGTGATAGAGTCATACATGACCAAAATGTTTAATGATATTGCTATGAAGCCCTAGCATTGGTGCAAGAAATGTCCACTTAAGTTTGTTTGTTCCAATTGCAAACTTTGTTGATTTATTTTTTGATTGTAAACAATTGAGAAAAAGTAGAACAACTTTTATGTGCAAAGATATAGATGAAGCCTGGCCTTGATCATTTGTTTGACAAAGGTTGGAGAGTGAAATCATCAAAGGGAGATGATTTGATCGAATGGTGATTGAACACCTCCGACATTGCATTTTGGCGAGTGTTATAACATTCAAATGTCTTTTTGTGAAATAGTTACAAAGCTTATTTGATTATACTCGGAAAATTATCCTGATGATATTTTGGAATCAGATACTATATTGCCAGGCAACATCTGTGCATGTCATTTACTTATAGAAGGTGGCGATGGATCAACAATTGGGAAAGCATGGACCAAGATGCAAGAGATGGCAGCCACTCTTGCTTGATAGATATAGTTATGATTCGATAGGGTCACCCATCATTGACATTGGAAGTGGAAGAGAATTGGACTCTCGAATATGTTAGGAAGGAATTAGAAGTAGCTATTCAGAATCCTCCAGATCAATTTTGCTTCAAGCTCGATGGTCGGAAGGTAAGTAGAAGAAGAGAGCATCAGATCATTTGTAAAGATGTTGCAGTCCCACATGAATTGGAGGCACTAGAAGAGAGCATCAGATCATTTGTAAAGATGTTGCAGCCCCACATGAATTGGAGGCACTAGAAGATATATGATGTGACCATGTATATGTATACGGTGACAATGTATTTTCCATATGCAATAAACTTATCTATTCAGAACATTGCTTTTGTAATGCTTTATTGTTTAAAATAATGTATTGAAGGTAAAAAATTCCCAATTGAATTTTTATGTACACAAAAAGGCCTAAAGTAAGAAAACAAGAAGTGAAGGAACACAGTAGCAAATTTGATCCTCTGATTTTTAAATTAAAAGTGCATTTAAAATTGATGTTCTCTCTCCAATAACACTAAATATGTGTAAAAAAATATAAATGTACATGTGTAGTTGCATATTTACAAATAGCATGGTACAGAGTGGAGTACATTTGTTGGAAGAAACAATCCAACGACACATCGATAAGGAAAAAACTATATATCACTGGAACCCATAGGCTTGGGCTTCAGGATGGAGCCATGGCTCTTCTCCCAAGTACGGAGCCCATCTAAGAGGCTCAAGGGGGCCTATCTCCCCTCGTGGATTGGGCGGGATGAAGTCCATTGGGCCGTCTGGAGGCATTGCTTCTGTGACCTCGATCATTTTCGCAATCGTTTTCTCCCTAAACGTTTGGACGTCTAGGTCCACATAACGAGACATGGATGGAAACTGCCATCACAATTCATCAAGGCATAAGATCAACATGACAATATACAAGAAGATAAACAAGAGTACGCATGCGTATGGGAGCTGAAAAATGCTTACATCCTCTGAAGGGAGCTGAAAAATGCTCCGTAGTAGCAGCAACAATGCATTGAGAGCAACCCTCCACCCAACAGCTATAACCATCATCTTGTTTGGGCACACTAACCCTTCGAATGGTCGCTCGCTCTCCAGGGTGTCGGTGTCCATGCTCAGGCTCTCATAAGCAGCCATTAGTTTCCTGACACCACTGCAAACAAAGACCAATCAATATCTTGATCAATCCAGACTTCTAACTTAAACAATAATATGTATCGTAATGATTTTAACTCACAGCAAAACATTGCCATGGACACCAGATGTCGAATTTGCAAGGTAAATAACATTGTCTTGCACATTGACTAGAACAAGACTCCAATGGGCACTGCATCACATCCAAATAGATTTCTATTAGTTTCAAGCCAGATGAAAAACAAAATGCCTCCTCGCATTGTGGTGAATCGATTCACTGTGAAACGAGAGCACGTGCCAAAGGAAGCACTATATAACTCATGTATGGTGATTCGTATATAAACATCATGCAAGAGAGATATAGAGACAAACTCACTTTTCATGATATGCCAAAAAAATTACTCGAACATCGTCCAGCTGAACCTCCTGAAACCAGTTCAGCACATCAAGGTAGGGAACTGACTCTACTAGCAAAAGTGTTGACACTAGCGAATCAATCTGGAACACCCGATGCTGTACATCCTCGAGCAATTGCGAAATAACTAAACTTCACAAGAAAACATATCAAGAGTTAGGCATAAACTTTTAAGAGCCAAGAATGAAAAACTGTGGGAGGATAGAGAAAAGAGTATACCTTAAAACACATCTAAGCACTTTGTCGTTGACTTCAGTTCTAGGATCAAACAAAATGTTTATCTCCTCAGCATGAATCGGGAAATAACATCTTTGCCCTCTAATATGATAGGGTGCATAGAACTCCGGAAACAAAAATTGAAGCGCCTCCCGATTCATAGCGTGGAGTGCGCGAACATTTTCTCTTTTTGTTTGCAATGCAAGCATTGCCACATGATGTTCCCTTTGAGCACTTGCCCAAAAATTTGCCCGAGTCTCATGTTCATGTTTTGGAACTTCCTCCGTCACCTCTTCAATTCTCACTTTTTGAACGGGACGGACATCCAAAATTTGCACCATTCGTGCATCAGTAATTGTCACTAGCCTAAGTAACTTATCATATCTAAAACAAAGGGCTACTAGGCTAAAAAAATCTTTGTTCATCACTGTGACCCTGTGTGCATGGGCCGCAAGAATGTAACTATCCAAAAAAAATTCAATCATTCAATCCTCTCTGCGGCCTCCTGCAAGCAAAATAGGGCTGATGCCTTCCACCTAAACAAAATTCCATTTCGCTCGCAACAAATTCTCCTGACAAGCCTCTGGAAAGGTAATCTTGGAATAGCAGCAGTCGCGTGCTTCATAAATCGTGTGATTTCTCGCAGCACTGACGAATGCTCTGCGAAACGCCTTTGTCTAGGCTGCAGTTTGGATAATCGGAAAGGACTGCTTGATTTCCTCGATCTTGAGGCATTCAGAGTGCCCATCTTCTTTCCACTAGATGAGGGACCTGCATTGTCCTTGGGTCTAGCCATATGCCTTACACAAGCCATCTGAAAACACAAGCAAGTGTAGAAAACTTAGCTATTCAGTAGTACATGATTAACAATTCACCATAACGCGAGAGAGGACGGCCAAGAAAGCAATATGCACTTCCTCGCGTTATGTTGAATCCATTCACCATAACGCGAGATGAAGGGCCACTGAAAGAACAATAACCCTTCTTGCATTATGGTGAATTAATTGACACCAATGCGAGGTGGATTATCGTGAATCCTTTGCCCTTTGATCTTGCGTTATAGTGAATTGATTCACCATAACGCGAGACCAAGGGCCAGTCTCAAAGCAAAACAATCCTCCTTGCGTTATAGTGAATCGATTTACTACAACACGGGAGGAGGATTATCGTGAATCTCTTACCATTCCATTCTAGTGGATAGCCATGTGAAAGACAAGTACTTACTAGTGGATAGATAAGTACTTACTAGTGGATAGCCATGTGAAAGACACCGAGTTCCTATCTGGTGCAGTAACACTAAAGATGATCTATGCTGATGCCCTTAAATATGAAGGAAAAGATGCGACAGAGGAAGAGCTACAAGAAACAAGGGAAAGACTGAATATTACTACCAACATGGGAGAGTTTAGGGATGTGCCAAGTAAGACAGCGGGAACTGTTCCTAGTTTAAGCACTAATTTATGGCAAGACGCCCTGCTTGAAGTAGATGAGAACCAAGAGGTTATTTTCTTTTGCTGTGTTTTCGTACTTTTGTTGCGGATTTGGCTTTATCAACTTTGTCCTAGATTGTTTGGTGATGTTGTTTCTGGGCTAATGCTCCTTTATTTTTTCAGTTGGAAATATATGAAGACACATTCCTCAAATGTGCTTCAGGCAAGCGTATGGCGGGATTGGGCCACGATTCAACACTAGGAATATATATACATCGCCTAAAATTCCCTCAAATTGTAATATTTCATGCTAGCTTCTCCAAGGACAATGCAAGTTTTCCTCTGATGGCGATAAAGACTCTATCCAGGTATCTAGGTGGCTATCACTTAAGGCTGAATGCAAACAAGGCAATACTTCTGGAGCGACAGCAGCTGTTTAATTTTTTGGGGAGGGACCAAGAGTATATTCATTGAGATGTAAATAACATATGCTGCTTATTACGGCTCGGCATGTGGAATCACAGATCCTAATCTGTTGAGTGATTGCGAGAAGAAGCATCTTCTTAGAACAGCAAGGCCAATGGTCCCTGTTGTGCCATTGATAGAGGAAGAAGAAGATGTTGTAGAAACTTCATCAAAAAGGGCTCGGCTGGGGGATGTCTCTGCTCCACAACAATAGATTTAGATTGTTCCAGTTTTGTTAAGAAGTTTCTTCAAATTTCTCGATACTCTTCTTGCTTACCATTAAAAACTATGAAATGTATATATATTGAAAACATTTGTATGGGACATAGATGAAAGCTCTTGTTCTTTTAAAATCTTTTGAAGTTACATCATTGTTTTATAATATGTATTTCAATGATCAATTTTCTTCCACACTCTGCCCTGTCTTTGTCGTTGTCTTAGCCATTCAGCATGATTCTGCCTCCCCTGTGAGGAGACATATAGTGATCGTCTCCGTTCAGCCTGCATCTCTCTTATTGCACATGACACAGCTGATTTAGACTGTTTGATCTTCACATGAACCCTCACTTAAATCCGCCTATACCACCACTTACATAGTTGCTTCATGGGATTACTTTTCTTCACTCCTCCTCCATGTTGAGAGGCCCTTTGATAGGGACAACGTGCTTGCCAATGAGATCTTTCCATGCCTTGGGGAGACCAAATTCCAAGGCTTCCACACTCTTCCACAAAAAAGGGTCCATGTGCATGCAAAATGTGCTACAAATGCTCAACAACAACGACATTTAGTATCGTACAATATATTTTGAACAACAATAAAAACTCAAAGCTGTAGGTATTCAAGTAATAACCACGTATTATGTCAAGTTTGTCGCACCCCATGCCTTTTCATAGCTAGTGTAGAACTCTGTCATCACAACTGCCTCAAATTTCTCAACATCTCCATCTTCAAACCTGGCTTTTTGCAACAAAGGTGCTAGGCGATCAAGTGCCAACCACGCTTTGGCCTTTGCCACCCTTGCTTGTCCTGAAGAGCCTCGATCAGGTACAGCTGCATGAAGCTTTCTCCACACCTCAAAATCTGTACTACCCAGGTGACCTCTCTGGGTATGATTAGATAAGAACTTTCTGGCTTTTGCACCTCCAAAACACGGTTTGCTAGGAACATTTTCTGTCTTCCCTGATCTTTTCAAGTCCTTCTCAATCTTCACTTAACCACAATGTAAACCTGCATCTGAAAGCACTTGCTCTATTTTTTTAATAGTTCTTTCACTCTCTAATGTTGGTTTCATAATCCATGCAAATTCGATGTACATGTAGACTAGTTTCTCAATTATTCTAACCAGCGCATGCAAAACACAAATATGAACTCTGATCAAAGGGATAGCAAGAATTGGATCCCAATTAGGATCCACTCCTGGAGCATCACGATTTGGGGCTTGATGCCTATTACTGTTTGCATTTAGGCATTTCCATTCTCTCTCTTTTACTCCTTTGGAGACACCTCGTTCGGCCATGCAGTATAGGCAAGGATACTTGGCCATTGCTCCTTGGGAAATACCAAACATGCATTTCAAGATTTTAAGATCTGCAGTGAGGTGCCATTCAACCTCATATTCACCATATCCTTCTACATAAAGCTTTTCGCCATTCGACTGTTACTGGCTAGTGGAAGGAAGCTCAGTCTGGTTAAAGTACCACTTTAGAATTTCATGGGTCTCTGTTGGAACCTGTTAACAAGAGGCCAATTAAATTGTCTACAACATGTAATGGATAGCAACATAATATACTTTTTTTTAAAATGGATATAGCACCTCACCTCAAATGCATCCATCCAGCCAGCCACCAAATCTCATTTTCGGATTGTACACTAAAGTGCCTCTCATCAGCATTACTGATACTTGCATCCAAAGCTCTATTCATTAAAGTCAAGCTAACCCTTTCCAGCTTCTGTCCTTTGATCACCTCACTCTCATCAAGTTTTAAAATAAATTTCAGCCTTCCATTGCACTCTTGAACACTGATGTCATAAAATTTTACCATAGCCATTTGTAATTTCCGAACATCCATAATGAAATTGTTGAACTCTGTAAGCTTTATGATTTTCTGTTCCCTGCTCTTTTTAGTCACTGTCAATGCACTAGATACGTGACAAGGCTCTCCAATAAGTTCAACCATTCCCAAGTTGAGAATATTTCAAGCTTTGTTCACATGAAATGGTTTTGGAATGGGAATTACTGTTTTTTTCCCAAGCTTAGAATTGAAACCTTCTTTAACTTTATTAAAACAACATCCTGTAAGACTTTGTGCTTATGCCAGCCATGTCACATATATCTTGTGCATCTGCAGGAGTGAATGCTTCACTCATCTTCTGCAAGGATTGCTTTGCTATGTCTGATCGAAGTCTTGCAAACTTAGGATGATGTATTGCTGACTCCACGACGTCTTTTGTCAGAACTTTGCCAAATATATCAGAACCTTGCTCTTTTGGATCCACAACATTTGTGACCATCCTGAAGCAACAACGATAGCTATTTCAGTCCATCATTCATCTAACTATACCACCCCCACACCCAATCTCCCATCTCCAAAAAAGGAACTAAAGATGAAAATGAAAAGTGAGTGCTCAAAGAAATTATAGATCCCATAATACCTGCAAGCTTTTACTACGACGCTTCCATTGGCCACCTCCAACATTGAGTTCTTCCAATGGTTTTAACTGTCTCTTGCGTAATCGAGCACCCAATGGCGTCTTTAAAATATTGTAATTTTTTGTTGAACTTTTCAAGTTGTTTTCTAAGGTGTGCATTCTCACTCTCCAAAGTAAAATTATTGATTTCTCGAACTGCCAAAATTTCATTCTTCTCTTTAATAGTGGCCTGCATCTTACGAATAGTCTGCTGTTGCAAATGATCAATCTCTTTTTGTAACCCAGAACAAACTTTTGCTTTGTCCTCATATGAAACTTGCAAAGCTATTGTGATCGATGCCAAGTAAAAATTTGCACCTTCAAGCATTTTTATTCTGGCATCTCTATCACTCAAATGTCTTTCAAAGTTACATTGAATGATACTTTAACATTGGCCAAACAATCTTTTGCAATATCCAAGCAATCCATTTTCACCCTCACACAAAAACTTGAAGAAACTTGTCAACCCAAAGAATGATGGAGATTGAGAGGAGGTTGGATCTGGTGGGTAAATACTACCATCCAACCATAGGTCCATATTTTTCTTTCCTTCATTTTGAAGCTCAATAATGTGGGCTTTGCATGCTGGCCTAGACCAATTTCTCTTACAACAGGGAGCATAATCGGCTTCTACTTGGAAGTGGATGTCCACCTTTTTCTTCTTTTGTTTCACAGGTTCCATTGCATTGTTTTGTGCTTTAACAATTCCAAAAAGCATCATGAACTCACACTTTAACCAAAAGAAACCAAAGATATTACACTTATCTCCCATGAAGAAGATTGCTTCATTGAAACCAAAAGACAACATCACTAAAAAATATCTCCTTGTCCATCAAACAAACTTGTTGGTATCCTGGATGCACCAAAATGTACACAATACTTGTAAGCACAACCCGCACTTGAAAAAGGTAAGAAATGGGATTGTTGTTCATGCACAAGCAGGTATGGCGCATGAAGAAAAATTCTTTTCCATCCTTTTTCAAAACTTGCGACCTCAGTCTCTCCTCAAACCTTGATGTATGATGAATCAATGTTCCAACTTGGAGGTAGGCAGGCACTCATGAGATGAAGAAGAAGATTGTGGCATGAGAAAGACGCGGGAGGCTATGAACTTCCAAAATGGAAGGAATGTGAATGAGAAGAAGAGAAAATCAAAAACTTCCCGCTCAAAATAATTCGGATTTGGAGTGGTTGTGGTTGTGGTTGTGGAGTCGGGAAGACAATGAGGGAGACAATGCAAGATGATGGGTTGGGGACGAAGTTTGGTAAGCAAAGTTTGGTTCCATTCAAAAGTGTAATGAAGAAAGAGAGTGGTGACTTTTTTCAATAAAATAAGGCACCATAGTGGGAATAAAAAACTATACTTAAGAGGCATTGTTTTGAATTAAAAAACACCCCACATGTCAGTTAATGGAATAAAGAACTCAAAAATGACGCACCTACTGTCCAATATTATATGTGGGTTTATTGGCTTGCTTTGTCCACATCACCATCCCAAGGGATATGTTTTACAAGGCCCCTTTTTGAGTCTAAATTTTTCCTAATGATTTGATCTATATTGGGTCCCGTGAGCAGCATGTCATTAACGTATAGAACGATGACCAAAAATGTGTCCTTACTTCTCTTCACATAGAGGGTACTCTCTGTTGAACTGTTGCAAAAATCATTTGCAACCAAGTATGCATGAATCTTCTCGTACCATGCTCTAGGACCCTGCCCCCCATAAAGAGCCTTTTTCAACCTACATACTTTAGACTCTTCTCCTTTCACATCAAAACCACGAGGCTGCAATACATACACCTCCTCATGTAAATCACCATTCAAGAATGCAGTCTTAATGTTCAACTAATGTTGTACATTCCACCCATGATGTGCTGCCAAAGAAATGAGACACCTAATGGTTGTCATACGAGATGTGGGTGTAAAGGTCTCATCATAAATCAATGCCCTTTTATTGGGCATACCCCTTTGCAACAAGTCTGGCCTTGTAGCGATCAATGCTACCATCCACTTTGCATTTTAACTTGTAAACCCACTACCAATGGCCTTCTTGCCATGAGGTAGATCTATCAAATACCAGGTTTCATTCTTGAGTATAGAGTTATAATCATCCTGCATAACATGCATCCAATGATCATCATCCTGTGCTTCCTCAAAGGAAACAGGTTCCTCCTCATTACATAAAGTAGAAATGAGAACATGATCCACATGAGAATAATCTGCATGATGAGAACCTGCCGTTCTACTCGTAGGTAAAGGAGCTGCTGCACAAGCCATTTTGGCATATGCCTAGATTCTTCTAATCCACAACATCCTCAATAATTGCCTCATCAAAAGGTTGATTTGTAGGCTGATTATCAGCACTTGGCTGAGCATTCAATTTCTCTACATATGGCTGCCCTCCATTAAACAAAGAAAGGAGCGAATCAAACATGTCCTGTGAGCATACATTCTGCTGTTTTTTGCATGAAAGCATGGGCTGAACTGAGTTTTTGACAAAAACAACATCTCTACTTACCAAAATCCGCTTTGAGGCCAGATGGTAGAGTCTATATCCCTTGCTTTTTGAACTGTATCCCACAAATATTCATTTAATTACCTTATCACATCAAGCTTACTACGTTGTTGCTTAGGCACAAGAGTATAAGAAAGACAACCAAAAACACGCACATGAGCCACAGAAGGCTTCTTGCCATGCCAAGCTTTATATAAGGAGTTTTAGACTCCAAGGCTTAGTATGGCATTTGTTTAACACATAGTTTGCGCACATAGTTGCCTCTAACCAAAAACCACGAGGTAAATCTTGGGCTTTCACCATACATCGTGCCATCTCCATGAGAGACCTGTTCTTTCTCAACCAAACCATTTTGCTGAGGTGTGTATGGCAATGTACATTGATGCCTTATGCCTTTTTTAGCCATATATGCATGAAATTTCTTAGACATATTCTCCCCCCCTCGATCTAAATGAAGGGTGATAACTTTACATTCACATGCATTTTCAGCCATGGATACGAAGTGCCTAAAGCACATAAAAACCTCTGACTTCTCCTTTAATGGATACACCCAGATATATTTGGAGTAATCATTAATAAAAGTGACGAAATAGAGATATCCCCCAATAGATGATGGTGTCCTCATAGGACCACATACATCACTATGTATAAGCTATAATTTCTTAACAGCTCTCATAGATCTATCTTTTGGAAATGATGCCCGATGCATTTTACCAAGAATACACCCCTCACATACATGTCTAGTAGGGGTCTCAAGAGTTGGGAACTCAGACACCATATCATGCCTTTGAAGGCATAAACAAACTGCCATAATTTAGATGGCCAAATCGTGCATGCCATAATTCTGCATCACTCATAGCACGAGTTGTAGAGACTGAGCATCATGTTACAACTTCTCAAATGCATCCATCTTGTATAGGCCATGAGACAACCATCATTTCTATCCTGAACTGTACATCTATCATCCACAAATTTCATCATCAAGCAGCCTGACCATCATTTCTATCATGAACTGTACATCTGTCATCCACAAATTTCATCGTCAAGCCTGATAAGGCTAAGGCTGAAACTGACAGCAAGTTCTTCTTAATTCCTGGCACATATAAAACTTTCAAAAGAGTAAATGTGCCCCCATTTATAGCAGTGAGCACAACTCTACCAACTCCTTTGACAAGATATGAGGAACCATTTGTACATGTGACGGTTCTTGCACTTGGGACAGATTCTAGAGATGAGAACAAACCTTTTTGTGAAGTAATGTGCTTACTAGCACCACTGTCAAAGTACCAACATCTGATTCTGCCAACTGACATGCATACATCATGAACAGAAGGGTCATAACTGCAATGTATAGTCCATGCCCAATCATCTTGAGCAAAACTTACAGATTCCTTCTTCTCTGCACTTAGTGTGCAGATGCATCAGCAACAACAACCGTGCCCGATTCTTTCTTTTTCTCCTTCTCTAGACTTTTCTTGCACTCATGTATGTAATGCCCTGGTTTCCTGCAGTACTAAAACTTGACCTTCTTTTTAGGCTTATCACCTTCTTTCTCTGTATCCTTACCTAAGGATTCTGATTTTGGCTTATAGCCACCATGCGAAGTAGCTTTACCTTTTTCTTTCTGATTGGCAATGAAAGCTTGGTCACCAACTCGCATATTAGTTTGTTTTGCCTAGACTACTGCAAGAGTACTGAAACCAGCTCATCAAATGTAAGGGAATTTGGATTTCCCTTCATCATGAGTCTAAGGGTAGAGGCAAAACTCTAATAAGAATCCGGCAATGCATTGAGAACTATGGGCACCAATGTACTATCAGGATATATCTCATCCACACTAGCAAGCTACTCCATAAAATCTTTGATCTTGGTCAAGAAGCTATTCATTGAGTCTCCCTCATTCATGTGCTCAGACTCCAACTGTTTGCGCAGATATACAACATGTGCTTCATTGCGCCCCTGGTATAATGTAGCAAGTGCATCCCATGCTTGTTTTGAAGTCTTACATGACCAAATATGAGGAATAATGCTTCGCTTTTTCACACAAAGTGCAAGCAATGCATGTGCCTGTGCATCTCTTCCATCCCATCTTGTTTGAGCAGCCAGTGGGAGGTATTGGTGGTGCATGTGGAGGAGCCACATCTATATGAGATTCTACTTCAGATGTACCGGCAGCACCTGGTTGCATAGGTAGTTGTGAAACAGGACAAGTTTCACTACCACTGACCACATTTCCAAAGGCCTTTACCAACCAATACATGCCTCATCATATAGGACCACAGTGGGTAGTTAGTCCCATCAAGTTTGTCCTCACACAAAATGTTGAATACATCACTACTGCCGCCATGACTCTCTACCAAATGCAAAATCTTTCAACACACTGCAAGTACTCAGTATTCACTCACTGAATGCAACCTTGGATGGTTACCAACTGACTGAATCACCTGTAAAGTGTATGAAAATTAACACAGAGTAGAGAATAGAGTGTTATTGGTGCAAGTATGATGGTCGATGTTGTTGAAGACACTGTAGATGATGATGCTGCATACCAAATCTTTGCCGCTACACAGCCCAAACACCCAAAATCAAGCAGAACCAATCCAAAATGATGCCTCTCCAGAGTGTCTGTAGAAACCTTGCTGTGCCCAAAACACACCCGAAACGTGTCCGAATCATGTTGCGGATCCCAAAAATTTAGTATATATACAGAACACTACAATATACACCTTTTTCTCCTAAGAGGGTATCTCAATTGGAGACATAAAAAATAGGGTCCTGAGAAGGGAGGGAGACTACTAGATCAAGTGTTAAGGAAGCTAGCTCTGATACCAATTGTTAGAATTAGAGGTAGGGTTGCAACAATGCACACACACAAGATAGAGAAACTTGAGAGCACACAAACTCACTAGAATAGAATAAACAGATGTGTGGTAGATACAAAAGATAAGTACACACCCCAAAATGAGTAGATAAGAGGGTGTGCATATGCACGGGAAACCTCCTAGTGAGGGAAAAAGTACCCTGGCGGTCCTAAGTGTGTTCACACACATCACTACCATATAATGCTACACTGAAGAGGGTTTCATTTAACGTGAATCGGGAAGAGTATGAAAATATAAAGGATGAAGTAGATGAGAAAGCTTGCAGAGCAATGTCAATGCTCATGCAAGTAAATCTAGTGGACATATATAATAGGGTCCCTCTCAATCGCATAGCAAAGGTCCATGAGGAGAAACAAGAGGATTGGGCTTGGTATATACATCGAGAAATGGAGAATTACCTCAAGTCACACAAATCCAAGGTGTGTAATCCTTATCTTCTAACACCAAAGTACTCAGCCATGCAGCTAATCTTCCCATTCCCCAAGGCACTCAGGAGGTAGAGGTACCTTAGGCTGAAGTATCCATGGAGCCATCTACCCTCATTTCAGAAGAGTTGCAGCAGGGACATGCAATCCTGAAGGAGACTAAGGAGCTACTTCAAGAGCTGAAGGGTGGTAAGAAATCAAAGAAAAGTAAAAAGATGCGGAGCAGCCTCCAACAGGTTGAATCAAAGATGTACCATCTGGAAGAAGCGGTAGCCTAGGACATTGCATCCTTTAGACAAGTTCTGGAGCAACAGGAAGCAAAAGAAAGGAAAAATATAAGCTTGATAGCAAGTGCCGTTCTAGAGTCAACACTAGACACACTGCCTTCAAGCCCTATCCAGTTAGTCTTCAAAAACCTCTCCCCACTCTGCGATTTAGTAATTTCAGATCAGCCCACCTTAGCGGGGATTGGTGCAACACAAAGTCCAGCGGAACAACAATTGCCACAAACAAATGTGGGTAAGAGGAATGAAGAGGCCACCTCAGCACAACGAGAGGCAACTCAAGAAGCTCACGATGATGCAGAGAAGAGAAAGAGAGCCGACGAGACCCCAAGTCCCAGTAAGGCGACTGGACACTGCGGACATAATAGGAGAAGGGTCCTTCTTACACAATCTCGACACCACTGATCGCTTCCTAGAAGAGACCATGGAAGGCCTCGACATGCTACTGCACCAAATAGAAGGCTCAGCCTCCAAAAGTGTAGATATTTGGTCCCAAGAGAAAAGGGTATGGAGATGTCATTTGCTTACTGCTCACATGCTGCATAACATGAATGCCAAACTCTGGAAATAGGTCCAAGATTCCATTGCCCAAGTGAAGGCGCTTAAGGAGAAAATAGCCACCGATGGATGCCACACACAAAGAAGTGATCCTAAAGAGTTTAGGCAACCGAAGAACCGAAGGCAAGGCTCCAAACCTTGGAGGGAAATAATAGGCTAATCAACAAGACTATAGTCCACACCACCAAAGAAAATGAGGAGCTCAAGGCCAAATTAGAGCAAGCCAAGGCACAACTTCAAAAGGAAGTGGCACATACCAAGGAGAAAGAAAAGAAACATACACAGAAGCTAAAGGAAGCCCATGCCACATTCCAAGCTAAGGAAGAAGGATATATAGGCAGCTCAACGCACTTAATGAAGCCATTGCTATGTAAAGGCAACCATGGCTGCACGACTTCTTCACCAAACAAGGGTGCTAAGAGCTCACGTTTTGCTCCACCCAACCATAGCCAAAATAAACACCAGACCCTCTATACATGGACTCCACTCTTTTATTAGCTAGTAAGCTCTTCACATGGGCGACCACTCTCACTAGTGTCTGGCCACTCTTGAGTTTGTACCTGGTCATTTTTGCTCCCCTAAATCCTGCCTGTGCCTTGTCTAGATGGTTGAGCTCTCTAGGCACCCAATAATTCTGTTGTCATGACATTATACTCCCCTTAAGAGGAGTTTTTGTCCTTGAAAATGAAATTTGGAAACCTTTTTATGAGTGTGCTTACCTTTTCCCAGGTAGAACCTTCTTCTGGTCTATCCTTCCACTTGATTAAACATTCCTGACAGAGTGTCGAGTTCTTTTCTCTTGGAAATCCAAGACTTTTTTTGGTTTGTGTGGTAAGGATGGGGGTTCAATAAGTTCTACTAGGATTTTTTGACTGACGAGATTATCATCATCACCCAACTTCTTTTTCAATCTACTGACGTGAAAAACTGGATGAACTTTGGAGCTTTCTGGTAAAGCTAACTTATAAGCAACACTACCTACTTTTTTAATTATTGTAAATGGACCATAATACCTTGGAGATAGCTTCGGACTTCTCTCCGTTTTCAAAGATTCGAAATGTGGGGGAACCTTTAAAAACACTTTATCACCTTCCTCAAAGATGATTTGTCTACGATCTTCGTCTGCATAATGTATAGCACAGCCCTGCGATTTTTTGTCATCTCTTGGAGATCTCGAAGAAACTCTTTAACCTCTTGTATCTTTTCTTTCTCGAGTCCAACGTCCACTGGAGCTCGCGGTTGAAAACCATACATCAACATAAATGGACTAAATCCTGTTGTTGAATGTTTGACACTATTATAAGCAAATTCCAAATGGGTAAATAATATTTCCAATTGGTTTGCTTTTTGCTTACATATTCTCGTAGCATGTCTTCTAAGACTTGGTTGACTCTCTCGGTTTGACCATCACTTTGAGGATGATTAACCGTACTCATACTTAGCATGTTGTCCAATCTCTTGAACACAGCATGCCAAAAATGACTATTAAAATTTGTATCTCTATCACTATATTGGCAGATAATCCATATAATCGATAGATATTTTCAATGAATAGCCTTGCTAACTGAGGCGTAGTCACTGTCGTTTTTGTCAGAATAAACCGACACATTTTTGTCAACCTCTTACGACCACCCAAACCGAATCCTGGCCTCTCTTTGTTTAAGGTAATCCAACTATAAAGTCCATTGAGATACTCTCCCACTTGCCATTTGGAATCTCTAGTGGACTTAGTAAACCATCTACCTTTAGACATTCTGCTTTATTGACCTGAAACTTTTGGCATTTTAAGACATAGTCCTGGACGTCCTTACTTAAGCCAGACTAATAAAATTGTCTCTTAACTAGTGCATATGTCTTCCATATTCTAGGACTCGGACTATTACACTTCTACAAGACTGACTTCCTAACCATATAACTAGCCAGGTGTATTCTAAACCCATCCTCAAATGTTGCTATTGTTTTTTATCTTTTTTATAAATTTTCAAGTCAATGTTTGCTTGAGTGCTTGTTTGTGTTTCTTCTGCGACTAATCTAACTTTCTTCTAGTTATTATTTGGATGATCATTAAGGCTAAATCCTTCCTTTGGAATGGTCCTAGTTCAATCTTTACTTAGATCGACCTCCTTAAAGTATGCCAAAGAAGTATGCTAAGTGCTCCATCTTCCTTAGTGTGCTCTCTTTAGTTAGAGTAGAGCCTTCTAGGTGACTTGTGAAAGTGAAAGTAGTTTTTTTAAAAAACAAATGATTTTTGTTTATTTAAAAAGGACCAAGAAGATAACCCATCATCATGTAAGATCTTGGTAGGACTTTTGGCTCCTAGTGATAGAGCCTTGGGACCTTAGCCTTGATCTTCATGGGATGGGACCCTGTGGCTAAAAATGTATCCACCATAAAGTGCTAAAATACCATTGTTGTGGAGGTAATTAGTGGCTCTTAGATACTCTTGAAGGAGATCTTTGGGACATTGCTTGGTTCTCTATAGAGTTGTGCCCTACTCTTACTTTCTTATCTTTGAATTTAACACTATAATTTTTAATATTTGTATTAAAAAAGAGGAAAAGCTTTGAATACATCACTTAACATTTTAATTTTTAAGGCTAGATAATAGCTAAACATGGTTTCACATAAGTAATAGTGTATTCTTAATTCAGTTTTGGTTTAGATTGAATTTAAACCAACCTTAATATTACCCTTGTAATAGCTCCAAAAATTTGACTAGTCACAACATATTATGTGTTTGCATTGTGCTTAAAATTTAATTCTTTTTTGCTGGAACACCTTATTGGTTATATCATGTTGCCTTGCACATTTTATAAGACCTCCAAAGCCAACAGGGGACAAAATATCCATCCGGCATCAACGCACCTTCATTGACATATTCTCAGGACAAAATCTGCATCAGCAAGGGGGGTATGTTAACCCTTTTCGGAGAGGTCTATGGTGTTGATGCCAGCCACCATATCATCTTCACCTCCTTTGGCTCACAGGTGCTGGAATGGCCAAAATTCACCTAAAAGCATGTGTATTGTATATTTTACGTGTGTGCTCGTTGCTTGTTTATGAAAGGCACACCACGAGATTAAGAAGTTTAGGTATTTCCTTTGGATGAGTGTTTACACTAGCCTAGGAGGCTTAGGATACCCGAGGACCTAATTTTTAAGCTTTGGTCGCTCAAGGTTGTAAACCCTAAAAACGAATTAGATAAGGCCACCACCCTGATTTTGCATTTATATTCTAGACACTGGTTTCTCGGTTGAGCTATTTGTGCTCTCGAATGCGGTTGGGCAAAGCCCTAGCCCTACGATATTGGATTGTTCCCTACATTCTTTCCATAGCGCCAAGGCTTCCCAAGTAGACACGAAGGTTGATGTCCACTCAAATGTGCAACTACATTCCCACAGTGTTAGTGTTTTCTCATCATATTTCCAATCCAAGAAACCATTCTTCTACAATTTCATAAAGGTTCACCACCATGATTATCACAATCATGCCTGTAATTCATTCCTAAAGAAGAATAGTCTTTAGCAGGCCAATCATCCTTGTCTACTGTGATTGATCAAAGGAAGCACTTGCTTAGTGAGTACACTTTTATTCACCCACCACTAGTGGAAACCTCGTTCATTAACACATTCCAGGTACATTTCTAGATGGGGGCACCATGGTGGGTGTATATATGACCCAATCCATCGCCTACCAAATTCCTTAGCTTAACCTTGCTAACAGAGCACTCGTTTGTCGATCTCGTCCACATAGCTTTTAATCATTTATAATAAATGGCTCTGCAACCTCGCAAGTTGACTAAATCCTTTCAATCCTCTCCAAAAGTTTCAACTGCAACATAGCGCCAACAAAAGTTTAAGGACTCAACTTTTTTGTACTTCATGTTATATCAATTTGACCATTGGTCAAGAACACCTAATTGTTCTTAATGGATAAAAGAACATGGGAAATAAAATAGGTTAGGTCACTATAAAATCCTCTGAAAGTCTGCAAAAATGATATGCTCACATAGAACTTGCTTGTTAATGATATGCTCACATAGAACTTGCTTGTTAATGCTCATCTAAACCTCTACCTCTCTTCTTTCATTGCTAACAACCATAGAATCCCCGCTAACCTTAATAAATCTTGTAATATTGCATGTGATTACAAATAAAAAAGAGAGAATGAGAGTAATCACACCACATAATGGCCCTCACCTCATTAGGATCCCATCTTCTATTAACTTTTTCATTTACTAACTAGCTTCCTCATCTCTCTAGAGGATCAATGATATGTAACATTTACTTATCAACACCAAGCACCCATCTACCTTGACAAAGCCTTCAATTCGATCACAACAAGGATGCGATTAACATCAGAAAGGGGGAAATGTTAACCCATTTTAGGGTTAACCAGGTTACCACACCCAATTGTATGCTAAAGCATGAGTAATCTACATTAAATGTCAAGGATGGACACGCTAAACTCATGTACAAACAAGCCATGAAGCAATGGTGTCCAAATCTCAAAACTTGGATGAGCACCCATCTCACGTGAAGGTTCGATGGATAATTAGTGGTGTTTTTCCAGGTCCAAGACCATGTGGTAGGTGAGCTAGGATGTTCTCCCTTAGTGTTGTAATGCATCAATGTATTATGAGATGAAGCAATGTACAAGTAGTAGGCCATCTAGAAGCTTTGGGCACCTACTCAACTACAATTTAAGTGTGTGTAAACACTTATGACCATGTATATAAGACAATTTCTCTCATAATGCAGACACACTCTCCCATTGTGTAATTGAGATTTCCCTCTTGCTAAACCTCTCTCTAATGTATGCTAGTGAGTGTGTGTGAGTGATTTAAAGTGAGAGGAGGGAGTAGTGCCTATAGTGCACACGACGGTGTAATAACGCTCGCAACAAGAGAAGGCAAGTGGTAAGTTACCCATGGCGGTGTTAAGCTTGGAGACCTCAATGGTCATGAGCTCGGCCATCGAAAAGATCCCCACGACACATTGAGGTGAGTGGTTCCCTTGAAGCTATCTCTTAGCCTTAACAACATGTCACTAGTGGGTGGCTCTCAATAGTAGCATACACCTTCCTCTCTAGTGCAAAAAGTCAAACATATCTCAAATCTACTTTACAATGGCACTGGCCATAGAGGCCATGGAATCCTCTAAAACTTCTTCTACGAATTCTCCATTTATGAGGATCTTCCTAAGAAAAATCAACAAAAATGGTATGCTAGGATCCATGCACAAGGGAAAATGCCGGTGTGTGGAATGTATGCAATGAAGGCTAGAGAGAAGATGAAAGGTAGGTTGAAGAAAAAACTCCAGCCTACCTTCCATGAGAGATCTATTCTTCGTCTTGCCCCACCACCATTTTGTCGAGGTGTGTAAAGCACCGTGCATTGATGTTTTATGCGTCTTTCAACTGTATACATATGAAACTCCTTTGACATATACTCCCCCACTCGATCTATAGGAAAGGGTATCCACTTTATATGCATTTTTATCCATAGAAACAAAGTATCTAAAGTATATAAAAAAATCTTTAACTTGCTTTTAACCAAGGATACACCCAGGTGTGCCTGGAGTAGTCATCAATGAAAGTCACAAAGTGGAGATATCTCCCGATCGATGGTGTACACCATTATGCATATGCTATCAATGAAAGTCACAAAGTAGAGATATCCCCCAATCAATAGTGTCCTAATAGGACACCATTATGTATACGCTACATTCCTTAGCGTATACATAATGGTGTCCTAATAGGACACCATTATGTATACACTACATTCCTTACTAATCCATCTTTTTAGAATGATGCACATTGCATCTTGCCCAAAATGCACCTCAAGTTGTGGCTACTCTAACACCATCTCTTATTTTTTAAGATACAAAAATTGTGAAAATTCACGTGGCCAAAACAAGCATACCATAGCTCCATGCAACTCATAACACGTGGCAACAACAGTAACTGACATTGTGTGTCAATTTCTCATCACCCACATCAATGGCGGGGAAGGACAGAAAGCTCCTTTTAATGCCTGGCATACACAAGACTTCTTCTAAGAGAGTGAACTCCTTCTCTTGCCTGCTACGAGGTCATGGCCGTAATTTTATCCTTGGAGGCAAACAACAAGGGAGCCTCACGGAAATTTCTTACAATATGCAAAGTGTTGAGTAGATAACTGTGGATTCAGATGAGATACTAGCAGTGAAGAAATCCTAGAGGCAGGAGGAGATCTAATCTAACACATCACAGACACAGTTAAAGATTTTATGATTGACCAGTTACTCCTGCTTCGGCCATGGTGCAATGGTTTGGCTATATTAAGATTTCCTGAAAGCTACATTGCTGGCAACGCGCAAGTCTGTAAACATATCCAATGACCAAGAGGGTTTTAGGTAGATTTCGAGGTGCCTCAATACGTGGCACCCCATTTGACCGGGCCCACAACTGATAGCCGGCTTCCACCCCCGCGGGTGTAGGCGCCTATTTATAAACACCGGGCTATATACATGCGCAAACATGGGTTGGTCACGGTTGTGCCATAGTGGAGTTGGTAAGGCACGTGCTTGGGATGAGGGAGGTACTGGATTCGAATTCCACCTCCCACATGTCTATACACGTGACGTCTAGACATGTGTCTGTACATATGTTCGTAACATTTTGCACGGACCAATGTTTGGACATGGCACTGGGACTTAGAAAAATTTCTAAGTCCCAAAGCTGGGTGACTGGGTACCGGGGTCAACGGGGTGCCATGTATCGAGACACCCCGAAATCTACCTAGAGCCGGAACTTAAAATATTAAAGCCAGGTTAAAGCTTTGACGTTTTAAGTTAAAGATTTTCTGATTGACCAGTTGCTCCTGCGGTTTGGCCAAATTCAAATTTCTTGGAAGCCGCATTATTGGCAATCAAGCGTTGATTTACGCGCAAGCCTGTAAACAAATCTAACGATAAAGAGCAAACTTTAACCATTAAAGCCAAATAAAGGCCATGATTAAGGGACTAACTTTTCATCGTACATATAATTCCGGTAGAAGAGGTGATTAGCAAGAGGCCATCGTGGAAGCTTGAAAGAGGGCCTCCGATACCATTTGACTTATGTCGCAAAAACCGTTTTCTGTGTAGTTTTCAGGGACAAAGAGAACTGTGAAATTAGGGTTAGAAATCCGAAAACAAGGAAGAGTGTGTAGAGTCAGGGTTAGAGAGAGAAGCTTGAGTAAAGTAAGGGTTACAGAGACAGAAGCCTCTATCTAACACTAGCCTGTGTGATTAGGGTTAGAGGTGGTGACGATGAATGGCCATCAAGGCGGCAGTTAAAGCAAATCTATATGAAAGGCCAAGGACATAGAAGGAGGAGATGCCAACAAACATATACATGGTTTTAAAGAGGAGATGGCAACAAACAGATACATGTAACGCCGCATGGTAGTTACTGACTTCAAATCTTTATAAGATGTAATCCGCGCTGAGCGGATGTAGTGAGTTGAAATATAATACGATACGCAGTCTCTTGAGCCTGTATCTCTGTGTTTTTGTTGTTTGAGTGATGTCTTTTGTGGGTTAATTAGTCAATTAGTATGTTCATTTTTTCCGTGTTGAGTATTTAACACCAGGACTTTACAAAGTTCATAAATGATTCTAGCGTACTTATATCCCTTTTCTGGGTGGTGTTTAGCTCAGGTAACAATGGGCATTTGCCTGTGCCAAATCATTGAGAAATTGGCAATGAAGTTTAATTACAACTACTAAACAATTATGGCATCCACAGTGGTGTTAGAAAAAAACCATCATATAGTGTAATTTTCACATCTCAAACTGAGAAAAAAAGATTGTAATTTTGCTTAGCCTTGAGTTTAAAGGAATCAAATTTTTTAAATTTTAGTTATAAAACCGACTGACCTATTCTCAATAAAAAGAAAGTTTATTTCTGACACTCATCTGCAGGCCGCAATCACTTGATGATTGCCCATGAAATTGTACACAGAGTAGGCATCAGCTTGATGCACCCTGAACAGTGTAACAATGATGCACCCTGAACAGTGTAACAATGATGAATGTTCCTTTATGTACACCAGGTCACCAATTTGGCAGCCCAATGAATAAAAGCCGATTGGTGGAGAGAGAAGAATGTAACGTGCAAGGAAATTCTCTGTTTCAAGGCAAGCATCTCCCTTCAGTCAATACTGAAAAGACGCCTTTCAAAGAACAAGCAAGCCGCATGTAGGGCATGACAAAATCATGGATGCGATGAGCATGTCCATGCTTTCATACCTTCATCAGAGTCCATAATCCAACAATTTGAGAAGGTACATGCTTCGCACATCCCTTCTTGCAGCCAAAATTACAACACTAGTCCAATAAGCTTTTGCAAAAAACCATGTCCTTGCTTCAGAAATCCCTGAAGCAATCCCTCCACTTCAGGCATCCATGAGCCATCATTTATCAAAAAACTTGCAGGTGAAATCCCTGGCCAAGCTTCGGGAATCTATTCATCAACCCCCAGCCGATCATCCACTTTCTGTCAATGTATACAATCTTTTTGGTCCCTAATCAGACCATATACGCAATCTTATTGCCCTACCTGTTGTGCTGCTGATGCTCTGTTCCCAACAGCCAGCTGTTTTGCATCTGATCATGCCAAGAAGATCCAAAACATTTGGCCTTTGTCAAGCAAAACCCTGTGCAGGTACCGAGAGAAGAGGCCACGCTTGTTGTCTTGAGAATGTAGCATGCACCTCTGGCTATGGTCTTTCCAAGTACCAACACTCCCCAAAGATCTGCGCCGCTGTGGCAGCTTTTATCCCCATCATCATCCACATGCGTGCTCTTGTCTGCCTCGTTAACCGATCCATCTGCCATAAAGCAGCCCTCCATAGACTCCCCATCCAAATGGTGAACCAGAATCACTCCATCTGGTGAAGCTCTGCTGACACAGTCCTTCACCTCCTTCCACCTCTCCTCTGTGCTCAGATGATCTCCTCCCAGCACTCTCTGCCTCTGCGATGTCATGGCCGTAGTACTATCCTTGGAATCAAACAGCATGTGCAAGAAGGGAGCTTCGTTTATGTTTATTACAATCTGCAACGTGCAGATCACCAGATAACCGTGGATTCAGATAAGATACAAGCATAGTGTAGGTATGATGAAGGCAAGAAAGATCTAATCTACTCACATCACAGACACAGTTCTCCATCCAACGGTCAGGAGATGAAAATTGCTGATCTGCATTGGAGATTTTCTGATTGATCAATTGCTCCTGCTTTGGCCATGGTGCAACGGCTTGCCTACATGCAGATTTTCTGGAAGCAACATTGCTCGCAACCAGGCGATTATTTACGTGCAAGTCTGCAAAACAAATTCGACGACACAAAACGAACTTAAAAGAGTTTAAGGCCATGATTGAGGCACGAAATTTCTTGGCAAGAACCATGAAGATGTTTGAAGGAAGGAGGGAACTAACCTTTCGTTGTCCATGGAGTGAAGGAGTTGCAGGGAGGTTCTGAAGCTCTAATTCTTCCCGGAGAAGAGGTGATCACCTTGCACGAGGCCACGGTGGAGCCATGGAAGAGGGCCTCCAATACCATCGCTTCGTAGAAACCGAAAAGAAGACTGGAAAAACTGCGTTTTCTGTGTATTTGCAAAGCTTGGCGACAGAGAAATGTGAAATTAGGGTTAGAAATCAAGCAAAAACCGAAAAGAAGACTGGAAAAACTGCGTTTTCTGTGTAGTTGCAAAGCGTGGTGACAGAGAGAAATGTGAAATTAGGGTTAGAAATCAGGAAAGCAGGGGAGCCTGTGTAAAATTAGGGTTACAGAGAGAGAAGACTGCGTCTCTATAACCCTAGACTGTGTGATTAGCGTGACGGGCAACGAATTTTTCTTGTTTCGATTGTGAGGCGGTTGAGCGACTCTAAAAAGGAATGCCAAGAAGAGAGTGGGAAAAAAGCAAGCAGGCGCGGACGTGGACCGTGATGCCAAGCTTACCGACGTGGCATGCTGATGTGCGCAAAGGGTTTGGGAGTTGGGCGATTTTGATTGGTTATTGCGGCCAGGTGGACGAGGGCTTGCGCTGCGGACATGGGTATCACGCGCCGGGCACGCCCCCCCGCCTGGCGGCCACCAGAAGCAGCGTGCCGTTGTCCGGCCAGACCCACGCCTCCACGCCAATCATGTGTGAGAACCCTTAGCTTTCACAAGGCTTCAGCAACCTTCGGGCCTCGGCCTATACCTTTCAAAAAGTTTCGCGCCGACCACCAACCACTACAGTTCCTGCATATTATATGGCAGCACATTCATTGATCAATTATCAAATAAAGTCCCCGGCTGTTGAAAAGACAGGGCCACAAATAATTAAGAGTGGGCTTTACAGAAGACCTTGGTGTTTTCTATGGCTTTTTTTGTCACACTAGGAACCTTTTCTCCTTTTTGTTATTTTGGTTTGCTTGGTATAAAAAATATATGTTAAAATGAAGATTATCTCCTTTTTGTTATTTTGGTGTTTTGTTTGGTATAAAAAATATATGTGGGTACATGTCGCATGGCTAGAGTAGGGGAGGGGGAAGGGACTGGCAGTGGTGGTGGTGGTAGTCGTTTTAGTAGTCATGGTGGTGGCAGTGGTAGTATTTATTTAACTATATAGTGGTGGTGGTGGTGTGGTGGTGGCAGTGGAAGTGGTGGTGGTAGTAGTCATGGTAATGATGGTAGTGATGGCAGTGGTGGTGGTGGTGGTGCTGGCAGTGGTGGTATTATGGTAGTGGTGGTGGTGGAAGTAGTGGTAGTATTATCATTATTTTTTACCCCATTTAGTACATGATAATGTGCAAAACTAATGTGGGCAAGAGCTAGGCCTTACCATGAATATGTGCTCCCTCTACTCCTCGTGCTCCTTCAAAAACAGTTTCCCATTATGTGGGCAACTATTTCACTCATTCATTCTTAATAATTTAAGAACACTAGTAATGTGATGTTAGTGTTTTTATTGACAAGCTATGAATGATATTAAGACTTGTACTTGATTAAAGCAGAAATCCAAAAAAATGTTTATATATTATATTACACAAAAGTTAGCAACAAGCTTATGTAGCATACTGGTAGCACATATGACTTACAGAGAGTTCCAAATCCCACTCTCCTCACTGTTGTAAAAAGACTTTGCAAGTTGATTAAGGTATATGGAAAACTGATTATCATGTCCTAATACTAAAGTATAATACCATTAGAAACAATCCTACCAAATAATTAGTAGATTAAAAAGAGTTTTGCAAGTTGATTAAGGTATATGGAAAACCGATTGTCATGTCCCAATGCTAAAGCATAATACCATTAGAAACAGTCCTACCAAATAATTAATATAACATATAATAGTCAAGTGCAAATAACTCTTGAGAAAACCAACTAATCAAGAAAGTAATACAACATATAATAGTCAAGTGTAAAGAACTCTTGTGAGAACCAAACTAATCAAGAAAGTTATACAACATATAATAGTCAAGTGTAAAGAACTCTTGAGAACCAAAAATAATCAAGAAAGTAATACCAACAAACATGCATAGAAGAGGAACATGCACTAGAGTACACTCTCTCTCACACACACACAAGACAAGCGCAAGAACTCTCCTATAGCACAGGGGGATTGTCTTCTTTCATTTTATGAGAAATTTCCTTTTATACATCTGGCCTTTATTCACACTTGGTCGTCCAAAATTTACTAACTACGGCCTTGGGAGGCAAGTATCTCAAAATGTATAGCTTTTATAGTGCCTTTACATAACACTTATTAATGTCCTCAATTGGAGGAGCATCTTTGTTAATCCAAAATGGGATTAATATCCCCCCTACCTGATGTAGGTTCTATCCTCAGAACCTTTACCTAGGTCGAAAGACCTGGTTGCTCGCCGAACTCGTGTCTATAGAAGTTACGACGGGATTGAAGCTTTTTAAGGGTTCTTCGGAGTGCTGAGTGAGATGTCCAAAACCCGGTGTCTACCATGTCTTCGAACGTGACATGCATGTAACCTGGAAGACACCTCAAGAGATGATAATAAAGCATCATGCCTCTTTCAGTTGGGCCTTTGTTCATGTTGAAGCAAAGTTGCTCTACCTCAAATCCATCATAGCTTTCCTTTGGTTGATCGATAAGAACTACGATCAGCTTCATGAATCTTACGGCAGCTACTATATCTGGATCTGGAATTTTGTGCCAAGCTCATATCCATGTGAGCAATTGCTGCGTTGACTTGTTATATCCAGGAATGTGGATGGTGAGAAGTGAGGGAAGTTGTAATAACAGACATGAGAGTCCTATTGCTTTGCTTCGTGGAATTGGAGTAGAATTGGAGTGGAGTGAGTCGTCTTTTGATTGGCATGAATAATGGATCCACTCGTTGTGTTGGCAAGGAGTACTAGTACTGAAAATTGTATTCTGGGACTGTTAGATACTCCTTGCGCCAATCTAGCTGTATTCCAAGATCCGGTAGGCAGGGGTTAGTATCATCTGTTTGGATTGCCGTATAGCCTCCCCTTGTATGCACTGGTGTTGTTTGTGCCATCTGTGGAAACAATAGCTGATCATGAATGTGACAATTCGGATCTCTAGTAGATTGGCCACGTGCGGATTGGCCAAGTTGGTGTGACGAGCCACATTCTCCCACAAGGTCCCCTCTCCTCCCATTGGTAAAAGCTCTTCTAATTTTGGCATTGGGGCTCAGAGAGGGTATGGTACATAAGGTTGCCTCCATGACTCCATGTTAGAGTATGCATCCGGCATGATCCTTCTGGTAGGCTCAAATGGTGTGATTTGCATTAGCACCTTGAACATGAGTTTATGTTTCAAGAGTGGGTTGCCTGCCGGATGAAGCTCTTGTCCTCTGCACAGCTGAGAAAGACTCAAGAACATTTACATCAGTAAAAGCTTGGATATCATCCTGAGGGTGATGGTCACGTACCTCATCGATCGGCCTTGGTGGAGAAAGTGTTGGTGTTGGCATTGGTGCCGGCATCTCCTCAATGGAGATAGAAGAGAAGCGAGAGAAGATACAATCGGACTCAGTTTTGTTAGCAGGAGATACACTAGGAAAGGGATTTAATAACTTGCTGGCGATGGAAGAGAACACTGGATAAGTAAAAGAAGTAGAGGTTCCTGGTGTTTCTTCTTAACCCTCTACGGAATTTGGGGGGGTAGGCTAGGCTTGTTAGTTTTCATTAATTCTTGGAGGTCAAGTATATCAGTTGTGGTTATCTTAGGATATTCTATAATACCAAAAGGATGATATAATGTGGATTCTGATAGGGTTAGATGTTGACGGGTAATATAAACTTCAGTCCATCTAGGGTTAATAGTCCATTGGTAGCTACGTGCAACAACCTCGTAGTTGGCTGGTGTCGTTGGAATATGATCTGGTAGAAACAGGTCACGTTTATCAACACTGTCATCCAGGATGTTTGACTGTTACAACACGCGACACCAACTACACGGTTTAGCACTATGTGATGTAAGGGAAAAAAGAAAATATCAGTTGGGTCAGTTAGAATTATATCCCCTCATAGGATTCCCATTATTATGGTTGGGTATGCATCCCTTTTCGTGTTTTGATGAATTTTGGTTAGGTCTCCTAAACTGAGGTCTTTCGCTAGGTTAATCTTGTATTGAAGAAGAGAGAGGGTTAGTGTAGATAAAAATAATGTTAGAGTCTAAGGAGGGGCCCGAGGAGTTACTGGCAACAACGAACCTATCTCTGAGGCGTATTCAATGAGTTGGCATAATTCATCAGGATGATCAGTTCTTTGATATCTTTGTTGGAGGGCGAGCTAACGTTCTAGATCCTCTATTCTCGAGTCTTTGGTGTTGAGTAGTGTGGAGATGGCTGCTTCCCGCACATCTCGAGCAGCAGCGGGCTAGCTCTTCATAACTTCTTGCAGCTTCCTCCGTTGCAATCCTAGAAGCAGTGGCTTAAACATTAGCCTCTTCAATCTGCTTTAGCCCTCCTCTACCAAGCTTTGACTGCTAGTTAATTGCTGGTGTACATGCTCAAGCACCTCTTGATGGCTGACCAACATCTAATCTATCTCCATCGACTTTGTAGTGATCACCTTATTGAGAGCTTTCAATTTCTCAGCATGTGCTTTGTTCAATTTTTCTCTTTCTATTTAGAGGCTTACCACTTTCTGTTCTACTTTAGCATGTCATGACAATGGAATTGTTGGGTGCTAAGAGAGCTCGACCATCTAAACAAGGCACGCACGGGGTTTAGGGGAGCCAAAACGACCAGGTACGGCCTCAAGAGTAGCCGGACACTAGTGAGAGTCGTTGGGCACGTCTGAAGAGCGTAGGTAATAAAAGAGTGGAGCCCATGTATAGAGGGTCTTGTGTTTATTTTGGCTATGGGTGGAGCAAAATGTTAGCTCTCAGTACCCTTGTTTTGGTGAAGAAGTCGTGCAGCCATGGTTACCTTTACACTGGTGTCAGAGCATTACATCCTCCAACGTTGAATGTTGTAAATTGTGGAGTCTGCCAGCCCATTTGCGCAGCATAAACAAGCTGGATCTGCCATTTCCACCATCGTTGCTATAGCCACAACAACTAGTACTACTGGCAGGTGTGCTGTCTACCACAACGCACGGGCAACACAGCGCTGAGCGCTGCAGTAGCAACTAAATAACGAGGAGAGAGGCAACTAATTTTTCTTCCTATCGTGTCTTTCGCTCTCCTACCAACGTTGTCAACCAGTAGTACTGCGCTATCGTCGAAGCCACAGCCAAGAGTTTTTTTTATCTCTTACTTCAACTGAACGGTCAGGCTATGTTGCAGCATAGCGCACGAGCTTCTTTGAAATGAGCTTCTTTGAAATTCAGAGGTTTCTATTTTTATTTTTTTTAAGAGAAAGAAAATCTACTTTCTTTATAAACTTCACAAAGATTTTTGGGTGGTTGCAAGATGAGGTTATCTAGTTTCATGTAGTAGGCGCCCTTGGCTTTAGCTGGAAAACATGCATTTTTTCAAGAAGAATAGCCAATCTCCCATAGTTAGCCAAGGAGTTTCACTTCAAGGTCTTCTAATGAAACAGCATATGCAAAGTTGGGCACCTAAAACTATAATCTGATCGAATATCCAATAATTACAAATCTCCTTTTCTTTGGGAACCAAGTTTGTATACAGGCCCTGTCGTAGGTTTAGACAGGTATAGTGAATGTGAGTAAATTACCTATAACTTTTACATTATTACTCATATGATGTTCCCACTTTGCATATCACAAATACAAATAATATAGAGCTTAACTTGATTTATCGAGTAATTTTTGATGTGTTCTACTATTTTCTATATTATTTAAAAGGTATTAGAATTGTTAAAAAACATACTATTTTATCCTCCCACCACATTTACCATTTAAAATGCTTAAATTGTATGGATCTAGTGATTATTAGATTGGGAAAGATTAGTATAATGTGGGTATAAGGTAAATTTACAAATCTAACGGTTGGATTTTTGTAGATTTACTTTGAAAAATTTATTATGACTGTCAGAGACCCATTAAATCAATTGTAATTTAATTCTAAAAAATTAAATATTGAATCTTTCAATCTAAAAACTCAAGGAATCAATACTCTTGTTGCCATGAATTTATTTAAAAAATTTGACTTAATTTGAGTATGGGAAGGTCCATTTTCAATCCTCCCAAGTGAAAATTCCCATATTATGTCCACTCTCCCCTTTTCAAGTCTAAAACCAATCCTAGTTAGGTTTGGAAATCTAGGCTTGGTAAACTTCACAGCTTAGGTTTCATTCCATGTGTGAGGCTTGGGTAGGCACAAATCTTATATATGCATGCCACTTTATGTACACATGAGCTTCGAGAGGATCCACATAAGCAGCTTGCCACCTCCACCCTCCATGTCAACATGGTCAACCTAGTTGACTCCCCACCTCATCATCCTAGTCATCATTAATGTCACATCATCTTGCCACCTTTGCATGCCACCTCGCACTTGGTGACATGGCATGCCACATCATGGAATTGCCACATCAACCATAATAGTGCCACATGTCAAGAGATTACCACGTGTCATGCACGCATGTGACACGTGGCACCTCCTTCCCACCTCCCCTCTTTTTTCAAAAATATATTTTTGAAAAAGTTAATTTAGTAATTTAGAGAAATAGAATATAAAATTTTAAATAATAAAATATATATAACTTATTAAATAATAAAATTTAAAATCACTAATTTTAAAGGATTATATTTTAAGATTAGATCAATAATATTATTATTAAAGTTCATATTATTAATTTTAAAAAAATAAATTTTTTAATTTAATATTTCTTGAATTTTTTTTATGTAGAATAAACCTTTGAATAAAATTTTAAAAAAAATATTTTATTAAAAAAAAGCAGTTATATAATTATAAAATAAAAGATATATTTAAAGATATATTTATATATCTCGTAATGATAAATATTTAGACTTGTTAATAAATATTATTAATAATATTGATTTTTAAGTGGATAATAGTTTATCTTTAATTATCTTTATATTTATCTTAATTATCCAATCAATCTTAGATAGGAAATCCAATGAGATTTGAAGTGGATAACCTATTTTTCCTATATAATCACACATCTCTAGTACTATCCTACACTTATCTCTAGTACTATCCCATCATTAAGCCTTTATAATATTTTCTCTCTTAGCTTCCTTGAGAATGGGTTCTCAAAGTGGTAGGAGTCGGAAACGTGATAGGACTAGACTTCCGTCCACCAAGTTCAAGAGGAGGAGAGGAGAAGGGTAGCTCGTGAGAGAAAGAGAGAGTGGAGAGCACGTCAACGAGCAACACCTTCCGTTGGCGATGATCCAAGCCTTGCTCCTCCTCTTCCACTTCCTCTCCCTTCGCCCTCTTCCCCCCCACTACCCCTTAGTTTAGATAATCCACATGAACCCGCCCTTCCTCCTGAGTCCCCTTCTCTTCTACAAGAACCCACCCCCTCTCCTTTTGGGCGCCCTTCGTGTAGATAGGAAAGAACTATCAAAGTCAGCAGGGGCACATCGTCGTGCCCATGCAATCTTCCATTCCTATTTCAAAGACCTCACGCCTTCATCACAGGCATGTGTGCTTGATGCTTTGATTGATCTGCCCAACATGGCCAACTGCAGGGCGCTTTCCGACATTGGAGGTCGAAGAGAGAGGAGAGCTCGCATGGCGGTGCTACAAAGTATTCGTCATTCCTATATAGTTAACAAGAAGAGGAACTCTACGGACGCTTTGGCTGCTCGACGGGCTATTGTGGCAGCCATAAGTAGCTCCCAAATGAAGGGTAAGGTTAGTGCCATATCTCGCATCCTTTCCATAGCACCACACGCACTTTTTAGAGTTGGGTCTATTAGACGACAAAGTTTAGATGCCAATGAGGTTGGTGCTTTGTGGGTGAGTAGTGGTCGTGTAGCTAGGCATGATCGCCTACTAGATGAAACCACTAGAACCTTGATAGAAAGTTTTTGGGAGGAGAATTATCGTGCCTCGCCAGTTTTCAAGAAAGCTTTGCGTAAGAGAGTGACAAGAGGAGTGTTCATTGAGCACGGTGCTTGCTTTCTTGAAATGACCCAAACTGAGTTGTATTCTCAGTTTGTGGCTTCGTATCCAGAGCTTAAAATTGGGCAAAGGTCATTTGAGGGGTGTAAGCCTTGGTTTGTGAGGTACTCACGTCAGTGTGACACATGTTGTTGCTACCATGTTGAGTTCAAACTTTTTTATGATGTGTTCTGTTCTCTTAGTGGGCATAGAGAGTTGCCTCGTAGTCCTCGTGATTTCATCCACTCTCTTTTGTGTGCACGCGCACGGAGGATGCTCAGTTCCATAGGATGCCTTGTGTGGAGAGCAATTGCACATCATGTGGTTCACTTGCACATCTACAGATGGTAGATCTTGATGCAAGTGACCAAGAGATAGTGGCATGGCAACGTTATGAGTATGTGACATACTAGCTCCAGAGTGGTTGGACAGTCCAGGAAGTTGCAGCTTGTGGACAAACATACACCACGTTGTCACTTCACAGCCACATTTAGGGAGCAGATCTACCCCTATATACGGCACAGTCATTGTGCCAAGTGGCAAGATCATTAGTTCCGAGCATGCCTGGCAGAGTTTCCTATTGGTGTGGTCATCTCTGTGATTGATTTTGCAGAGAACTACACCTTCACACCTTTTCAGGAGATACAATCTGAGTATTACTTCTCAGAGCACTTCTCAGAGCAGGTAATGGTTATATTTCGTAATATTTGTTTTGTGTTTAAGCTACATTACTTATTTGATTTTTTGTGTCCTAAATGTATGTATTGCTTACCTCACCAGGTTGCTATTATGGTCCACATTAGCTATCGACATGCAGAGGCTCATGTAGATGGGATAGCGAGTACCCCCGAGACTCGTGTTATTATTCGAGAGTATCATTTCTATATCAGTGATGATCGTTCACATGATGCACATTTTGTGCAACACTGTTTTCGTCTCCATGACGATTTTTTAGAAGATTGTGGGATCAGACGTGTCCAGCGATGGGTTTGGTCGGATGGTTGTGGCGCACAGTTTAAGTCATCACCAGTTCAAGTCATCACGACAATTCTATTGGCTCTACAGGTAGTACTTATGGTTTTCTTACATTTACAATTAAACTAAATTCACTAGAACATCTTAAAGAAAACAATAACTAAGACTATCTTTTATGGATTTATAGGTGGCATGTGCAGTCTAGTATCCTAGTGATTTGGTCATTCTTTGAGACTGGTTACGGGAAGGGAGAGCATGATGGTACGGGCGTATGTGTGAAACGTGCCTTGAGGCATCATCAACTGCGGCAGGAAGTGGTTCAGAGATGCGGGCCACGTAGTCGAGTGGTGCTCCCAACATTTGTGTGGGAGTGCAGCATCATCGTACCCCAAACGTGATGCTCGGATTGTCAGGAAATTTTTTTGGCATGTGGATGGTGGCATGATTGACCGTAGAGCCTCCCATGATTGTGACACAGTACGTGGCACCTTGGACTTACATTCCATCAGGAGCATGTGCATGGCGGCCCCCACGATTTACACACGACGGTTTGCATGCTTCTGTGGAGCATGTATGGATGGCGATTGGTCACATTGTGCCTCGAGAGGATGGGCAGATGCATGGATACAGACATTCCTCTCCCCCGAGCATCCTTCACATCGAGTGTTGTCTGATGAGCACACAGGTCCTGCGTTCATAGTCAGTTATGATGACTTGACAGATTTGCTACAGGAGGGTGATGTATTTGCTGTTATTGCCAGTGAGGGAAATAGCGAGGGAGTAGACTACTATTTGATGAGTTGCACTAGGCCAAAGTGCATCCTTGACCAGGATACAGTGGATAATCATGGGTTTTCTTATGACGCCCATAGCATGATTGTGGCAGGCCGATTCTACCAGCAGATTCGACTTCATCGGCGGGGGAGTCTTGAGTTCCAGCAGTGAAAGTGGGAGTTAGAGGCATTTCAGTTCTCTCATCTAGTGGTTGCTACCAGGCTCACTCTTGATCGAGTGTACAGAGCCGAAAACACAGAGGCATTTCAGTTCTCTCATCTAGTGGTTGCTACCAGGCTCACTCTTGATCGAGTACAGAGCCGAAAACACAGTTCTCACCCAAGTTTTCGGCTTCGAGTGGATGACCATGAGAGCATTCTTGAGCATTTGAGAGCTAGAGAGGGTGCTGCTGACTAGATCTCTATCTTGATAATGACTAAACTCAGACTAGCTGGGTTAGCTCACTTACATTGTACTTAGATTTTTTGGGAGTGACTAATTTCAGAATAGCTGGGGTAGCTCATTTTCATTCTAATGTACTTATTTGATGTTTATATCATTATGAGTTTTTTCATTATATTTTAGTTGATGTTCTTGATTTTATTGAATTTTTTATTACTTTGACTATCATATTGTTTGTTGAAAATCTCCATGTCATCGTACCCAAACATGCCCCGATGGGAACCAAACTTTGCAAGCATGTGGGGGGACCCCACATGCATGCAAAGTTTAGTCACAATCGGAGCATGTTTGGATTGGTAATTAGCGCCCAATGCAGATTTTTCAAGTCTCTTGGTGCTTAAGAGGCCATAGAAAATCCGGGCCTTCCCCATACCATCGTACCCAAACATGCTCCGATGGGGACCAAACTTTGCAAGCATGTGGGAGGGACCCACCCCCACATGCTTGCAAAGTTTGGTCACAATCAGAGCATGTTTGGATTGGTAATTAGCGCCCAGTGCGGGTTTTTGAAGTCTCTTGGTGCTTAAGAGGCCATGGATAATCCGGGCCTTCCCCATACCATCATACCAAAACATGCTCCGATGGGGACCAAACTTTGCAAGCATCTGGGGGGGACCCACCCCGACATGCTTGCAAAGTTTGGTCACAATCAGAGCATGTTTAGATTGGTAAATAGCGCCCAGTGCGGGTTTTTGAAGTCTCTTGGTGCTTAAGAGGCCAAGGAAAATCCGGGCCTTCCCCATACCATCCTACCCAAACATGCTCCGATGGGGACCAAACTTTGAAAGCATGTGAAAGGGAACCCACCCCCACATGCTTGCAAAGATTGGTCATAATCGGAGCATGTTTGGATTGGCGGGTTTTTGAAGTCTCTTGGTGCTTAAGAGGCCAAGGAAAATCCGGGCCTTCCCCATACCATCGTACCCAAACATGCTCCGATGGGGACCAAACTTTGCAAGCATGTGGGGGGGACGCCACCCCTACATGCTTGCAAATTTTGGTCACAATCAGAGCATGTTTGGATTGGTAATTAGCGCCCAGTGCGGGTTTTTCAAGTCTCTTGGTGCTTAAGAGGCCATGGATAATCCGGGCCTTCCCCATACCATCATACCCAAACATGCTCCGATGGGGACCAAACTTTGCAAGCATGTGGGGGGGACCCCACCCCCACATGCATGCACAATTTAGTCACAATCGGAGTATGTTTGAATTGGTAATTAACGCCCAGTGTGGATTTTTGAAGTCTCTTGGTGCTTGAGAGGCCATGGAAAATCCGGGCCTTCCCCATACCATCATACCCAAACAAGCTCCGGATGGGGACCAAACTTCGCAAGCATGTGGGGGGGACCCACCCCCACATGCTTGCAAAGTTTGGTCACAATCAGAGCATGTTTGGATTGGTAATTAGCGCCCAATCCGGGTTTTTGAAGTCTCTTGGTGCTTAAGAGGCCATGGAAAATCCGGGCCTTCCCCATACCATCGTACCCAAACATGCTTCGATGGGGACCAAACTTTGCAAGCATGTGGGGGGGACCCACCCCTATATGCTTGCAAAGTTTGGTCACAATCGGAGCATGTTTGGATTGGTAATTAGCGCCCAGTGCGGATTTTTCAAGTCTCTTGGTGCTTAAGAGGCTATGGAAAATCCGAGCCTTCCCCATACCATCGTACCCAACCATGCTCCGATGGGGACCAAACTTTGCAAGCATGTGGGGGGACCCACCCCCACATGCTTGCAAAGTTTGGTCACAATCGAAGCATGTTTGGATTGGTAATTAGCACCCAATGCGGGTTTTTGAAGTCTCTTGGTGCTTAAGAGGCCAAGGTAAATCCGGACCTTCCCTATACCATCGTACACAAACATGCTCCGATGGGGACCAAACTTTGCAAGCATGTGGGGGGGACCCACCCCCACATGCTTGCAAAGTTTGGTCACAATCGGAGCATGTTTGGATTGGTAATTAGCGCCCAGTGCGGATTTTTCAAGTCTCGGTGCTTAAGAGACCATGGAAAATCCGGGCCTTTCCCATATTATCGTACCCAAACATGCTCCGATGGGGACCAAAATTTGCAAGCATATGGGAGGGACCCACCTTCACATGCTTGTAAAGTTTGGTCACAATCGGAGCATGTTTGGGTAAGATGGTATGGGAAAGGCCCGGATTTTCTATGGCCTCTTAAGCACCAAGAGACTTCAAAAACACGGACTCTGATTGTGACCAAACTTTGCAAGCTTGTGGGAGTGGGTCCCCCCCACATGCTTGCAAAGTTTGGTCTCCATCGGAGCATGTTTGGGTACGATGGTATGGGGAAGGCCCGGATTTTCCATGGCCTCTTAAGCACCAAGAGACTTCAAAAACCCGCACTGGGTGCTAATTACCAATCCAAACATGCTCTGATTGTGACCAAACTTTGCAAGCATGTGGGGGTGGGTCCCCCCCACATGCTTGCAAAGTTTGGTCCCCATCGGAGCTTGTTTGGGTACGATGGTATGGGGAAGACCCGAATTTTCCATGGCCTCTTAAGCACCAAGATACTTCAAAAACCTGGACTGGGCGCTAATTACCAATCCAAACATGCTCTGATTGTGACCAAACTTTGCAATCATGTGGGGGTGGGTCCCCCCCACATGCTTGCAAATTTTGGTCCCCATCGGAGCTTGTTTGGGTACGATGGTATGGGAAAGGCCCGGATTTTCCATGGCCTCTTAAGCACCAAGAGACTTGAAAAATCTGCACTGGGCGCTAATTTCCAATCCAAACATGCTCCGATTGTGACCAAACTTTGCAAGCATGTGGGGGTGGGTCCCCCCCATATGCTTGCAAAGTTTGGTCCCCATCGAAGCATGTTTGGGTACGATGGTATAGGGAAGGCCCCGATTTTCCATGGCCTCTTAAGCACCAAGGGAAGCACCAAGAGACTTCAAAAACCCGCACTGGGTGCCAATCCCCATGATTGTGACCAAACTTTGCAAGCATGTGGGGATGGGTTCCCCCCACATGCTTGCAAAGTTTTGGTCCCCATCGGAGCCTGTTTGGGTACGATGATATGGGGAAGGCTCGGATTTTCCATGGCCTCTTAAGCACCAAGAGACTTCAAAAACCCGGACTGGGTGCTAATTAGCAATCCAAACATGCTTTGATTGTGACCAAACTTTGCAAGCATGTGGGGGTGGGTCCCGCCCACATGCTTGCAAATTTTGGTCCCCATCGGAGCATGTTTGGGTGCGATGGTATGGGGAAGGCCCGGATTTTCCATGGCCTCTTAAGCACCAAGAGACTTCAAAAATCCGCACTGTACGCTAATTACCAATCCAAACATGCTCCGATTATGACCAAACTTTGCAAGCATGTGGGGGTGGGTCCCCCCCACATGCTTGCAAAGTTTGGTCCCCATCGGAGCATGTTTGGGTACGATGGTATGGGGAAGGCCCGGATTTTCCATGGCCTCTTAAGCACCAAGAGACTTCAAAAACCCGGACTGGGCCCTAATTACCAATCCAAACATGCTCTGATGGGGACCAAACTTTTCAAGCATTTGGGGGTGGGTCCCCCCCACATGCTTGCAAAGTTTGGTCCCCATCGGAGCATGTTTGGGTACGATGGCATGGGGAAGGCCCAGATTTTCCATGGCCTCTTAAGCATTAAGAGACTTCAAAAAGCCACACTGGGTGCTAATTACCAATCCAAACATGCTCTGATTGTGACCAAACTTTGCAAGCATGTGGGGGTGGGTCCCCCCCACATGCTTGCAAAGTTTGGTTCGTATCGGAGCCTGTTTGGGTACGATGGTAAGGGGAAGGCCCAGATTTTCCATAGCCTCTTAAGCACCAAGAGACTTCAAAAACCCGCACTGGGCGCTAATTACCAATCCAAACATACTCCTATAGTGACCAAACTTTGCAAGCATGTGGGGGTGGGTTCCCCCCCACATGCTTGCAAAGTTTGGACCCCATCGGAGCCTGTTTGGGTATGATGGTATGGGAAAGGCCCGGATTTTCCATGGCCTCTTAAGCACTAAGAGACTTCAAAAACCCGCACTGGGCGCTAATTACCAATCCAAACATGCTCTGATTGTGATCAAACTTTGCAAGCATGTGGGGGTGGGTCCCTCCCACATGATTGCAAAGTTTGGTCCCCATCGGAGCATGTTTGGGTACGATGGCATAGAGATTTTCAAACAATATGATAGCCAGTGTTAAAAAATATAATAAAATCAAGAACATCAACTAAAATGTAATGATACTCAATAATGAAAAAACTCATAATGATATAAACATCAAATAAGTACATCAGAATGAAAATGAGCTATCCCAGCTAGTCTGAGGTTAGTCACTGCCCATAAATCTAAGTACAATGTAAGTGAGCTAACCCAGCTAGTCTAAGTTTAGTCACTATCAACGGCAACCCAATCAAAATCGTCATCTCTAACTGTCGACGTGCGCGTCGAGGCTGCTGTGCACGTCGAGGAGGTTGTGCTGGGTGCGGGGGTCGTCGAATGTCTGCGGGGAGGTCTGCCTCAAAGGCAAGATCGTGAGCTGGTGCCGGTGTACTCGGGAGCTCACGAGTCCCAAAAGCTGCTATAGTCCTCTCTCTCTCTCTCTACGTCGTGCTAATGCAAGACGTCTTTGTCTGTAAACCCAAAATCCATAATCTGCAATGGTACGTGTCTGCCACTCTGCTCGTGTAAGCTCCTCTGCTGTAAGGACACGCTGCTCATGAGAAGCAGCACTGCTGCTAGCACCATCACCCGAGGTGCAAGGACCAGCACCACCCACGCGCTCATATGCTATGATTTGGCTCTCATGTAGGACTCTCTGGTATGCATCAAACTCATGTGAGCTCCACTCAATCTCTGGAGGCACCTCAAGCTCCTGATCTCTATCATTGAAGGCGTCGAGTCCCAAGTCAATAGCTGATGTAAAATCAATAGGCCTGCCAGTCCTAGCATCTACTCGAACGAGGCCTGGGTGAAGATCATCAATGCCCAAAACTCTGTATGTCGCTAGGTCGACGCGTGCACGGCAAGAGGGGCATGCTGAGAACCGTATTAGCTCCTGGGTGATGCAAGACAAATGGAAAAAATGTCCACATCCCAGGGCATATCCACCAGTAGTATCAATGTCCTCGATACATAAAGCGCAGCACGCATCACGTAGGAAGGGTGGTGCATCTTGAGGGAGAGGTCGTCGAAAAACCTCTGTAATTTAACAGGCCGTGGATATAAAGGTAGGTAAGGCACTGTCACGTCCGAGGATCTACGAAACTCTCGAACATGCAGCATCAACTGCTCTGCCCTATGCTGGGCAATCCGCGCCATAATCTCATGATGCTGTGCCTCAGCTCTAGAGCTCTCTACCTCGGTCCGAGCCTACGCAAAAAAGTAAAGCATAAAAATAATTGATTAGTCTCTCTCATTAGGTATTACTTAAAGAAATTTATAACTTAAGACCTTAATTATAACTCTTTTATGTGCAAGAGAAACCTACCTGCTAGATGTCGGACTCTCTCAGATGCTGTGCCTCTGCAGTAGCTGCCTCTGCCGTTTGTAATGTAGCTCTAAGGTAGTCAATCTCTGCTCTCGCCTCTACCAACTCCTGAGTGAGTCTCTCAGTGGTAGGTGTGGGACCCTACGTGATACAATCAACCATGCCGCTCATGTAAAAATATAGAAAAGTACATATAAACATGTAAATAAATGACTAAAAAAACTTAAGAAGTAATAAATATGTAAATACCTCGACATCCGTCGGTATCGATCGTGAGAACAGGCGCACCACGTGCTGGATGCTCTCCGTGGTACTCCATACGTCGATGCCGACCTGGGTGCCAAGAGCCTCTACTGTCGACATAGGCACAAATGAAGGCTCTGTATAGTAGGAGCTACACGAAGGGCTGGTGGAGGCCGCCTACCCTGGTCCTGGAGACGGCCTCGGCCAGCACCACCACCCGGCCGCCGATGAGTAGTGTAATCCACCTCCTCCCCTAAGACAAACTCTGCATATAATTGCTTTGCGAAGTATATGGGAATCTGGCGGTTGTTCGGCATCCTCCCATATGCGGCAACATACCGACTATAGATATGTGCCGCCATACGAGGATGCGAACACCGCGAAATAGTAAGGGGCTTGCCCGCCCAGGCCTCATCCCACGACTATCGAGGAAAAGATCTAAGTAGGCTCCATCCCTAATCGGAGCAAGATCACATACCTGACGATATGTCAGGCCATGTGACACAGGAGCAGTGTGATGGTGGGCTATCCACTCATCTACATAATCAATATCGTGAAGGCTACGAAGGGACGAAAGCATCGCCTCCAAGTTTGCCACGATATGTAATGTAGACGGTGTGTCTCTAGCACTCCTACGGACGGATAGCCGCTAACTCGCGGGTCTATCTCTGCGATGAGGTCCACAATAGATGAGCGGCCCTCCTCGTGTGACTCCATGCTAAAACCTAAGCCTAACACAAAGGTCCAATGTGAAGGGTCTAATGTGAAGGATCTAATGCTTAGTGCTAAGTAGCACTAATGAAGCTATAAAACAATGCTAATGGGCCCACTAATGCTAATCCAAATCAAGAGAGCAAGGAGAGTGAAAACGACTTCTGACACAATGAGGCCAAAAAAAAGTTTTTCGGTTTTATAACCTCGATCGAGGTTCGGTAGCATCATGCAATTTAGGGTTTGCAAGATTAACGCTCTGGATTTTAGGGTTAGTGAAACATACGACCAAGATACAAACTTAATTTTAGGGTTGGTGAAGGATCGACAGCTGAGATTTAATATTACTATCTCGTTCGAGGTACATGGACGGCTATGATTTAAAGTCATTACCACGACCAAGGTATGTCGACGGTCGAGATTCATTATATACCTCGACCGAGATATTTAAACGGCTGAGATCGCATCTTCCAATGCACCTAAATGGACGGTAGAGATTGCGTCTCTGTAGATCGCATCTTCCAACGCACCTAAATGGACGGTAGAGATTGCGTCTCTGTAACTCAAACGAGATATTTGGACGGTGGAGATTGCATCTACGTATCTCGAACGAGATATTTGGATGGTGGAGATTGTCTCTGTATCTCGAACGAGCTATTTGGACGGTGGAGATTGGATCTCAATATTGTTGAGATATCGAGCTCGTCTAGTGAGGCGGTGGTCACTGATGACCCGCCTGGGGGATAGGCCCCACACTTACACCACTGGCATGGTTGGTGAGATCTTGGGTGATATGCGGCCAGTGGGATGACAGGCTGTGTGACAGCCATTCTAGAGACTGGCATAGTTATAGCGCCAGCTCATTTAGTCGGGTTCACACTATAGAGAACCCGTGTATGTATTTGGTTGAGTACCTTTCATATTATGTGTACTCTTATCTTGTATATGGTGTGTTGAGTGTTGAGTAGAGAAGAAGAAGATTTTCAGCCTCTCACCTTGTGTGTTCTCTATTAGGGTTTTGTGAGTGTGTGTGTGTGCTTGCAAGAGCTCAAGCTCTCTTCCCCCCTGCATCTTTTCATGGTATCAGAGCCTGGTTCGTGCTAAGGACTGAGCTGCAAGCAAGAGAACCACAGGAAGCGGTACGAGGGTAAGAGCTTCAACTACTCTTCCCTATTGTGTTGGTGACTATACCCTTGTCGGGAGCTCTACGGGAGGCACCGGCAAACGGTCTCTGATTGAGGAGCTTTCTTCGCGGGAGTAAAGCTATAGGGCAACTATACAGTCCTTCGGACTAAGTCCTTTGGACTGAATTTCCGGGCCGAAAACGCGTTTTGGGCGCGTCTGGACCTCCGTTTTTCAGAAAGCAGGCAATTTCGAGCACTGCGGGTAAGTCATCGATTCTCTGCAGAACTCTGTTTTAAGAACTGCAAGAAGACAGATTGACTGTGCAGACACTGTGGGTGCTGCAAAGAGGTCTACAGTTGCCATTGGGTGTATGTATGCACATTGAAGTCACTGGTTGTGACATTTGAGAGTACTAGAGTACCGCTGCAGAAAAATCAGCAGTTTGTGCAGAAAAACCAGAGTGCAGTTTCTGGTAAAATTGTGTGTTTGGCAAGATGTCTAATGATGGCATAACACAGATTGTGGCTGAGAAGCTGGATAAGAATAACTTCCATGCTTGGAGGTTCAGGTTAACGAATTTCCTGATGGGAAAAGGCTATTGGGACTACATAGAAGGTGAGCATGAAGAGGCACCGGAGATACCGGATATAAATCCGACTGCTGCAGATGTGAAAGAGTTTAAAGACTGGAACCAAGGAGCCAGGAAGGTTATGTATTGGCTATCCATTAGCATACAGGACACCATGATTGGGCACATTCAGGATGCCAAGTCCCCCAAGGAGGCGTGGGACACCTTGGTAAAGCTTTATGAAACAAATACCAAGGCACACAAGATACAGTTGAAGAATGAACTTCATACTGTGGAGAAAAAGAGCATGTCTGTGAATGACTATGCGCTGAAGATAAAGGGTATTGTGGAATCCCTTGCATCTATTGGTGTGTCAGTAGATGATGATGATAAAGTGGAGGTCTGTCTACGTGGTCTCGGGCCACAATACAAGGCGTTCAAGACGTCTATTTAGACTCGGGAAAACATTCCCAACTTTACAGATTTGGTGTCTATGCTGATTATCGAAGAGAAGAGTTTGGGTGAAGACCAACAGTCTTCACAAAGCAAAAACAGTTCAGAGCAACAGGCCTTCTACACGAGTTCAGGAAGAGGACGAGGTAGAGGAGGCCGTGGACGCGGTCAAGGAGGTGGCCGAACAGGTAATCAGAATTATGGCCAGCAGCAGCAGCAACAACAACAGTCCCAGAATCAACAACAACAACAACAACACACAGGTGGAAGAGGCAAATTCAAAGGCAGGGGGAGTCAAAGAGGCCGTGGAAATTGGCAAAGGCAATACAATGATGCACGTGAATGCTATTATTGTGGTAAGCCTGGACATGTGCAGGCAGAATGTTATAAGAAGCAGGCTGACATGCAAAATGGGAAAGTGCAGCAAAACAACTATGCATCCTCAAGCAGAAATAATGAGGATAATGAAAGGTTGTTTGTTATGCAGCATGTCGTGAATGCCATGTCTGAAAATGTGGATGCAGCACAAAAAGAGAATGTATGGTATGTGGATTCAGGCGCTTTGAACCACATGACAAGTCATGGGGAGTGGTTCAAGGAGATGAAAAACCCGGAAAGACCAGGTTTTGTTGAAACAGGGGATGACACTGCTCATCCAATTGCCCACGTTGGAGATGTGCCATTATCTATGCAGGATGGCAAAGTGAAGTACCTTGCAGATGTACTTCACGTTCCAAACATAACAAAGAATCTGGTTTCAGTTGGCCAGATGATTGAGCAGGGTTTGCAGGTTCGGTTTAACCCTGATGGATGTTATGTTGAAGATTTTAAAGACAAGTGCAGGTTGGTTGCAAAAGGCAACAGAGTGGGCAGAATGTTTACATTGAATGTAGACATGCCTGAAATGAGTGCTGCGATGTTTGCAAATGGTTCAGGAGTTGTTGCAGACACAGACATATGGCATAAAAGAATTGGACATGTAAATGTGCAGAGATTGAAGTCTATGCAAACAAAAGGAATTGTGACAGGGCTGCCAAAATTTAAAGTGGAAGGTATGCAGAAAATATGTGAAGCATGCCAATTTGGGAAGCAAACAAAGCATGTGTTTCCACGTAACAGATATGTGAGCAGAAATGCACTAGATCTTGTGCATTCAGATGTATGGGGTCCTACGAAGACCATATCTATGGGAGGCTGCAGGTATTATGTGACTTTCATTGATGACCACACAAGGAAAGTGTGGGTATATTTCATGAAAGAGAAGAGTGAGGTGTTCACTCACTTTCAGAATTTCAGAGTTTTGGTTGAAAAGCAAACAGGGAAATATGTCAAGTGCCTAAGGTCAAATGGAGGGGGAGAGTACTTCTCCAATGAGTTCTCTGAATTTTTGAAGAAGAATGGTATTCGGAGACAATTCACATGCAGATACACTCCGCAGCAAAATGGAGTTGCTGAGCGGAAAAATAGGCACATTGCTGAGATTGCGTGAGCATTGATGGAAGAGAAGAATATGCCGCATTGCTATTGGGCTGAGGCTGTTTCTACAGCAGTATACATCATGAACAGGACTCCAACTGCAGCCATACATGATGTAACTCCAGAGGAGAGGTTTACTGGCAGAAAACCAGATTTGTCTCATCTGAAAGTCTTTGGATGCATTGCATATGTGTATGTGCCAGATGAGCTGAGAACTAAGCTGGATCCAAAAGCAAAAAAATGTGTGTTTATTGGATACTCCCTTGAGCAAAAGGGATACAGGTGTTATAACCCTGCTACACGTGAGTTGAGGGTAAGCAGGGATGTTGTCTTTGATGAGATGAGTAGCTGGTATGCTGCTGAAAAAGAAGCTGTTGGGACTGATGTGAGTGGAAGTGTGGTTGCACAAAATGCAGGTCAGCAATCACAGTCTTTGAGTGGACCAGGAGAGTCCTCATCTAGTGGGTCTGTTGATAGACCATGGAGTGGCAGGCTGCGTCATAATACCAGCCCTGCAAATGTGATTAGTACATCACGTAAAGGAAAAGAGAAAGTGGTTGAGCCCCTTGGTATGCCTGACATTTCTGCAGGGCATTCTCATGTTGATGGAGAGTCTAGTGGCTCAGATATGAGCCTTGATGAGGAGCTTGGGATCCCAGCTATGAGAACACCTGGTGTAAAGAAGGCTATGGAAGCCATGAATGAAAAGCTGCGAAGATCAGGGAGAGTGAAGAACCCTGTGCAGAGATTTACATATGATGGTTATGTGGCACATCACTATGCATATATGGCAAAGGTTGTGCAGGTTGTTGAGCCCACATGCATTGATGAGGCTGTTGAAAATGTGAATTGGGAGAAAGCTATGGATGAAGAGATGGATGCACTATATTGAAATGAAACTTGGGATTTAGTGCAATTGCCAGAAGGCAAGAAAGCCATTGGATGCAAGTGGGTGTACAAAGTTAAACATAACAGTGATGGAAGCATAAACAAGTACAAGGCTAGATTGGTAGCCAAAGGATATGCGCAGACATATGGGATTGATTATGAGGAAACTTTCAGCCCAGTTGCCAAGATGGCAACGGTGAGAGTTGTGATAGCAGTGGCTGCGTCAAAGCAATGGTCTTTACATCAAATGGATGTAAAGAATGCATTCTTGCATGGGGATTTGCAAGAAGAGGTGTATATGTTGCAGCCACTTGGTTATGAGGATGTGGGTCACCCCGAGCATGTTTGCAGGTTGAAGAAAGCCTTGTATGGCTTAAAGCAAGCACCAAGAGCATGGTCAGACAAGATTTCTGAATATCTTGTCACTATTGGCTTTCATGTAGCCAATGCAGATTTCTCGCTGTATGTGAGACATGGTGATAGAGGAGTTGTGCTTGTTGTCATCTATGTAGATGACTTGATCATTACGGGGGACCATAATGCAGAGATCTTTGATGTAAAGATCTTGCTAAGACAGAAGTTCGAGATGAAGGATCTGGGGGAGCTCAGATATTTCTTGGGCATTGAGGTGATTAGGTCACCACATGGTATTGGATTACTGCAGAGACAGTATGGCTTGGACATGTTGTCCAAGTATGGTATGACAGGCTGTAAGCCTATTTCTGTGCCATTGGATCAGAATGGCAAGTTGAGTACAGATTCAGGAGAGATCTTGGAGGATCCTACTATGTACAGGAGCATAGTAGGAAGCTTGATCTACATGACGATCACCAGACCATATTTGAGCTATGCTGTTGGGTTGGTGAGTCAGTTTATGCAGGTTCCACGAAAACCGCATTTGGATGCAGTGAGACGCATACTGAGGTATGTGAGATCTACTTTGCATTGTGGACTATTCTATGAGACTGGGACAGAGATATGTGTACATGGGTACACAGATGCTGATTGGGCTGGTAGTATCTCAGATAGAAGATCTACCAGTGGCTTCATGTTTTCTTTGGGGAGTGCTGCTGTGACTTGGAGCAGCAAGAAGCAGCCTACGGTTGCTCTATCGAGTACAGAGGCTGAGTACAGAGGAGCTGCTATGGCAGCATGTGAGGTAGCTTGGTTGAGAAAGCTACTTGCAGATTTGGGTCTATCAGTGGATAGACAAGTTGTCATTTTTTGTGACAACATTAGCAGTATACAGTTAGCCAGGAACCCAGTCTTTCATGCTCGTACGAAGCACATAGAGGTCCATTACCACTTCGTTAGAGAGAAGGTCTTGGCAGGAGACCTTGACCTTGTTTATGTCAGCACAGAGGATCAGGTAGCTAACATCTTCACCAAAGCATTGGGTACAGAGAAGCTCCGCAGATTCAGGGCTTCGCTTGGTGTACATGAGATGGAGTTGAGCTCGAGGGGGAGTGTTGAGATATCGAGCTCGTCTAGTGAGGCGGTGGTCACTGACCCGCCTGGGGGATAGGCCCCACACTTACACCACTGGCATGGTTGGTGAGATCTTGGGTGATATGCGGCCAGTGGGATGACAGGCTGTGTGACAGCCATTCTAGAGACTAGCATAGTTATAGCGCCAGCTCATTTAGTCGGGTTCACACTATAGAGAACCCGTGTATGTATTTGGTTGAGTACCTTTCATATTATGTGTACTCTTATCTTGTATATGGTGTGTTGAGTGTTGAGTAGAGAAGAAGAAGATTTTCAGCCTCTCACCTTGTGTGTTCTCTATTAGGGGTTTGTGAGTGTGTGTGTGTGCTTGCAAGAGCTCAAGCTCTCTTCCCCCCTGCATCTTTTCAAATATCTCGTTTGAGATACGTGGACGGTGGAGATTGTATCCCTTTATCTCGAACAATGAATGGTCGTGATTTGATTTTAATTTCTCGTTCGAGATACGTGGACGATGGAGATGTGCTAGTCAAATATGCCTAGGGGGATATAGCGTGGCCCTGATGTGGATCCGAGTGGCATAGATATCTCGATCGAGATAATGTGGTGGCAGTGACATGTAATGGTGACATGGATGATGACTGGAAACCCGAACTTGCTAGCGTGGCATTAGTTGGCATCTCGATTGAGATATGTCGATTTAGGCTTGGGAGGCACGTGTCGTGTTTTAATTCACGGTGCTATCACGATCGAGGTACTCCGCCCGAGATGCATGGATGTCCCAATTTTAGAGAGAGTGAACGAAAGTGAGTACCCTCATCTTGCAACCTCCCTTTTAACCTTTGAAATTTGGAGGCCGTTCTCACGGTGGATTTCAAGTGGAGTTTCGGGTTGGAAGGAGCTTCTCACCGATATCTCTCAGCTTTTGATACCTCACACTGGCAATTTCATATCGAGCTAACAATTTGATAGCTTTCCTAGAGCTTGGAATTGAGGTTGATGCTATGTTTATTCTCTTGCATCGCATTTAGGGGGTCCATATTTAATCTAATAACCCTAATGAGTTTGTAAGTGGAGATCCTAGTCGTTTGTTGTGGACACTAAAAAGGCAGTGGGACTGATCCTGGGTTCACGATTATCCGATGATCTTCTTGATGATAATTTGGTCAGCACTAAATAGTTTAAGGCTCTAGAGTCCGGTACTTTGGACATTGAGGCCAAGTACAATAAGATACACCTCTTTCTTCAGGAGTTAAAGGATAATATGCAAGCTTATACGACTGTAAGTGCTTCAGTGGGAGGGATGCCAGTGGCTCCCGTCCAAGGGGGCAAAATGAATGTCGATACATCTCACTCTAGAGATGCTGCTGATATTCTAAAAGATCTAAAACCTTCGACTTTTAATGGGGAGGAGAAGGAACGCAATAAGGATGCGATCAACACTTTTTTACAAAAGTGGCAAGATTTGCATCGATTGCGTCAAACTCCAGAGGAGATACGCGCACTTGAAGCGAGCTTAACTCTAGGAGGTAAAGCATATAAGTGTTGGATGAGCTTGGAGTCCAGAAATCGGGCAACTACATGGGCTGGATTTGAAAGTGCGTTCATGAAAGAATTTCTTTCAGAGAATGAGATGGATCGTAATTGGGAAGCATGTGACAATTGTGACATGAGAAATCTCACAGACTCAGTATATCTCCAATTATAGAGAAATCATTCCCAAGTTGAAAGGTATGGATGACTTTCAAAAGATTCGTGGATTTATTCATAGATTAAGCTTGGACTATAAGAATCAAGTTAAACAAAATGAGCCAAAAACTTTAGAAGAAGCAATTAAGTTTGCTCAGATTTTAAACGACACTGTCGAAAAAAAAGTGTGCGCAGAATGCACAATGGACATCTAGTGTGTCCAAAGGTTACAAGCATCAAGGTCAAAATAAAAGAAAGGAACTAACCAAAAGAATGACCAATCTAAGAAGTCTAAAGGACCACACAAATTTCTGAAGCATGAAGAATTTGAAAGAGCTAAAAAAGAAATTTTATGTTTTCACTGCATGGAAAAGGGTCATAGTAAACTACAGTGTCCTAAGCTAAAAGAAAATGAGAAGAACCAGTGTGATCAAAGTAAAGAAAAGAGTCGAGAGTGGTTATATAACATTGGTCCATCTTTGTCTAGAAGTTATTTGCATAACTCTTTTGAGTTGACATAGATGGTAAGAAAGTGTGCTTACGAGATGAACATGAGGTTCCCTCGTCACCTCTTATATTTTCTATGGAACTCAATCACCTTGTACAAGCTAAGGAAGTAGAAAACATCCTTTTTTGTGACATGTGGAAAAGGTAATGACATGATGTCATTACCTTTTCCACATGTGAAAACATAAGTGGTTTGAGTGAGCATAGTGTTTACATGACTTCTTTTAAATCCAAGCATGTGAAAACATAAGTGGTTTGAGTGAGCATAGTGTTTACATGACTTCTTTTAAATCCAAGCATGTTAACAATAAAGAAGTTAATGAATCCTTAAAGAAATTTTTACAAGAATTTAAAGTGTGTTTCCATATAAATTATCAGAAGGATTACCTCATGTCCATAATGTTGAGCATCCAATCAAAGTAATACTTGGCTCGAAGCCAATAAGTAAGCCTCCTTATCAGCTTAGTTTTAAGGAAGCACAAGAAGTAGAACAAAAGCTAAAGGAATACCTTAAAAGTGGATTCATTGGACCAAGCACTTTGCCTTGGGCTTCCCCAATTCTATTGGTGAAGAAAAAATATAGGGCTCTGCAATTATGCGTAGACTACTATGGTTTGAATCAAATTACGATTAAGAATAACTATTCTTTTCCCACAAATAGATGAGTTGTTTGATTAACTCCAAGGGCAAAAGTACTTTATGAAAATCGATTTACGATCCAAATATCATCAAGTGAGAATTCGAGAAGCGGATGTCCAAAAGACTTCTTTTCAAATTAAGTTTGGTCACTACTATGAGTTTTTAATCATGCCCTAATGCTCCGGTCACATTCATGACACTCCTCGGGGGGTGCACCTCAAAATATGTAAGTCTACCACGTGCGATCATTAGGTGGGGTTTTTTTAATCCAAAATATTGGGTAAATTTACAGAAATACAATTACAAGTGGGGTATTTTAATTGTACTTTGGAAAAAAAACCGTAAGTTTATAAAGAAAAAGGGGTAGTTTTATTAGCTCAAAATTCACAGATAAGGGGATTTTTAAATACCGCTTGAACGCACGTCGTAGGAGGGGCTTCCATATAGTGGACCCCCCGAGTGACACTCGTGGATAGTGGATTGAAACCTTATTTAGGAAAATTTGTTATGGTTTTCCTAGACGATATCCTAATCTATAGTCACACTAAAAAAGAATATCACGAACACTTACGACGGCAAGTATTTGAGTTACTTAGGAAGGATTCACTTTATGCCAAAGAGAGTAAATGTGAATTCTTTATAAAAGAAATCCAATTCTTAGGCCACATAATCTCGGAAGATGGCATTCGTATGGATCCAACCAAAGTTGAAGCCATATTGAAATGGCCACATCCCACAAACTTAGAAGAATTATAAATTTTTCTTGGTTTGTCTCGATTCTATAGAAAGTATGTTCAAGATTATGCTAAGATAGCTGTTCCAATGACATATCAGCTTAAAAGAAAGGGCTTTCATTTGGGGGATTCCTAACAAAGAAGTTTTGAAATACTTAAGGTAGCTATAGCTCCCATTCTCCAAGTTGTCAATCTGAATCAACCCTTTATGGTAGAGACAGATGCTAGTAATGATGCAGTAGGTGCAGTCCTTTTACAAGAGGGAAAACCTATTGCATTTAAAAGGAAAAAGTTGGACTGAGCTCAACAAAATTATTTAGCTTATGAAAGGGAATTATATGCTATTATTCATGCCTTAAAGAAGTGGAGGCATTATTTATATGGTGCTAGATTTGAGATAGTATTTGACCATGACAGTATCAAATGGCTATCTAGTCAAAAAGAGTTGGAAAGTATGCAAAGCTCGATGGACAGATTTGCTCTAAGAGTTTGACTTTCAACTAAGATATAGAAAAGGATGTTACAATGTGGTAGTTAATTCATTGAGTTACATGCCCATGGTTAACGAGTTGAGTTTTACTCAAATTAAGAGTGATTTTTTTGGAATCACTAAAGGAGAAGTGTGTTGATGATCTGCATTATGCCCACGTGTGGAGTGTCGTAGAGAAGAAGAATCCCTTGACTATAAATAAAGATAGCCCCGTTCATGAGACAAACACTTCCACTATGGTAAGTCTCGAGAGTTGTCTCAAGGAGACATGTCACTTATTAAGTAATGAAAGAAATCGTTGGAAGAAATTTTTCGTCAATAATGGTTACCTACTTTACAAAGGTAGAGTATGTATACCATCGAACTCAGACATTAGGTGTCGAATTTTATATGAATGTCATGATAGTGCAATGTTGATTCCTTCCCATTGTTGCATTTTGTTGAATTAAAAAAAAAATCTTCAGAGTCGTTTCACAATAGTTTATCCCACATTGATGTACAAGCCCAAGGGTGTACTTCCTCATATAAAAGGGGGCCATTTCAAGCAAGAAACATATCACTTGCACTTATCTCAAATCTCATTATGTATCCAAGCTAATTCATCTTGGTGTCTAATTGTACTTAAGTGCATCTTAATTAACACATACTCATGATGAGTCTTCTTCATTTTTATCCACCGTAGATTAGTGTTGTCATTAGAGTAAGATTAGTTTCTAATTAGATAGATGTTATGTCATTATTAGGAGAGCTTGATCCATAGTTTTATCACGGTTCCAGAGCTTGGTTTTACTTTCCTAGCTTAGTTTAGCATTTATACACATTATTAGCACTTATCTTTATCATTAGGATTTCTTAGAGTGATTAAGGTTTTTTGAATTAGTCTCTTTTCATCATAGCTTTCCCTCCTTGCTACCTTTGAGATGAGAAAGGTCTATAAGGTTAAGAAAAGAGAGAGTCTTTTCATCATAGCTTTCCCTCCTTGCTATCTTTGAGATGAGAAAGGTCTATAAGGTTAAGAAAAGAGAGAGTCTTCAAGTAAATTTATGTGAGTAGCAAAGCGCTACACATAGAAAAGAGGGAGAAAGCAAAAGCTCTACACTTAATCGAGGAAGCTATCATCACAAATTGTCTAGCAAAGCATTGCATCAAAAGAAGTAGGAAGCTCCTGAGCACATGCATGTTGGAGAGCTCAGCACATAACAAAGAGAGGAACATCTTTAAAATTCCCAAGAGGATAGCAGACAAGATCTTGCATCACAGAAGCGCACATATCTCTAGAGGCAAGCTACTTGCAGAATCAGTAAAAGAGCAACTGACCAACTAAATGGCCCATAAAGAGAGACATAGATCTGCCTGCTCTATCACCACTTGCAAATGAAAGAGTGAGACATAGACGTAAGGTGTGTGGATCAAGCACACATAGCAAAGAAATTCAGGATTGCTATCAGCGCACAACAGAATCGACATCAGCAAAGAAAGGAGCTAACGCACATACCACAGCGTAGCAGAAAGAAGAGCGCATCTCTCGTGACTGGCCAAAAACAAAGGAAGAGCGTAGCAGTAGTAGACAGACGATCCCTCGTCGAAGATTCCATTGATTCCAATCTGATCTTGTTACGAAGTGCAGAAGCCACGCTGTCAAAGCATTATCTCGTTTTATTTATTTTTGGTTGAAAATCATTAAAAGAAAATTTAAAACCTTAAGTCATCTCTAAAGTGTGTCACACCCAATGTAAACATTGGCATTTTCTTATCTATAAATATATTAAATGTACACATTGGCATTTTCTTATCTATAAATATATTACTTATAACCTTCTATGTGGCAAGCAAAGGAGAGCCCCACTTGGTAAGAGAAGGAGAGATCTTTCAGATAAAGGAGAAAGGAGAAATTTTTATACATATTTTTTTTACATATGCCTAAATGCATTGGGGCTCACAATTGGTTGTCACCATCAAGTCATTAGTATATATGAATGAGTATATACATATATATATATATATGTATATATATATATATATGTATGTATATATATGTATATATATATATATGTATGTGTGTATATATGTATGTATATATATATATATGTATGTATGTATATATATGTATATATATATATGTATGTGTGTGTGTGTGTATGTGTATATATATATATATACATATATATATATATATATATGTATGTAAATAATATACATACATATATATATATATATATATATATTATATAAAGAGTATAATGTGTATATAACTAAGCCTTACGGGCGTTTTTATATAACTAATGAAAGGATCTTTTCTCGAAAAAAAAAATGTGTATATAACTATATAATACACACACACAAACACACACACACACATACACACACACATATATATGTATGTATGTATGTATGTGTGTATGTATATAACTATATAATACACACACACACACACACACACACACACACACACACACACACACACACACACATATGTATGTATGTATGTTAAGAATTGGAGTTCTTTTACGAAGAATTCACATTTACTCTCTTTGGCATAATGTGAATGCTTCCTAAGTAACTCAAATACTTGCCGTATAAGTGTTCGAGATGTTCTTTCTTAGTGTGACTATAGATTAGGATATCGTCTAGGAAAACCACAACAAATTTTCCTAAATAAGGTTTCAAGACACTATCCACCATGAGTGTCATGAATGTGGTTGGAGCATTAGGGCATGACTAAAAACTCATAGTGGCCAAACTTAATTCGAAAAGCAGTCTTTTGGATATCCGCTTTCCAAATTCTCACTTGATGATATCCGGATTGTAAATCGATTTTTGTAAAGTATTTTTCCTCTTGGAGTTGATCAAACAACTTATCTATTTGTGGCAAAGCATAGTTATTCTTAATTGTGATTTGATTCAAACCACGGTAGTCTATGCATAATTGCATAGACCCATCTTTTTTCTTCACCAATAGAATTGGTGAATCCCAAGGCAAAGTGCTTGGTCGAATGAATCCACTTTTAAGGTATTCCTTTAGCTTTCGTTCTACTTCTTGTGCTTCCTTAAAACTAAGATGTAAGGAGGCTTACTTATTGGCTTTGAGCAAGGTATTACTTTGATTGGATGCTCAACTATTGTATCCCAGGCATCTTTATCATAGCCGTTAATCAAAGAAACCACATACTTATGGTCACTTGGACTTTTCGACAACTTTAATTTCTTGACTAAAATATAGTTCAAGAATTATGTGTGGCACTATCATCAATCATAACTCGTATCTTGTGACCTTTAACGTGACCATACATTCGAACCAACTCATGTGGTCCAAATGTTGGCACCCACATCGATGACATGACACAACACGCATGAGTAGAATTAGCATGATAAACTTGAACGTCTTTAAATTTGCAAGAAGTCTCTAGAGAGAGCACTTGAATAGTGTGCATTTTCTTTTCTTTACTTTGATCACACTGGTTCTTCTCATTTTCTTTTAGCTTAGGACACTGTAGTTTACTATGACCCTTTTTCATACAGTGAAAACATAAAAACAAAAATTTAGCTCTTTTAAAATCTTTATGCTTCAGAAATTCTTGTGGTCCTTTAGACTTCTTATATTAGTCATTCTTTTGGTTAGGTCCCTTTCTTTTATTTTAACCTTGATGCTTGGAACCTTCGGACACACTAGATGTCCGTTGTGCATTCTGTGCACGCCTTTTCTTTCCGACAGTGTCGTCGAAAATTTAAGCAAACTTAATTTCTTCTTTTAAAGTTTTCGGTTCATTTTGTTTAACTTGATTCTTATAGTCCGAGTCTAATACGCGATAAATCCACGAATCTTTTGAAAGTCATCCATACCTTTCAACTTGAGAATGTTTTCTCTATAGTCAATGGAGATATACTGAGTCAATGTGAGATTTCTCATCTCACAATTGTCACATGCTTCCCAATTACGATCCATCTCATTCTCTAAAAGAAATTCTTTCATGAACGCACTTTCAAATCCAGTCCATGTAGTTGGCCGATTTCTGGACTCCAAGCTCATCCAACACTTGTATGCTTTACCTCCTAGAGTTAAGCTCGCTTCAAGCATACGTATCTCCTCTGGAGTTTGACGCAATCGATACAAATCTTACGACTTTTGTAAAAATGTATTGACCGCATACTTAAAGTTGGAGGTTTTTAGATCTTTTAGAATTTAGCAATGTCTCTAGAGTGAGATGTACGGACATTCATGGTGCCTCCTTGGGCGGGAGCCACCGGCATCCCTCCCACTAAAGCACTTACAGTGGTAGAAGCTTGCATATTATCTTTTAAATCTTGAAGAAAGAGGAGTATCTTATTGTACTTGGCCTCAATGTCCAAAGTACGGGACTCTAGAGCCTTAAACTATTTAGTACTAACCAAGTTATTGTTAAGAAAATCATCGTCGAAGTAATCATGACATCGGGATCGGCCACTACCTTTTCCATGTCCAACAAACGACTAGGATCTCCACTTACAAACTCATTAGGGTTATTAGATTCCATATGAACCCCCTAAATATGATGCAAGAGAATAAACATAAGCACCAACCTCAAGACCAAGCCCTAGGACAACAATCAAATTGTTAGCTCGAAGTGAAATTGCCAGTGCAGTATCAAAAGCTGAGAGTTATCGATGAGAAGCTCCTTCCAACCTTCGTAACAACAATCCCGAAACTCCACTTGAAAATCCACAGTGAGAATGGTCTCCAAATTTCAAAGGTTAAAAATCTTTGTGAAGTTTATAAAGAAAGTAGATTTTCTCTCTTAAAAAAAATAAAATAGAAAACTTTGAATTTCAAACAAGCAAATTTTGAAGAAGCTCCTCCGCTATGCTGCAATGTAGCGTGACCGTTCAGTTGAAGCAAGAGAGAGAAAAAACTCTTGGCTGTGGCTTCGACGATAGCGCAGTACTGCTGGTTGACAACGTTGGTAGGAGAGCGAAAGACACGATGGGAAGAAAAAGTAGTTGCCTCTCTCCTCGTTATTTGCACGCGGCTCACGCCCGTGAATTGCAATTTGCTACGATAGCGCTCAGAGCTATGTTGCCCGTCTGCTGTGGTAGATAGCACGCCTGCCAGTAGTACTAGTTGTTGTGGCTATAGCAACGATGGTGGCAATGGCAAATCCAACTTGGTTATGCGCAAATGGGCTGGCAGACGCCTCCACAATTTACAACGTTCAACGTTGGAGGACGTAACGCTCTGATACCAGTGTAAAGGTAACCATGGCTGCATGACTTCTTCACAAGAAACCTTCACTTCTTTTACTTATCCAGTTTTCTCTTCCATCGCCCCAGGAAGTTATTAAATCCCTGTGTATCTCGTGCTAACAAAAATGAGGCCGATTGTATCTTCTCTCGCTTCTCTTTTATCCCCGTTGATTTTTCCACTAACACTCTCGCCCTTGATGAGATGTCGGCACCAATGCCAGCACCAACTCTATCTCCACCAAGGCCGATCGATGAGGTATGTGGCCAACACCGTTAGGATGATATCCAAGCTTTTACTGAATGTTCTTAAGTCTTTGTCAACTGTGTAGAGAGGAGGTAGAGAGGACGAGAGCTTCATCCGCGGAGGCAACCCACTCTTGAAACATAAACTCATGTTCAAGGTGCTGATGCAAATCACACCATGTGAGCCTACCAGAAGGATCCTGTCGGATGCACAATCTAACATGGAGTCATGGAGGCAACCTAATGTACCATACCCTCTTCGAGCCCCACGGCCAAAATTAGAAGAGCTTTTACCAATGGGAGGAGAGGGGACCTTGTGGGAGAATGTGGCTCGTCACAGCAAGTTGGCCAATCCGCACTTGGTCGATTTGCTAGAAATTCGAATTGTCACATTCATGATCAGCTATTCTTTCCGCAGATGGCGCAAACAACACCAATGCATACAAAGGGAGGCTATACGGAAATCCAAACAGATGATACTAACCCCTGCCGCATTGGATTTTGGAATACAATCGGATTGGCGTAAGGAGTATAACAGTCCCATAATACAATTTTCAGTACTAGTACTCCTCCCTAACACAACAAGTGGATCCATTATTCATGCCAATCAAAAGCCGACTCACTCCACTCCACGAAGCAAAGCAATAGGACTCTCATGTCTATTATTACAACTTCCCTCACTTCTCACCTTCCATATTCCAAGATATAACAAGTCAATGACAGCAATTGCTCACATGGATATGAGCCTGGTATACAAAATTCCAGATCCAGATATAGTAGCTGCTGTAAGATTCATGAAGCTGATCGTAGTTCTTATCGATCAACCAAAGGAAAGCTATGATGGATTTGAGGTAGAACAACTTTGCTTCGACATGAACAAAGGCCCAATTGAAAGAGACATGATGCTTTATTTATCATCTCCTGAGGTGTCTTCCAGGTTACATGCATGTCACGTTCGAAGGCGTGGTAGACACCGGGTTTTGGATGTCTCACTCAGCATTTCGAAGAAGCTTGAAAAAGCTTCAATCGCACCGTAACTTCTATAGACACGAGTTCAGCGAGCGACCAGGTCTTTCGACCTAGGTAAAGGTTCTGAGGATAGAACCTACATCAGGTAGGGGGGATGTGAATTCCATTTTGGATTAACAAAGATGCTCCTCCAATTGAGGACATTAATAAGTGTTATGTAAAGGCACTACAAACGCTGTACATTTTGAGATACTGGCCACCCAATGCCTTAGTTAGTAAATTTTGGCCACCCAATGCCTTAGTTAGTAAATTTTGGGCACCCAAGTAGTGTGAATAAGGGCCAGATGTATAAATGGAAATTTCTCATAATGAAAGAACACAATCCCCCTTGTGCTATAGGAGAGTTCTTGCTTGTCTTGTGTGTGTGTGTGAGAGAGAGGGTGAGAGTGTACTCTAGTTCATGTTCCTCTTCTATGCATGTGTGATGCATGTGTGTGGGAGAGTGAGAGGTAGATTGCCTTGCATTGTGGGGAGAGCGACTTCGTGGTGACATCGTGGAGGTGGAGATTGGAGGAGTGGAGCTTCCAAAAGCGAGCTTGGAGAGCCTCAAGGGACGTGAGCTCAAAGCATTGGTAAGTACCCAACGATAGTTGTTGTCTATTGTTTCTTCCAATTGTGAATGGGTAGAGTTCTCTCTTGGGAGGTACGGTAGCCCATAACAATTAATCAAGAAAACTCTAGTTTCAATATGGAGTAAGAGAGTTTTAATCCTTTAAAGCTTGATTTCTTGTAAAATCAAGGGCTTTGAAGACATTTGCTTTGTGATTTAGAAAGCAATTGAGGTATAAACTAAGGTTTACATGCACATTAGTTGATTTGGTTATGTGTGAGCCCTTTGGTTTAAACTTAGAGCTTAATTTGAGCTTATTATATAAATTGGAGAGAGACTAAAATAATAAGTAAACTAATAAATGTCACTAATATATATATATATATATATATATATATATATATGTTTCAATATAGTAGTATGTGTAAAAAATCATAGTGCTAACGTCATATTTAACCTACTAGCTCTTGTTCCTCAATCTCTTGCCAAGTAGCTATACAAGAACCTACACCCAAAATTAAAGTAGTCCAATAAAAACCTACTCCTCTGGCCACGGAGCATGCATGCACTATGAGACATGTACCCACATATATTTTTTATACCAAAAACAAAACACCAAAATAACAAAAAGGTGACAATCTTCATTTTAAGGTTGAGACGCGTACCCACATATATATTGTTTATATCAAACGAAACACCAAAATAACAAAAAGGTCCTAGCCTAACAAAAAAAAGCCATAGAAAACACCAAGGTCTTCTGTAAAGCCCACTCTTAACTTAGTCTTAAGTATTTGTGGCCCTGTCTTTTCAACTGCTGCGGTTTCTCACACGTGATTGGCGTGGAGGCGTGGGTCTGGCCGGACAACGGCACGCTGCTTCCAGGCGCAAGCCCTCATCCACCATGCCACATCGGTAAGCTTCGGCGCCTGCTTGCTTTTTTCTTGGCGTTCCTTTTTAGATTCCTCACGATCGAAACAAGAAAAATTCGTTGCCCGTCACCCCAATCACACAGTCTAGGGTTATAGAGACGCTCTCTCTGTAACCCTAATTTTACACAGGCTCCCCTGCTTTCCTGATTTCTAACCCTAATTTCACATTTCTCTCTGTCACCAAGCTTTGCAACTACACAGAAAACGCAGTTTTTCCAGTCTTCTTTTCGGTTTTTGCTTGATTTCTAACCAAATACATAGAAAACGCAGTTTTTCCAGTCTTGTTTTTGGTTTCTACGAAGCGATGGTATTGGAGGCCCTCTTCCATGCCTCCACCGTGGCCTCGTGCAAGGTGATCACCTCTTCTCCGGGAAGCATTAGAGCTTCAGAACCTCCCTGCAACTCCTTCACTCCATGCACAACGAAAGGTTAGTTCCCTCCTTCCTTCAAACATCTTTACTTGTGTCGTCGGATTTGTTTTGCACGTAAATAATCGCCTGGTTGCCAGCAATGTTGCTTCCAGAAAATCTCCATGTAGGCAAGCCGTTGCACCATGGCCAAAGCAGGAGCAATTGATCAATCAGAAAATCTCCTCAGCAATTTTCATCTCCTGACCGTTGGATGGAGGACTGTGTCTGTGATGTGAGTAGATTAGATTTTTCTTGCCTTCATCATACCTACACTATGCTTGTATCTTATCTGAATCCACGGTTATCTGGTGATCTGCACGTTGCAGATTGTAAGAAACATAAACGAAGCTCCCTTCTTGCACATGCTGTTTGTTTCCAAGGATGGTACTACGGCCATGACATCGCAGAGGCAGAGAGTGCTGGGAGGAGATCATCTTGGAAGGAGGTGAAGGACAGTGTCAGCAGAGCTTCACCAGATGGAGTGATTCTGGTTCACCATTTGGATGGGGAGTCTATGGAGGGCTGCTGTATGGCAGATGGATCGGTTAACGAGGCAGAGAAGAGCAGGCATGTAGATGATGACGGGGATAAAAGCTGCCACAGGGGCACAGATCTTTGGGGAGTGGTGGTACTTGGAAAGACCATAGCCAGAAGTGCATGCTACATTCTCATCAAGACAACAAGCGTGGCCTCTTCTCTCGGATCTTCTTGGCATGATCAGATGCAAAGCAGAGCATCAGCAGCTGGCTGTTGGGAACAGAGCATCAGCAGCACAATAGGTAGGGCAATAAGATTGCGTATATTGTCTGATTAGGGACCAAAAAGATTGTATACATTGACAGAAAGTGGATGATCGGCTGGGGGTTGATGAATAGCTTCCCGAAGCTTGGCCAGGGATTTCACCAGCAAGTTTTTTGATAAATGATGGCTCATGGATGCCTGATGTGGAGGGATTGCTTCAGGCATTTCTGAAGCAAGGACATGGTTTCTTGCAAAAGCTTATTGGACTAGTGTTGTAATTCTGGCTGCAAGAAGGGATGTGCGAAGCATGTACCTTCTCAAATTGTTGGATTATGGACTCTGATGAAGGTATGAAGGCGTTTGCAAAGCATGGACATGCTCATCGCATCCATGATTTTGTCATGCCCTACATGCGGCTTGCTTGTTCTTTGAAAGGCGTCTTTTCAGTATTGACTGAAGGGAGATGCTTGCCTTGAAACAGAGAATTTCCTTGCACGTTACATCCTTCACTCTCCACCAATCGGCTTCTATTCATTGGGCTGCCAAATTGGTGACCTGGTGTACATATAGGAACATTCATCATTGTTACACTGTTCAGGGTGCATCAAGCTGATGCCTACTCTGTGTACAATTTCATGGGCAATCATCAAGTGATTGCGGCCTGCAGATCTGTGTCAGAAATAAACTTTCGTTTCAATAAGTGAAAAAAAGGATTACCTTCAAACTCAAATTGGTTTTTATTCAAAAAATAATTGGTCAGTCGGTTTTATAACTAAAATTTAAAAAAATTGATTCCTTTAAATTCAAGGCTAAGCAAAATTACAATCCTTTTTTCTCAATTTGAGATGTGAAAATTACACTAAGATGGTTTTTTTTCTGACACTTCTGTGGATCCCACAATTGTTTAGTAGTAGTAATTAAACTTCATTGCCAATTTCTCAATGATTTGGCGTAGGCAAATGCCCATTGTTACCTAAGCTAAACATCAACCAGAAAAAGGATATACGTACGCAAGAATCATTTATGAACTTTATAAAGTCATGGTGTTAAATATTGAACACGGAAAAAATGAACATACTAATTGACTAATTAACCCACAAAAGACATCACTCAACTAGCAAAAATACAGAGACTCAAGAAACTGCGTATTGTATTATATTTCAACTGACTACATGCGCTCAGCGCCGCGGATTACATCTTATAAAGATTTGAAGTTAGTAACTGCCATGCGGCGTTACATGTATATGTTTGTTGCCATCTCCTCTTTAAAACCATGTATATGTCTGTTGGCATCTCCTCCTCCTCTGTCCTTGGCCTTTCATAAAGATTTGCTTTAATTGCCACCTCGATGGCCATTCATCGTCACCACCTGTAATCCTAATCACACGTCTCTCTGTAACCCTTACCACTTCAAATCACTCACACACACTCACTAGAATACATTAGAGAGAGGTTTAGCAAGAGGGAAAGCTCAATTACACAATGGGAGAGAGTGTCTGCAAGCATTATGAGAGAAATTGTCTTGTATACATGGTAATAGGTGTTTAGACCCACTTAAATTGTAGTCGAGTAGGTGCCCAAAGCTTCTAGATGGCCTACTACTTATACATTGCTTCATCTCATAATACATTGATGCATTACAACACTAAGGGAGCACATCCTAGCTCACTACCACATGCTCTTGGACCTGGAAAAACACCATTAATTATCCATCGAATCTTGACATGACGGGTGCTCATCCAAGTTTTGAGATTTGGACACCATTGCTTCATGGCTTGTTTGTATATGAGTTTAGTGTGTCCATCCTTGACATTTAATGTAGATTACTCACGCTTTAGCATACAATTGGGTGTGGTAACCTTGTTAACTCTAGAATGGGTTAACATCTCTCACTTTCTGATGTCAATCGCATCCGTGTTGTGATCAAATTGAAGGCTCTGCCAAGGTAGATGGGTGCTTGGTGTTGATAAGTAAATGTTACATATCATTGATCCTCCAGAGGGATGATGAAGCTAGTTTTAGTAAATGAAAAAGTTAATAGAAGATGGGATCCTAATGAGGTGAGGGCCATTACGTGTGATTACTCTCATTCTCTCTTTTTTATTTGTAATCACATGCAAGGTTACAAGATTTATTAAGGTTAGCGGGGATTCTATGGCTGTTAGCAATGAAAGAAGAGAGGTAGAGGTCTGGAGGAGCATTAACAAGCAAGTTCTATGTGAGCATATCATTTTTGCAAACTTTCAGAGGATTTTATAGTGACCTAACCTACTTTATTTCCCATGTTTTTTTAATCCATTACGAACAATTAGGTGTTCTTCACCAATGATCAAACTAATATAACATGAAGTACAAAAAAGTTGAGTCCTTAAACTTTTGTTGGCGCTGTGAACTACAGTTGAAACTTTTGGAGAGGATTGAAAGGATTTAGTCGACTTGCGAGGTTGCATAGCCATTTATTATAAAGGATTAAAGGCTATTAGGATGAGATCAACAACGAGTGCTCTCTTAGCAAGGTTAAGCTAAGGAATTTGGTAGGTGAGATGGATTGGGTCATGTATACACCCACCATGGTGTCCCCATCTAGAAATGTACTTAGAATGTGTTAATGAACGAGGTTTCCACTAGTGGTGGGTGAATAAAAGTGTACTCACTAAAAGCAAGTGCTTCCTTTGATCAATTACAGTAGACAAGGATGATTGGCTTGCTAAAGACTATTCTTCTTTAGGAATGGATTACAGGCATGATTGTGAGAATCATCTTTGTGAACCTTTATGAAATATTTGAGTGGACATCAACCTTCGTGATTTTGCGGGTGGGAGAAATCACGGCTATGATTGTTGTGAATCATGGTAATAAAAAACTTACGTTTACACGAGATGATGAGTGATATGCATTCAGAACGAAGGAAAACACATGTTAGAGATGGTTTTGATGGAAATTGAGATAGCCAACCAAGTCAGCATGATTATGTAGACATAAGAATCACAGAAGAACCAACGTGATAATATTTCATGTGGGAGATGACTTTAGTAGTTTAGACATAATGAGAGAATGCCAAAGTATCATGACTTTGTGTATTTGGAAGAAGATGTGTTGGCATGATTTTCAGGAGTCATCAGCATGGTTCTTGAAAAAATCACGACAATAAGAATTAATAAAACATAACAACTGATTGTAGGACATGCATGTGAGGTGCAATTTAAAAGCAATTAACATGATTGGAATGCATTTGGACACATATTGACAACTATGATTTTGTAACATGATTTACCATAATGATGCAAGCGTGACTTTTGATGACATGGTAAAAATCATGGTAATAAAACCTTTGAATTCTTGAATGTGTTACTTTTTTGGTGATGTAGTAGGTTTCCATGAGGAATGTGTGACCTGCGGTTTACATTAAATTTCATAATTTTTGGTCCACGTGATTTGGGAATCATGACCATGTTTCTTCAGGTGGCATAGGCTAGATTTAAAAATTACAACAGATTAACTAATGTTTTTCTTTATTCTTATGATCGAATTGAAGGCTTTGTTAAGGTAGATGGGTGCTTGGCGTTGATAAGTAAATGTTACATATCATTGATTCTCCAGAGGGATGATGAAGCTAGTTTTAGTAAATGAAAAAGTTAATAGAAGATGGGATCCTAATGAGGTGAGGGCCATTACGTGTGATTACTCTCATTCCCTCTTTTGTATTTGTAATCACATGCAAGGTTACAAGATTTATTAAGGTTAGCGGGGATTCTATGGTTGTGTTAGCAATGAAAGAAGAGAGGTAGAGGTCTGGAGGAGCGTTAACAAGCAAGTTCTATGTGAGCATATCATTTTTGCAGACTTTCAGAGGATTTATAGTGACCTAACCTATTTTATTTCCCATGTTTTTTTAATCCATTACGAACAATTAGGTGTTCTTGACCAATGGTCAAACTGATATAACATGAAGTACAAAAAAGTTGAGTCCTTAAACTTTTGTTGGCACTGTGAACTGCAATTGAAACTTTTGGAGAGGATTGAAAGGATTTAGTCGACTTGCAAGGTTGCATAGCCATTTATTATAAAGGATTAAAGGCTATTAGGATGAGATCAACAAAACGAGTGCTCTCTTAGCAAGGTTAAGCTAAGGAATTTGGTAGGTGAGATAGATTGGGTCATGTTTACACCCACCATAGTGTCCCCATCTAGAAATGTACTTAGAATGTGTTAATGAACGAGGTTTCCACTAGTGGTGGGTGAATAAAAGTGTACTCACTAAGCAAGTGCTTCCTTTGATCAATTACAATAGACAAGGATGATTGGCTTGCTAAGACTATTCTTCTTTAGGAATGAAATACAGGCATGATTGTGAGAATCATCTTCGTGAACCTTTATGAAATTGTAGAAGAATGGTTTCTTGGATTGGAATTATGATGAGAAAACACTAACACTGTGGGAATGTAGTTGCACATTTGAGTGGACATCAACCTTCACGATTTTGCGGGCGGGAGAAATCACGGCGGCTGTGATTGTTGTGAATCATGGTAATAAAAAACTTATGTTTACACAAGATGATGAGTGATCTGCATTCAGAACGAGGAAAACACATGTAAGAGATGATTTTGGTGGAAATTGAGATAGCCAACCAAGTCAGCATGATTATGTAGACATAAGAATCACAGAAGAACCACCGTGATAATATTTAATGTGGGAGATGACTTTAGTAGTTTAGACATAATGAGAGAATGCCAAAGTATCATGACTTTGTGTATTTGGAAGAAGATGTGTTGGCATGATTTTCAGGAGTCATCGGCATGGTTCTTGAAAAAATCACGACAATAAGAATTAATAAAACATAACAAATGATTGTAGGATATGCATGATTTGGAAGAAGATGTGTTGGCATGATTTTCAGGAGTCATCGACATGGTTCTTGAAAAAATCACGACAATAAGAATTAATAAAACATAACAAATGATTGTAGGATATACATGTGAGGTGCAATTTAAAAGCAATTAACATGATTGGAATGCATTTGGACACTGTTTTCTACATACAAAACATTGGCTTAATTTACTAATCAATGATTAATCAATGCTAATCACTATATTTTGGTAAAATTGAGGGTTCAAATTAACCATTAGGTATCTAATACAGATCCCTATAACTTCAGATTGCAATTCGGAGTTGGTTTGATACTCCAACCATTCCGTACAAATTGGCTACCCTTGATTTAATGTAATTTCTGGTAAAATTGTGCTGATAAAATTGTGATAATCATCATTTTGCATTTAACCCTTGGTTAATGCCTGTAAATCTCACTCAAATTCAAGATTATTCATGGCCAGTAAATCTCACTCAAATTCAAGATTATTCACAGCCAGTAAATCTCACTCAAATTCAAGATTATTCACAGCCAGAGTTGCATTTGGGAATGTGCATAAGAATGAATGCTATATGCATTATGTATTGGGGGCACATTACATCAGTGTAAAAATGGGATCAGGCACTGCCCTTGTCCAGAATAAGGCAAGAGGTAAGACCTCCCACATAGATTTGGGTTTGCATTGCATAATGACACAAGATAAACATCAAAAGCCCAAAAGAACTGTTAGTAAAACATTTAAACATGCTGCTCACATGGAGCAAGAAGACCTGACGGGCTCATGGCCCCAGCCACCATGAAAGAAGAAGAACATCTCCTTCCAAGAGGAAGATCCACACCAAGAAGAAAAGCTGAAGGAAGACATGGACATGAGAAGAGAAGATGCCCCAAGAAGACTGAAAGAAGAGACGGACGCGTGAAGAGAAGCTGCACGACAAGAAGACCGAAGACAAGAGAAGATGTGAGGCTCCAAAGAGTGAGGAGCCATGTGAAATTTTCTGAGAGAGAGAGAGAGAGAGAGACCCCACAACCCAATGTAACCTGCCCCAACAAAGTAAAACCACCTCTGAGCCACCGATGATGTAGGCCACGTGGTAGATAGATGTATGTGTGAGCACTTTAGTCAAGGTCGCAGGCAACTATAGTAAGCCTTGGACACATAGAGAGAGAGAGAGAGAGTCAAGGACTATGAGTTTAGGGACTTGAGGCACTGGTCGCGCGGGCCATCAGGTAAGAGAGAAACTTGGTACAGGGTCCAGGTGTGCTAAGTTAACTTGAGGGGAGGTGTGCTAGACACTAGTTGTTGCGGACTATCAAGTAAGAAGGAAACTTGGTATAGGGTCTAGGTGTGCTAGAGAGTATTCACTTGAGGGGAGGTGTTGAAATATACAAGTAAATAGGGTGTGTGCGGGAACAAGCCCTTGGTTAGAGGCTGTAAAAGAGAATCTATAAATGTGAGAGAACCTGTGAAAAGGTGAGAAGAATCTACTGGGAGAGAATAAAGGTAGCATGAGAAGATTTAGGAAGTGTGGAGATATTCTTGGAAAAGTGAAGAGGTGGAGAGAATCAAGCAAAAAAGGTGGAGTGAATCAAGGAGAAATCAATGGGATTAGATGCTTGGATGTAAACTCTATAAATTGAGGCATTGGCCTAATGAGAATTTGCTGGTTTTTTATTATCCATGCCTACATTAAGCTATTAGTTAATCACTCACTAATCACATCTTAATTATCATCTAATCACATCTTAATTATCGTCTAATCACATCTTAATTATCATCTAATCACTTTGTTAATGATATTGATTCTAGTATTTGATCCACCATAGCTCATCACATTGCTCTAATTTCAACACAAGTTAGGGTAGTATTTTGAAGGAGATGAACTCAACGCAGCACTGCCCTTAACTTTTGATGACCTTCAAGTCCTACCATGTAAGATGGTGGGATAGGAGTAAGCATTGTTACCAAAAAATGCTAGGAAAAATGGGAAAAAGGATGACACCACATTAATCATGAAATTAGAGGATGGAGCCACCACAAAGCCCATAGGTCTTTTGTGGAATTGGAAGTTTAAGATTCTCAGAACCAATTTCTAACACACCTTCATGGTGATGAACTTTGGCCACCAGCCTGTTTCCTATGATTTCGTCTTAGGATGCCCCTTTATGAGAGAAGCAAGGATGATTCATGCCTAGGACATGGATCGCATTTACATCTAATAAATACCACATGCTAAAGGTCAGCATACGCACTTGAAAGTTCCATCTTATGAGCAAGGGACCCTAAGCAGAGGATTCAATGGTGACTTGCCACATCCATAGCAGTACACTTATGCCAAACTTGCCATAAAACATTGGATGATGAATGGGATAGCGTGGTGCACGTCTCTCCTAGAGATGGAAGACTCTGAGAATTGGATGCACATCCTTGCTACCATAGACATACTTCCAAAATGTACGAGTATAAGATTTTCCATGGTTGACGGGGAAAGAGATCACGTCCCTCTACATGCTCAATGCTATGTGTATGCCCGATGCTTCAAGTCAAGAATATGTGAGCATCATAGAGGAAATATCGTTACATAAAAACACTACTGTAAAACGCATAAATCAAACAGCTTCACAGGAAAGGAGGCTTACATATTACCAATAGAATCGAAAGAACATTGTGTGATATGTGTAAGTTGTTAAACGCACATTCCTACTTCTGCCAAGTTTGGCAAAAGGAGCTCGATGAGTTTTCCGTTCTAGTTAACACCATGACCACAAAAAAAGAGATATCAACCAATTCCCAATCCAAACCCCAAAAGCTTTATTGCTTTGCATACAAAACACAAAACAAAAAATTAGTGCTAGCTGAGTGAGAAGCCAAAACATTAATGGATCAGGAAAGCGCTAAAGCTGAGGAGACCAAACAAGTCCCCAAACACTTAGGGCTTACAAGGTAGGAGACCGTTTTGTATAATACAAAAAGGCCCAAAGAACCCATGATGGGAAGCCAAGAACATCTCATGATGGTCCCCAGCCAAGGTCAAGGAAATCAACCCCGCAGGTCAAGGAAATCAACCTCGTAGGCCCAGGGGAAGATCCGAAACCCATCTATATAGGGGAAGAGCTCTCTGTAGAAGACGAGAAACACCTTATCACCCTCCTCATAAAATTCAAGGATTTCTTTGCCTGGAAGTATACGAATATGAAGGGTGTACTTCCCAAAGTGGTCAAACACACCATCCCCATGGTCAAGGGAGCAAGGCTAGTGAAGCAAAGAGCATACCCTATGAACCCCAAATACTCCAAGATGGTCCGAGAAGAAATTGATCGGCTCGTAGATGTTAGATTCATCTACAAGATAGAGCACACCCAATGGGTCTCACCCTTAGTGATAGTGTCCAAAAAGAATGGAAAAGTGAGAGTGTGTGACCTCAAAACAGTCAATGTTGCCACAATACAGGACCACTATCCATTGCACTTCACAAAACATGTGCTCAAACTGGTCGCCGTCGCAGGGAAGGAAGCTTATAGTTTCCTTGAAGGATTTTATAGCTATAATCAAGTGCTAATTGACCCAAAAGATCACATTATTTAGCTCTAATATTTATTAGTTACATCATTTTAATTATGATAACTTTATCTTATCATTGTTGAAAAATATAGGAAGGAGGCATGAAAGAAGAAGACCACCGGTCCTCTTGACCTCACTGATGATACATGCAACCATAAAAAATGAGGGTAGAAAATGTGTTGTCATTGCACGATCTATAAAAGTAGAACGCTCATGACCCCTAGTTTATGTATATGCTTAAACTAAAATAAAAGTCATATTTTTATACAAAATTAACAAGTGTATTGTTTGAAAATGATAGACTAAAGATTATGGACATACTCTGACTGCTCTACTGATGAGATTGGAGAGGTGACACTTCATGAATGTGAGGGGCTATGGAGGATGAAAGATCCATGCCCCCTCCGCGCAACGAATTATGGGGTGCTAATAGCGGAAGTAGCACTTCTTGCGCAGGGCAGAGCCCCTCACTCGGGGCCTCACCCACGGATATCCGGAAAAGAGACAAATCCCTCGGTTCTTCCAAAGATTATGGACATACTCTGACTGCTCTACTGATGAGATTGGAGAGGTGACACTTCATGAATGTGAGGGGCTATGGATGAAAGATCCCTGCCCCCTCCACGCAACGAATTCTAGGGTGCTAGCAGTGGAAGTAGCACTTCTTAGGCAGGGCAGAGCCCCTCACTCGGGGCCTCACCCACGGATATCCGGACAAGAGACTAATCCCTCGGTTCTTCCAAAATCGAACCCAGAAAAACTTCCCTCGTCCAAAAAGCACGGGCGATTGCTCCATGACATTTTTATTCTAATGTAGTCAAAAGCCTTAACTAACCTAACTAATCTGACCAAACCTGTGAGTCACATAGTCAGATCAAGGAAGAGACTTGCACTTGGATCATAGAGACCAACGCTTTTTTCCTCGTCAAGAGGCACAACCGTTGATTCTTTTCCATAGAACAAGGACTATCCGGGATTTACTTCATCTATCGTTACATAACAGAATTGAGTCTCGTTTTAGGGATCCATTAGTCCAGCCTAACCCCATCCAATCCTATGGGCTAGCCAACCTCCCAAACCACTGTAGTGATAGGATCCATTAAGAAATTTGGTTATGTTTTGCCTCGGGTACTAGGGAAAAGAGTTCCCAAGCCCCCTAGCCGTGGTGCTTCAAGCAAACTTCAAGATAGTCACACCACTTATACACCCAATATGAAATCGCCTGTTTCACAGATTCAACCATCTTTAAAACAATCTTTTAATGAAACCATAGTATCACTGATCATAATCCTCCAAAATATGTAGCTTGAGTTCCAATTTGCAATCATTCCTTTCATCGATGTACCTATGGCATCATTGGTAACCAGAACGCTCACCACCTGTCCACTCAAGGGCCTTTTCAATAGTTCCTAGCTCATAGTACTCGGAAATATATTCACATAAGAAAATCCAGGTAGACTCTTCGTTGAATATCAGCAAGATCAATCAACAGATCCATATAAAAGAGCCATGGACTCGTCCGTTGAGGACCAGCAAGTCCAAATTCTAAGGAACTCTCATCTTTCCACATTGTTCCACATCATTTCTCGTTATTCCACATCATTTCTCGTTATTCCACATTCTTCTATATCAATTCACATTGTTTATTCCACATCTAGTCATATGTATTCCCATCGTCCTTCATCCATTCTCATCATCCAATCACATCATATTACATCTATCCACATCTATTTTGATCACATCACATCACAACATATCCACATTGCATCTCATCCATTCATATCACATCACATCCATCTACATTCATTCAGATCCACATCACATCCACATATCATCACATCACGTTCACATCTATTTACATCACTTCACATCCATTCACATCTATCCAAGTTCACATCAGATCACATCTCATCTATCCACATCATATCTCATCCATTCATATCTAACCAGATCCACATCACATCACATCCATTCACATCTCATTACATCACATTCACATCTCACCACATCTCATTACATCCACTCGCATCTCATCACATCCATTCACATCCATCACACCCATTCACATCCCACATTCATCACATCTCATTCTCATCCATTTACATCTTATCACATCTCATCACATTCACATCCACGTTCATTTACATCACATCGACATCCACATTCACATCCATTTACATCACATCACATCTCATCCACATCCACATCCATTTACATCACATCACATCACATCTCATCCATATTCACATCCAGTTACATCACATCACATCTCATCATATCACATCTCATCACATCCACTCACATTGCATTCACATCCATTTAGTATCGCTTTCTACTTTTGATATCGATTTTTGATACCGATAGGACTTTTTTAAGTTTCTTCCAATTGCTTGGCCTAGTTAAAGGTACTTTTTCTTGATGGATATTTTCATATTATTTCTCAAATTTCTCAAGTGAAATTATTCAATATTCTTCTTTTGAGTAAAAGATTCATGGGATTTACAAAAATCAATTCTACCCATATTGCCCAATAAAATTAATAATGCTCAAAATTCCACTTTTGATAAATACTCATAATTTGAATTATGCCAAAAATTCCTCTTTTACCATTTAATTACTTGGATCTCAAATATCATGGGAATTTCTCTTTTTGCATAAAAATAAATTTACCAAAAATTCCTCTTTTACCATTTAATTACTTGGATCTCAATTATCATGGAAATTCCTCTTTTTGCATAAAAATAAATTTACCAAAAATTACTCTTTTCTCATAATCAATTAATTATGCATAATTACAAAAAAAATCTCATGAATATGATGAAAATCATTCTTTTTGCATAGGATGTCCAATCCTAGAATATAGTAGGAAGTCCTCTTACTAATAATTCTCAATTTTTTTTCTAAAGAATAAAAGCTTGTAATGAAAATATGATAGTAGTTCCTCTTTTATGCTTTAAATCAAACTATGAATTTAAATCATAATTTTAACATAAAATTAAACATAACTATGATTATCCCACTAGATTAAACTAATTCCAACATTCATCTTTTTCCAAATTGTTAGGATAATCCATTTCTCATTTAGAATGAATTAGAGTGGTTTTCAACTACTCATAAATAATCTAAAAGAATTTACCATTATTTTAATAATACAAAATCATGAAAATATTATTCCTTAATCTTTAGCTTATCAAGCCTAGATTTTAGCTTTGAATTAAGAGACTATCACTGAGAAGCATCCTTTTCCAAGGGATTTAACCATAAAGATGGCTATTCTTTTAGAGAGAGAGAGAGATTTACTTAAAGAAAGCATTATAGTTTAAGCATAAAGGTTAACTTAATGCTAATTAAACATTAAGAAACTTTGGGAAAGCTTGATTGAAATTAAAACAATCGTTTTGAAAGCTTCTCAAGCTTGAGAGGGGTTGAGAAGAAGAAAGTTATTGAGAAAAATTAGAAAAAACCCTAAAATTTGATTTTACCTCCAAGTTTGGCTTGATTCTCTAACTATAATGAAGCCCCTGACCAATCAATTGGTCCACCAAGAGGAGAAGAGGAACTCCAAGAGTTATTGTAGAGAGAGAGAGCTCCAAGCTCCCAAGAGAGAGAGAAAAATTTAAGGGATAATAGAAAATATGATTATTTTAATATAATACTGGCATGGTATAGCTCCAATATTCAATTACAAATAAGTGAGGGTCTATTTATAGGTGAGGGAGGCCACTAACCAAGTCCAACTGGGTTCTAGAATTTTCTAGGTTTAGTTTGACTCAAATTGGATAAGATTTGGACCAGTTTGGCTCTCTTTTTTATTTGGTTTGATCCAGGAGAGAGGAGAGATAAAAATATCACAATTTCTTTGAATTAAAAACCCTTCCACACATGTGAAAGAGGCACCTACCTCAAGAGTCCCCCTTTCCTTACCAAGGTGTCAAAAATGCATCATTATTCCAATATATCTCATTTTTTTAGTAATATCTCATAATTTTTAACTAATAAACCTTGTACTTAGTCAACTCTTCATTTTATGTGAGCATTTACTCATTTTTGGGTGTTTTCTTTTATTCTTTTAGATTGATCTCATGCCAACACTTGGATTAATCCAATTGGCCCATTGGAACCTTGATTGGATCATAATCCAATTTTTTTTGAAAATGTAGACCCTTAGGCTAAGGTCCCTTATATTATTTTCAATTAATTCCTAATGCACATTGGAAAGTTCATTTTGAACTTCTGTTTCAAGGGAATCCATTTTAGACACTAGGAGGATTTTTATATCTAAAGATATCTCAATTTTGGATTATCTCTCTCTAGATATTTTGTCTCTCTAGGCCAAAACAGGGTAAAAAAAGATCTTTCTTTTATTTCAGTGAGAGGAATAATTATAAGAATAGAAGGGGAGGTTTTTACACCTTTACACCTCAAAAGCTAGAGGGAGGAATCTTACAATGGATAAAGCTTTGACAACATAATATGAGTGGAGCCTATACTTGAGGTATGTAGTTAAATAACATATTATTATTTATAATATAGTTATTCTTTACTTTAAATCTAGTAATGTGGTACGCTCGTGGTATGTATGTAGTAATAAGCTATGTATAATGATTTGTATATGATTAACTATAGGAGGTTTACTATCACCTTCCCTCAAGCATCATGGATATCATGACACTAGGAATGATGATGTACGGGAGGATCGACACTGGCCTAGCTCGGATGGGGAGGATCATCATTAGATTAGTAGTAGCTAGACTATATAGGATCTACTTTGGTCACATTCTGATCCGAACAATTTTTTTTCACTTTGATTTTTCATGTGATGATATATATCCATTATTATTTTTGCACATAAATGGCCATGGATTCATGCCATGATTATTTTGTCACACATAATCAGTCATGCATGGATGTATATTGTATACTTTCTCATCATTTTTACACATATATATTATGAGGGCACAAAGTGTTACGGGACCTCATGTACTTCTTGAAAAAATAATTAAAAACTCACATATACATCAAAGATTAAAGCATAAAAGATATATGAGATGATTGAGCTTACAACTTGTGTAATGCTGGTCATAGGAATAAGCCTAGGTGTACATAGAGCTTGGGCCCTCAATCGTTTTAAATGGGCAGCCAACCATTGTAAAAATGGAGCTCATGTATATAAGTGAAATATGAAATCTTAAAAGGAAAATCCCATTATCACAATTGAGTTTGTATTGTCTCTCTCTCTCACTCTCTTGTGGCTGTGGTGGTAGGCTTGTGTTTGTTGATGCTTGCTTGATTGATTGGGGTTGTGTGCATGTAGGTTTCTTGTCTTGCTTCTTCTTCTCCTTCTTCTTGTCTTCTTCTTGATAATATCACTCTTGCACACACAAAGACATAGAGTAGAGGTTGAGCTCTCCATATCTCTCTTCCTCTTGTCTCCCTACCTAGATTGTGGAAGATCCATTTAAGTGACACAAGTGGAGGTGGAGTGAGCCCCTAGCGGCTCACATCGGGGAATTAGCCCTCATTAGGGTTGGATATTTTTTAGTTCCCGAACTGATCCTTACATGGTTGGTCTTCCTTCTCTCTCTCTCTCTCTCTCTCTCTCTCTCTCTCTCTCTCTCTCTCTCTCTCTCTCTCTCTCTCTCTCTCTCTCTCGTGCAAGGTAGTATGTTTGATTTAGTTAGCATCTTTGGTGGCCGATAGGTAATTAGCTTAGGGTCCTCCACACTCTATCACTTGGCTAGAGTCATTGAATAGCCCGATTGGAATGCAAATCCACCAGTAGTTGTATGTTTTGGTATGTTTGCTTGTTTGTTTTTTCTCATCAACAATGGAATTCAATGAAGCATGAGGAGCTTGTGAGTCTTCATCGAAAGTGGGAGATACAAGTGCATAATCTTGCTCTTGAAGCTCATTAATTTTGTTTCCTTCAGCATTTGTTAAAACTTATATAAGTAGCTTAATCCTCTAATTAGTCTTACATAAGTAGCTTAATCCTCTAATTAGTCTTAGGCCAATAGTGTGGGATCCAACTGCCCCCTCCGCACATCGGATTCCTGGTAGCTCGCAGAGCGGAAGCAGCTCCCTCATGCACGGGGCAGGGTTTCCCACTCAGGGCCTCGCCCTCAAATGTCTGGGCACACAAGACTAAGCTGGTGGTCATTCCAAAAACCGAAACCGGGAAAATTTTCCATACCCGAGCTGCCCATGATAGAAGAAGAGGACAGACAGAAAATTCAAAGAAGCAGATATGGTCTTCATTCGAGTATGCCCCAAAAGAAGTTCTCTATCTCTTGGGAAGTACAAGAAGCTATCCCCCAGATATTGTGGGCCATATCTGATTACAAATAAAGTAGGTGACTTAGCCTACGAACTTCTTCTGCCTCCTCATCTCAAAGTACATAATGTATTTCATGTCAGCCTTCTTAAAAAGTATGTACCAAGCCCGAATCATGTGCTTGATGAATGAAATCTTAACTTCTTCAATCCAAGGGAAGATGAAACTCCAACCTGAAGAAATCCTTGATGTTCGAGAAAAGGTTCTCAGGAGAACAGAATTTTGAGAGAATTATTGGTCAAATGGAAGTTTTATCCTTTTGAAGATGCCACCTGGGAGAAAGAAGCCGAGCTGTTACGAGAGTACCCCTAGTTTTTGTGAGATGAGGACATCTCGCATTTTTCAAGTGGGAGAGAACGTAAGATTCCTCCCCAACCTCTCAAGATGTTAAGTATCTTCCCTTGTAATTAAATCCCTCTTTAGAAATATAAAAGATCTTATTTCTACCTGTTTTAGCCTAGAGAGAGAAAATCATCTAGAGAGAGATTATTCAGATTTTAGATATTTTTGGATGGAAAAATATCTCTTCTTATTAAAATAAATTTCCTCGAAACAAAAGTTCAAAAAGATTTTTAGAAGGTGCATTAGAAATCAATTATAAAGGCCTTATCCTAGGGGTCTAGATTTTCTAAAAATTTTAAATTAAGGTTTTGAGGGGCCAATCAGATTCATCCAAATGTGTGGAGGAGATAAATAGAAGAAATAAAGAAAATCCCCACAAAAAATGAGTAAATACTCACATAAAATGAAGAGTGGACTAAGGACCAAAGGAACTACTAGGACCAAAGGAACTACTAAAAAAAAGAATTTTCGACACCTCAAATGTGGGGATTCCCCCTCATGAAGGAGGCGCCTATTTCACATGTGTGGTGGAGTTTTAAATTCACAAAAATTGAGATATTTCATCTCTCCTCTCTCCTAATTCAAGTCTAGTTCTAAAAAGTAAGCTAAACTGACCCAAAAATGGTCAAAAATTGACCAAACTGATCTGGAAAATTCTAGAATCAATTTGCTTGGTTAGAAGCTCATTTTTTCCTATAAATAGAAGCCTTTCCCTTTGTTGAAGCTTAATAGTGTTTTATGCACTGTTACTCTACTCCACCCCAGAGCCAAGAACTGTGAATTTCTTAATAATTCACTAGTTTTTGACCTTTCCCTCTTCTAAAGAACTGGTGGCCACTCAAGAGTAGATCCCTCAAACCATCAAAGCCAAAGGAAAGCTCCCAGATTTTTATGTAAGTTAGAAATCCTACTTTTTCTTATTCTTTAATGGTTTTCTAATTTTTTTTATTATCTTAAAATGATAAACAGATGCTATGCCTTGTTTGGAAATGCTTTCCCCCTCTCTTCTTTCTTAAATTTAGCCCTTCTTTATTCTATTTAAGTAATCTAATTGTTGGGATTCAACTTTTCATATTATTTCTCTTTTAAAAGTGAAAATTGATTAGTTTAGAATGCTTTAAACCAATGTTAATTTTTAAGTAATTTTAAGATAGAAAATTTGAAAAATGGTCAGCCATACAAAAGAGGTTATGGCAAAATTTTCTTAAAATTTGTGAAATAAGTTTTACCTTTTATTATTCAAAAAGAGTAATCCCCATTGTTTGTGTATTCTAAAAGTGTTATTTTCATTCTATGCATAGAAAAATATTTTTATTACAAAAGTATTATTTCTATTAGATTTAAATTCTATGCATATAGAAGGATGCATATTGGTTATTTTTTTAATTATAAAAGAGTGATTTTCATTAGATTTAAATTCTATGCATAGAAAGATGCATATTGATTATTTTTTTAATTATAAAAGTGTTATTTTCACCAATATTGATTTTTATGTATAAAATGATGCATAAAAGAAATTTATTATTATTATAAAAATATTACTTTCATCATTATTGATTTTTATGCATAAATTGATGCATAAAAGATTTGTTTAATTATAAAAGTGTTACTTTCATCATTATTGATTTTTATGCATAAAAGATTTTTTTTAAAATTATAAAAGTATTACTTTCATCATTATTGATTTTTATGCATAAAATGATGCATAAAAGAATTTTTTTATTATAAAAGTGTTACTTTTATCATTATTGATTTTTATGCATAAAATGATGCATAAAGAATTTTTTTAGTTATAAAAGTATTACTTTCATGATTATTGATTTTTATGCATAAAATGATGCATAAAAGATTTTTTTTAATTATAAAAATGTTACATTCATCAATATTGATTTTTATGCATAAAATGCATAAAAGATTTTTTTTATATTTCATTAAAATTGATTTTTTATGCATAAATAGATGCATAAAAGGATTTTCTTTTTTATAAAAGTGTTATTTCCATGGAAGTTGGGTTTTATGCATAAATAGATGCATAAAGAATTTTTTTTATATCAAAATAAGAGTTCACTTTAATCCTAATTTAAATCCCATGAATATTGGAAAAATGAATAAGTAAATACTCAGTGAAGGAAAATTATACCGTTTCATATTCTCTAGGATGGTAATGAGAAAATTCAGAAAAACTATCGAAGTCGAAATTTAGATAAATGACTAATTTATTCCTCATAGGAATTCGTGATTAGTTTTTGAATTCAGTAAAGTAGTAATTGAAATATTACCCTCGAGAAAGATAGTTCAGGGAGAACCTTTCCAGACTCAAACCCTGAATCAGACTATGACCAAGACGTAACTCCTTCGTCAGTTTCAAGAAAAGACGATGTGACCAGTTCAGTATTCTTCACTCAAATCACCCATCGAATCTGAAACTAAGTTGAGACCTTTGATTTTGATATGAGGATCAAGAATTTCAGAATTCGAGGAATTCTGCTTGGGAATGGGAAGTTCGGTTTGCAATAGCTGGCGGGGAGTGTTTAAAGGATGGCTCACGTGGCAAAAACCTGCCCAGGTCTTAACGAGCCTGGGTATGGTGTAAAATGGTGTGCTTCTGGTATGATGGGCGAGGGCCGACGAAGTAGTGAAGTGCCAGGACACCTAAGGAGGATCCTGGGTGGAGGGTTCTGACCAGGCGATGCACGGGCTTGCAGTGCCTAGGATACCCATGCGTATGTCGTGGAAGATATATATATGTATGATGACAAGAAAATTATTGAAATCTATTACTAGATCTCGTTGCTGACCTGCTCGTCTCACCAGAGAGTCCAGAGTGATACTGTTTTGTGAGAAACAAGGATTGAATGGAAATTTTGAGTTATGACATCTGTAACCAATAATTGTTTGTCAATGGAATGTTTTATAAATTAAAGTTTAAAGAGAAGTGTGTGCGTATCTGTATTCTAAAGCAGAAGTTAAGAAAGGCATTCAATTTTGGGTGGGTGAGTACTTGTCTGGTTCTACCAATTCTAGTGGTTGGGCAGTGGCTAACCCATGGGCCGAAATCAGTAGAGTCTTAATAATAAAATTGATCAAGAGGAATATGCTTAGAACTCGAATAGTTAAATAATAACCTGAGACTTCTCAAATGAATAGATCAACAGCTGTGCCTAATTCAATTAGGAAAAAAGCATTGATTCCTTCAAGTTAAGTCTATAATAGTTTTCCTTCTATCTGGTTTAATCAGATAAAGGTTAGTTCAGTATCTTGACCTCGTTAGAAAAACTCGTTAAGAAATTCAAAATGGTGGAATCGTCCTCGTTTTTTGGGCATGGAAAACTTTCCCGATTTCGATTTTTGGAATGACCACTAGCTTAGTCTCGTGCCCGGTCATTCGAGGGCAAGGCCCCGAGTGGGAAACCCTGCCCCACGCAAGAGGGAGCTGCTTCCGCTACCAGCAACAATCAGGAATCTGGTGCGCGGAGGGGGCAGTGGGATCCCACAGAATTCGTTGCGCGGAGGGGGCAGGGATCTTTCAGTCTCAGAGTCCTCTATGGAATTGGTTTCTTCATCTTCATGTTCATCCTTTGAGGTACTCTCTAGGATCAATTCTCTCCCCTTGGCCATGTCATATCTAACTTACTTCCTGGCAGGCTGGTCCGAAACCAAAATAAGGTTCCCTCTCCACCAATCTTATTCTACTCTCATTACTATCAACCATGGTCTCCCCAAAATCAATGGAAAAATCAACCATGGTATGCATCACATAAAACTTCCCTTCCAAGGGCTTATTTCCAATGTGAAATAGAGTTGTAATTGTGCCTAAACATTGGATCGATTGTGAAGCAACAGTAGTGATCATGGCCGGGATGTTCACTAATTGTGGCCTCCTGAGGGAGTGCCATGTGTGATAGGACATCAGATTCTGATTAGCTCTTGTATCAACAAGAGCTAAAGTTTGTGTGAAACTTGTTAAGGTGGTCATTCCTAACCACAACCGTGCAGGTTTCACTTCCTAGTCCTCTTCTTCGAGGTCCATTACTTGGGACATGTTTATCGCACTGCGCCTTGTGGGGTTATTTCAGTGACTAGGAAAGGTACCAAGCCTCTGAATTTAAGTTCCTTTTTGTTGTGGTTTTTAGTGCTATAGAGGAGGACCATATCTCCCTCACTCATTACCTTGCCCTTGAGTTGGTTATCAAACTAATGTTTATGCCTTAGCTTTTCCCACAATCGTACTGTACATAGCTAGGAAGCATGTTTCATCAAGCCCTTCAAGTTTTAAAAGATAGCAACTCATGAGATTACCAGTGAGTTTCTCCTGTACCACAACTCTTAAGCTGGGTAGGCATGACTGCTTTAGTACCATAGGTTAAACTGAAGGGTGTTGTGTTTGTGGCTGTCTTGTATGCTATGCATTACGTCCAAAGTGCAGCTCTGCTGGCAACTTTTGTTCCCAATCATTTTGACTAGACTCAACTATTTTGGTCAGGATGTCACAAAGGAATTTATTTGTGCTTTCGGCTTGGCCATTGGCTTCGGGATAGTAGGGGGAGGATTTCCTGTGGTGACTTGGAATTATTATATAATAGGAATTGTATCACTTCATTGATGATGAAGTGTGGCTTTTTTCTCATTGATTTCCCTCTCGTGGAATGGCAAGACAATGGTTTGAAGTAACAGACTAGTCAACCAATGCCGTGGGAGGCGAGTAGCCACCCATTAGAGCTTCTGGATTCGAACACCATCTCTAGAGTTGTCATGGGGACACTCAAAACACCACTCTGCTTTAGAACTCCACACACTCTCACTCTACTCTCACTTTGCTACATAACTCTCACTCTCTCTCTCTAGTGTACAACATGTTTATTAAAACAGAGACACATCACTCTTATTCAACACATTATAGAGAGTGACAGAGAGACATAATGAATGGCAACATTGCTCTGGATTACTTCTGGAATCATCACAAGATCATTACAAAGAAACTACTCGATGCAGAGAATACTACTTCATAAGGACTATGACCATGTTTGACTTCTCACTACTGGCTATCAACTGTTAGCTGTGAGCTATTAGCAGCGTGAAACCTCCTTGTAGTAGTGATCAGCCACCCTTTTAATCATATTTGTCTTCTTGATCTTGGCAACAACTATTCTGGAGGTTACAACCTGCCACCTTCACACATGTAGTACCAAGGTAGTGCTCATGATGTGGGAAGTGGTACGATTTTGCACTTTGTTGCCGCGCTGAGCCGTTGGTGCAACACCTGGCATGCTTGGTGCTGGAGCATCTACTCCAGAACTTGTTCCCTTGACAAATTTATCTTTAAACCTTATGAACATTTTCGGAGGAGTAAAGTACATAATGTATACATTATCTGAGTAAGTAGCATGCTTCTGTATCCTCTTCAGCCTTGTTGCCTTCTCTTCTAAGCACCCAAGACCTTTGTTGTCGGTCTCTGCAAAGTCTATAGGTCAAAAACTCTCATCACTGGTCGGAGTGGGGTCTGCCTTAGAATTTCCTTTTTTGCCATGGGGATAGGCCTCCACTCAATTGGTGCAGCTTCTTTGTATTCTGTCAAATGTTCTGGAAGTGGGCTTTGTGTCTTTTCCACATATGGATCTTCGGTGCCCCACTTCTAGACATTGGCGCTAGTTGGTGGTTGCATCCTTGGTGGCAACATCCTCCTTTCCTTCGGAGTCTGAGAGAACAAGTATTGAGAACATGGATGCTCTAGAGGAAGGGGTTTCCTAGTCACCATAGACCTTATTTTGTCTCTATTCTAAAAGTATGTTAGCAGTTCTTTGTTAGCCTTCAACAATTCTGAGAACATGACATGGGAGGCCTTGAAGAAGGGGTTATCTGTGCTGGACCACGGGGCTGCTGAACTATTTGCTAGCCTGTCTTTTAGGTGCACATTTTCTTTTTTTAGAGCTTGGTTGGCATCTTGCAGCTTCCAAACCTTAACTAGCAGTTCTCCGCACCCTTTTCTTGGCACACTGGGGCTGGCAGCATCTTGGGGTTGGCGGCCTCTTCTTTTAGCTTCACACAACTCCAGCACTCACCCACTATAGTCTAGTCTTATGGGTCTGCCGTACCCTTTGTGCCATTGGATGTGCCTCCTCTATTTTCTTTTAGAGTGCCATCTTGTACTTTGTCCAATCTTTGGGCCTTTCTCTTTTGAGTTGAGCCTCATTCTCTAGACTATGCTGCATCTCTAATTCTAGCGCATTTAGTCCATTGATTGTGTTAATTTCAAACTTGGTGTTCCTCTTGAGCTTTTCTTTGTATTCCTCTTCCTGTGTCTTGGCCTTGTCTCTGTCCTCCATGGCTTCTCTCAAGATCTCTGCATATTCCTAGGAGGGTGTGGAATCCTACAATTCCTGGTGTAATTCCTGATTTCTTTCTAGCTTTTTATCCTCCTTCTCCCAGTGAGCTGCCTTCCAAGCGGTGGCCTTTAGGAATAGCACCAAGTTCTGGTCCTCGTTTTCTACTTGCTTGTCCTTTCCAAAAGTGCTTGGTTGGGGGACCCTTGGCTTGCAAGCTGCTTGTTGTTGTTGTTGTTGCTTTGTTGGCTGCTGCTCTTTGTTTGTGTCATCATCTTTGTTTGTGTCATCATCTTTGTCTAGGTCATGGATGATCTTTTGAGCTTTGCAAGATATTTTTTCCTGAATTTGGAGTAGGGCTTCAAGGTCTTGGTCCCAGACCTTGCTGAGTCTGGCCTTTGTTGTTTTTATGACTACCACTTTAGCATCAAGCGGAAGGCACATGATCTCCTCTTCTTCCTAGGTCTTCAAGGCTTGGACCTCTGTCTGGGTGACCACCAATGCTGTTGTGCTCTCCAGCAATTCTTCTTTTAGCCCTTGGATGGCGTCGCTTTTGTGCTTTAGCTAACTCTGCTCAGCTAACTCTGCTCTGAGCCTGTCCACCTAAGCTTTGAGCATATTTTTCTCATTGGTGAGGTTCTAATTTTCCCTTCACTTAACTCTTTTTGCTGGACTAAGGCCTTCTCTGCTAGAGTGAGCTTGTTCTGCATTTCCACGTTATGCTGAGCCATTATATGCGCTTTGCTCTCCAAGTCCCTAGCTTTTGCTACTACAACATTTTTGAGCAGTACATGTTTCTGCTGATTTTGGGTGCACATTTGATTGATGGTGTTCCAAGCCTTTCACTCATATTCTTCAATAGAAGCAAGGGCATGAGAGAGGATTCTTTGGGCCATAGTCATAAGCCCTTTGTTCATGTGTACCTGGGCAGGAAGTTGTACCTCCAGTTCTTTGGGTAGTTTGGGGCTGTGGCTTGGTCCTTTCTACATCTTCTATGCTAAGGCTACCACCCAAGGCTGCAGTTTTGGTGATATGACAGATCAGCCCTTGCGGACATCTTCCCCCTTTTGAGCTTCTTCTTCTTTCTTTTTTTGTTGTTCCTCTTCTTTCCTCTCTCTCTTCCTCCTCCTTCCTTCTCTTTTCTTATTCCTCCTTTTTCCTTTTCTCTTCTTCCAGATTTTTCTTCTTTTCTGCATCTGCCCATTGGACACTTCCTATTTCTATCTCTCTCCAGTTTTCTTTTTCTTTCTTCTTCTGATTTCTACTTCTTTACTTCGTTTGGGTCAGGCAGAAGCTCTTTGTCTACTTTGAGCTTTCTTTTCTTTTGCTGGCCTTCTCGGTGATTTTGCCACCCTTCTTCATCATCCATGTCATCTTTGAAAGAGCTAAAGGTCACTCTGGTGGGTTTTGAGGGTCCTTTAGCTTCACGGTGTGGTCGTTCCACATGGGATTCTTCAGACCTGGGATCCACAGACTTGGCGGCTTCATTAGGACCTCAATGGAAGGCTTCTTGGGCCCTTTTATTTGGCAGTTTAAGGAGTCAAACCTTTTCTCTTAAGAAGAAACGTTTTCTAATTAGAAGCTTCAAAACGGCTACTTTATTCGAATTTGAATTTTGGAGAGAAAATGGAATTTAAAATCTAGCGGACAAAACCATATCATGTAACATATCTATGGAAAGCTCTTGATGCGTAGATCACGGATCTATAATCTCCGCTCAAATCGGAGCTTGTATGTAGAAGTTATGGAGGTCCGAAAATTGTAAAATTGCCTCCCCCCCTTTTTGGGGGAAAAAGTGCACCCTTTGACCACTCTTACACCTCTCTTACAAACCCAACATTTCAGTCCACATGGAAACCCCCCATTTGGCTATTCCTTAATCACCTTGATTAGGCTTGGGCAAATTAAAGGGCCCAAGAAGACCCCATTCACTTCCTAATGGTGCGATGGCCCTTAGGTGTGCATGCACCATCGTGGGCTATTTTTCCTTGGTCCATGTGCCACTCTTTTTACCAAGTTCTCTTGGTAGATGGTGGCCTAGATGATTTTTTCTCCTGCTTCTACTGCCCTAAGAAGCCTGTAGTTCTTGTTTGACATGTCTTCTAGTTTCCGCATGAACATTACATTCTATAAAAATAAAACAAACTACTCTCGCCTGGTCTCATTTGCCACATTCATAACTTGATGCATGTTGCCTATTTTGGGAATCTCCTTCTCCACTCTAGGCTTCATGCTCGTGTCCAATGCTCCATCCATCGGCAACCCTAGTGCATGGTGCACTGAGAGCTCTGAGATCTTAATAGGTTTCTTCCCTTCCACATGTACAGTGTTCGTTTCAAGAATCTGGTTGATGCGTTTGCCCCCATCCTCGGGGTCTTCAAGATCCTCCCTGTCATGATCGAGAATCTCTTCAAAGCCATACTTTCTTGCCCACTCCTGATGTTCTTTTTTCCTCATGTAAGGAATCATCATTGGCATGCAAAGGCTTTTCTCTGGCTTCTTGTCTGGCCTTAGACTCTTGCTCACCTTTATCATGGTTTTGTCTTTTGAGAGAGCGTTGCGAGTTGGTGAGAGAGCTGTGTGCAAGAAAGCAAGTTGAGAGTATGCGAGTTTTGGTTCCTTGTGCTCTTTTTTGCGATGTTTTTTCCTTTTTCCTTCCTTTCTTAGGGCATTTTCATTTTTGACCTCCCACTTCTCGATGTGATTTGACTCCTGATTCATATCATCCCCACTGTCCTGGCGTAAAGGCGTTAAAGTTTGCTCGTTGCCTCTCTGTCTTACCATTGCATGTGGAATTTTAATGTCGTTGTGACAATTATCCTTCATGCAGTTACTTATGCCCGACATCATGGCAATTTGCATTAGTGATGTGGATCTAGCAGTTGTACACTTGGTCACTTGTTTCTTTGATGTCCGAGGCCTTGATTTGTTGTGAAATTGTGTTCTTCTATGGATTGGCCACCCCTGCAAAATTCCAATCTCTTCCTCTTGCTCCAGATTTTGGGCCCATTCAATCTCTTCCAAGGCATTCTCCTGCATGGTTTTGCTCAGTTTTGTTCTCCTTGAGCCCTTTGGTTTTACAGAATCTAATTCTTTTTTCTTCATTTCTTTGGTTGCTTCTTCCACTTTTTCATCTTTTGCTTTCGCATAGTGCCCCATCACTTTATCAACATGTATACAGAATCTGATTCTTTTTTCTTCATTTCTTTGGTTGCTTCTTTCACTTTTTCATCTTTTGCTTCCGCATAGTGCCCCATCCACTTTTTCATCTTTTGCTTCCGCGTAGTGCCCCATCACTTTATCAACATGTAACATGTACAAGGGCACGAGGTTGGGATGTCCATGGAGTAATCTGTCTTCTTCATTAATTATAATCAAAGCCTTCTGACATATTGAATGTTTCTGCATGAGCTGACCTCTGAGTAGGTGTTATTGATCCCTTTACGTCGAAAAGATAAACATGAACTTTCCGTTTCCCCTTTCTGATAGAGATTTTGTTTTTTTCCCAATCCTGCTTTACTTTGCCATGTCTCAACCACCGCCTTCCCAATAACACTTGGTAACACCCAGTGTGGTTTTCAATGGTTATGACCACCAAGTTGACCTTGAAGTCTACTTGTTTGATTTTCATTTGGACATTCTTAATGATTCATTTAGGAACCACCATTCTATTATCTGCCATTCTGTATTGAATGGAATGGGCTCCCATTTGAGACCCAATCCCACTACAGTTTCCTTAGTAATGACATTTACTTTGGATCCACCATCCAATACTGCATCATTGATGGCACGTTGTTATGTTGGATTGTGACTTTGGCCACTTCATCATCTCTGGATGTTGGGAGTTCCTTAACTTACACTCTACTACATTCTGGGTTTTTTCTTCTTCTGAGTGCTTCAGTTCCTTGCTTAGTCCTTTAATGCCTGCCATCAAGATTTTAGCCTTGAATCTTAGACATAAGTCCAACACTTGTCTCAGTAGAACCTATCTATCCACAATAGCATTGATACTACATTGGTTTGCAACAACCAATCAGTATCCTTCTTGCTTTCTTTCAAACAGATTTCATTGTTGTGCCGTGCATGAGTCTTGTGCAGTTTTCGCGTGCTTTCGGCGGGTGATTTGTGATGATGACTTCGCATGAGCCACCTCTTTAAAGAACTCTAATCTACACAATTTTCTAAATTTCAAAGAGTAAACAATAAGGAGAGTTTAATTAATTCCTTAGTTAATCTTTCTAGGATTGAGAAAGGTTGGAATGTAAAGAGGAGAAGGGGGTGGCCTTTTTATCAAAGGCATAGCATTTGAATTTAATCCAACATTTGCAAAACATAAAAATTAAGAAAACCATAGATTTTTCATTAAACAAGTAAGAAAATTAGCTTACATGGAGCTTGTAAGCTCTCCTTTGGCTTGAGGGATTGAGGATTCTACTCTTGTTTGAAGCAAGAGTGACCACCAATTCACTTTTTGGAGAGGATTAGGCCAAAAACAATTGAATTATTAAAAAATTCAATGTAGATGGCACACGACAGGAGCAGAGTAACAGTGCATAAATACCATTAAGCTTTTACAAAGGGGGAGGCTTCTATTTATAGGAAAAAGTGAGCCTCTAACCAAGCAAACTGATTCTAGAATTTTCTAGACCAATTTGGTCAATTTTTGACCATTTTTGGGTTAGTTCAGCTTACTTTTTGGATCTAGTTTTGAAAAAGGAGAGAGGAGAGATAAAAATATCTCATGCTATTGATTAAAAGTTGGGGGTAATGATGAGAAAAAGGTGCCTAATTCATGAGGGGAGATCCCCACACTGAGGTGTCAAAATTCAGTTTTTTAATTCTTTTCTTTGGTCCTTAGTCCACTCTTCATCTTATATGAGCATTTACTCATTTTTGGGGGGGTTTTCTTTTATTCTTCAATTTATCTCCTCCCTACATTTGGATTAATCTTACTGGTCCATAGGAACCTTAATTGGACCATAATCTAAAATTTTTTGAAAATCTGAACCCTTAGGCTAAGGTCCTTTATACCTATTTTCAATTAATTCCAATTGCACATTGGAAAGTTCTTTTTGAATTTCTGTTTCAGGGGAAACCATGTTAGACACTAGGAGGATTTTTATATTAAAAAATATTTCAATTTTGAATTACCTCCCTCTAGACATTTTCTCCCTCCAGGCCAAAACAGGGTAAAACAGGATCTTTCTTTTATTTCAGAGAGAGGAGTAATTATAAGATCAGAAGGGGAGGTTTTTACACCTGCACACCTCAAAAGCTAGAGGGAGGAATCTTACACATTAGCCATAGCTAGAATATACAAAATAAAAGACTTTGTATCCATACACAACTAATACAAGAAGCCAAACTCTCAGACTTCATCAACTAGATAAAAACATATCAGCGTCTTAACATCCCTAAGACATGGGCACAAACATAAGAAGAAAACACCAAAAATCTCAAGGATACCCCATAGGTAGACCTCAATGAGACAGAGCACTTCAAAGCTTCATGTTCAACAGCTACAGTTGAGGAGGTATTGAGTTGAGCCAAGTCTCTAACAAAGATGTTGCACAGAGAACCTAGGGGACACACCTCCTAGCCAGCTCTCTAGACTTCAACACACCCTCTACACAGTCAATTCCTCTCACACTATCCTATCTTTTTCTCTGAAATCTTGAAAATCAGTAGGATCTCCAACCCATAAACTTCAACAAAGGAAGTTGTCCTGCAAGTCACCTCTTCACTGCAGTCCCTCAACTCCTCATCCCTCTTGGTGGTCTCTCTAGCCACACACTGGATGAACTTCAGCATTGTTGCCACCTTGCTTCCTTCTAGAAGGTTGCATCACCCGCTTCCTTCGTTCTCCCATGCACTTTCTTTTTTCATTCGTGCACCTACGCAAATCCTCTTGACTGCCACATCGCTTTTGCCACTTGGGATCCTCTACACACCATCATATATACATTTTATTTACCTATGCATTATGTTTGGTTTGGGCTTGGGATTTCCCTCACATATTGCCTACCCCCCTAGGTGAAACACTTTCAAGTGTTTCACTTTCAAGTGTTTCACTATCTTCTTTGTTCTTCAAACTGCTCTGTTCCACAAACCATTCCAAAATGGCTCTATATACAACAACAAAGGCACCATCCAACATTTCAATATCCACCTAGATCAAATGGGTATAGCATCCCCCTACAAATCTTTCCACAACTGAACTGATAGCTGTTAGAACAAGGGTTTGTAAGACCCAGTGTTTCACCTTGGGGTGTGCCAGTTCTCTTTCAGAAAAAGAAAGATGGAATGCTAAGACTCTTTGTGGACTACAGAGGCCTCAATCAGGCAGCTGTGCTGACAGTTAAGAATAAGTATCCTATCCCCAGAATTGATGAGCTTCTGGACAGGCTAAGTGGAGCCCAGATCTTCACAAAGATAGATCTCAAATCAGGGTATTATCATATCAGGATTAATGAGTAAGATATCCCAAAGACAGCCATCAATACTCGGTATGGGCATTATGAATTCACTGTCATGCTGTTTGGATTGACAAATGTGTTACCATATTATAGTAGTGATGTGTGTGAACACACTTAGGACCGCCGGGGCACTTTTTCACTCACTAGGAGGTTTTTTCCCCCGTGCATTGTATATACGCCCATTATCTTCTAGGGCTTGTTATCTTTCATTTTTGGCACTCATAATACACTACTGTGTTGTGCTCAAGCTTCCTCATCTTCTTGAAGTTGTGTGTGCATTCCTGCAACCCTAATTCCAACAATTGGTATCAGAGCAGGCTTCCTCCTCCCGGGCAGCATCACCGGCACCTGCCGCTTCATCTCCTCCGATTGCGACGAGGTTTCACGAGCGTCTGCAGGTTAGTATATGCCGTGGGATAGCCCGTAGGGCTAGTTCGTTTCAGAATTTTGATCTGAAGTCATTTCGCCCTCCGTTTTTGCATTCCAAGTACTGCGCAGGCAAAATCGTCCTTCTGTGCAGATTTTCTGTCAAGATTAAAATCTGCAAGACAGGTGCCCATTCGTCTGTTTTGGGCTGTGCTACATAGCACAGGTCGATTTTATACAGGTTTACCTCTTACAGACAGCATTTACATCTAGTAGTACAGTCATTGGCCATGGCTGACAACAATGATGTATTCCGCATGTTGGCTGCTGAGGATAAGTTGGATGGCACCAACTATCCATTGTGGGCATATATGATGCGACATGTATTGGTAGCAAAGGGGTTATGGAACATTGTGCAGGGTATTGATGCACGTCCTATTGTGGCTGGGAATGCTGCAAACACATCAGAAACAGGTACTGTTTGATGATGGTGCAGGCACAAGTGCTGTAGCAGCTGTTCGAGAACCACCACTTTCAGCAGAGCAGATTCGTTGGGATGGTAGAGATGCGCAGGCTCATGCCTTGATTGCGCTGTCTGTCAAACGTACCATTATCCCACATATTCGCTCCTGCAGGACTTCTAAGGATGCTTGGGATGTACTTGCCACATTGTATCAGGCAAGAAATGAGGCTCGTGTTGCTTACCTCCGAAAACAGTTGGAGAGTGAGCATATGAACGAAGGTGATTCTATGGATAGCTTTTTGACAAAGATCAAGGATTTCAAAGAGCAGCTCATTTCTGCAGATGAAATCCTGTCAGACAGTTCACTTGTGCAGACTGTTTTGAATGGTCTACCAGATTCTTATCAGGGTTTTGCTTCCACTCTTTGCTTGATGATGAAAGGCAATCCCAATGCCTTATCATTTGAGGAGTTAGTTTCTGTTTTGCTGCAAGAAGACCAGTCAAGGCAAAACAGGAATATTATGCGTGTCGCAGATCAAGCTTTCGTTGCTAGTCAGAGAAGCGGGAAAGGTAAAGCTGGCTTTTCCTCTAGTAAGCAGAAATCTGCAAATGCTGCGCAACCAAAGAAGGAAGACAAAGATGAGAAGAAGGGTGACAAACAGAAGACATTTTGCAAGTACTGTAAGGGAAATGATCATGTCATCAAAGCGTGTCCTAAGCTGGCTGCGAAAGAGGCTAAGAAGAAAGAGGCTGGTATGGCTGTTGCAGATGCCTCTCCTTCTAACAATGAATCTGCTAATGTTGTGCTAGATACAGAATGGGCATTCAATGCGCAGTGCAGTTATGACCCATCTTTGCATGACACATGTATGTCTGCAGTAGATTCAGATGTATGGTACTTTGACAGTGGTGCCACTAAGCATATCACCTCGCAGCGCAGTTTATTCACTTTCCTTGAGTCTGCTCCCACAGGGAATACTGTCACTTGTGCCAATAACTCCTCTTATCCCGTTGAAGGAGTTGGACAGATTGTGCTGAATGTTGCAAATGGCAACACCTTTACACTTTTTGATGCATTGTATGTGCCAGGGATCAAAAAGAATCTGCTGTCAGTCTCCGCATTTGCCAAAACAAGTTTGGTTGTAAAATTTGTGGATGACAGATGTACTGTTCATGATCTCTCTTGTGGTGACATCATTGTAGCATCTGGTTCACTATGTCGAGGGCTGTATAAGCTCAATATGGATGGCAAATGTGTAGAGGATTCAGCATGTGCTATTATGGATACGCAGGCTATTTCAAATGCAAAACTGTGGCATGCACGTTTTGGTCATCTGAATTTTGCAAGTTTGCTGCGCCTGCAGAAATCTGAAATGGTGTCTTCTTTGCCTAAGCTTGAGGCACCTGTCAAGCATGTTTGTGAGGGCTGCATATTGGGTAAAATGCAGCGTGCTTCCTTTCCCAAAGATGGATCAGTGAGAGCTGAACGCAGATTGCAGCTTGTTCACAGTGATGTTTGTGGTCCCATGCAAACTCCATCATTTGGAAACTACCTTTACTTCGTGACTTTCATTGATGATTTTACCAGGCATGCATGGGTATATCCTTTGAAGGCAAAGTCCGAAGTGTTTTTGTGCTTCAAACAGTTTTTGGTTATGGCTGAAAATGTGTCAGAAAGTAAGATGGGCACCCTCCGTTCAGATCGAGGGGGGGAGTATATGTCTTCAGAATTTAATGCATTTCTGGCTGAGCGTGGGATAAAACACCAATGTACAGTGCCGTATACACCACAGCAAAATGGTGTGGCTGAGAGAAAAAACAGGTCTCTCATGGAAATGGCAAGATGTATGGTTAAGAGTCAAAGTCTACCACATGGTTTTTGGCTTGAGGCTGTCATGTGTGCCACTTATGTACTAAACAGGTGTCCCACCAAAGCATTACAGGTTGTCACTCCATATGAGGCTTGGCATAGCCGCAAGCCATCTGTTGGCCATTTACGTGTTTTTGGTTGCCTAGCATATGCATTAGTGCCTGTGCAACATTGCAGAAAATTGGATGACAAAGCTGTCAAATGTATTTTTGTTGGATATAGTGCTGAGAGCAAAGGCTATCGTTTGTATCATCCACAGACAAAGCGCATTTTGGTTAGCCGTGATGTTGTATTTGTGGAAGATGCAGTTCAGCCCTTGGTTTCATGTACTAAGGAGACAGATATCAGCTCACGTGATGTCTATGATACATTGTTGCCTCTTTTCAGTGGTGCACAGTCAAGTGCAATACCTCATGAGGCAGTTTTTCAGCCTATGCAGGTTTTAAATGATGGCACAGATCAGCCTATATCTGATGCAGATGTGCATGATGCACTTGAAGATGAGAGACAAGAGATTGAGGGCTCTAGGAACATGCCTAGATGGCTGGTGCAGACTTTGCGTGACAGCAAGTTGGATGCCCCTTTGTCTAGTCGCACTCGTTCTGGCTCTCATGGTGCCTCTTATGCGTCAGATTGTTATGCATTGGCTGTTTCTAGTATGTGCGATGAAAGTGAGCCTGTTTCATTTGATGAGGCACAAAGTTCAGAAAATTGGATGGCTGCTATGCAAGCAGAATACGATGCTATTATGAAGAATAGTACATGGTCTTTATGTGACTTGCCCCCTGGCAAGAAGGCCATTGGCACTAAGTGGGTATACAAATTGAAGCGTAAGCCTGATGGCACAGTGGATCGCCATAAGGCTAGGCTTGTTGCAAAAGGTTATGCTCAAGAGAAGGGCATTGATTTTGATGAGACTTTTTCTCCCACATGTCGTATGACCACTGTTCGTAGCATCTGTGCATTAGCAGCTCATAATGGTTGGAATGTACATCAGCTGGACATAAAGACTGCGTTCTTAAATGGAGATTTGCATGAGGAGGTGTATGTATCGCAGCCTCGTGGTTTTGTTCAAAGAGGGCAGGAAAACAAAGTGTGCAGGTTAAAAAAGGCTTTATATGGTTTAAAGCAAGCTCCACGAGCTTGGTATGAAAAAATACATGCATATTTGACTGCACATGGGTTTCAGAATAGTCCAACAGAAAGCACTTTGTATGTTAAACGTGTGGATGGTGTACATCTAATCATTGCTCTCTATGTCGATGACATGCTGCTCACAGGACCAAATGAGAGTCATATTGCTGATTTTAAGGCTGATTTGAATGCCTCTTTTGAGATGTCAGATTTGGGGCATTTGCATCATTATTTGGGGATACAATTTAAGCAGTGTGATGGAGGTATTGCTTTGTGTCAGACAAAGTATATTGAAACATTGTTGCGGAGATTTGGCCTTGAAGACTGCAAGCCTATTGCTACTCCAATGGAGACAGGTTTGAAGTTGAGTCTTCATGATGCTAGAGATCACTTTGATGTCACACTCTATCAGACAGCTATCAGACATTCAGTTTGCAGTCTCACAGGTGAGCAGATTTATGCATAGCCCAGGCATTAAGCATTGGCAGGCAGTGAAGCGTATCTTTCGCTATTTGAGTGGTACTCGGCATCTTGGGTTGTTTTATCCCAAGGGGGGATCATTGCCGCCAGATTTACATGTTTTTTCAGATTCTGACTGGGCTGGTTGTTATGACACACGCGTGTCCACGAGTGGTTTTTGCTTCATGCTTGGAAGCTCATGCATATCATGGTTGAGCAAGAAGCAGCCTACTGTGGCCACTTCTAGTTGTGAAGCTGAGTACAGGGCAGCTTTCACAGCTACGGTTGAGTGTGTGTGGCTCAGACGCCTTATGGCTGATTTGGGTGTTGGGCAGCCATCTGCCACCACCATCTTCACTGACAGTCAGAGCGCATTGGCAGTTGCGTGGAACCCAGTGTTCCATGCTCGTACGAAGCACATTGAGGTGCACTACCATTATGTCAGGGAGAGACTCTCTGCAGGAGAGATCAGTTTGGCTTATGTGCCAACACAGGATAACCTTGCAGACCTTTTCACAAAGGCTCTGCCTCGTGAGAAGTTCGAAGCTTTTCGCAAAGCTTTGGGCTTACTCCCTTTTGTGGATTCGTCCACATAGCTAGACACTTCCCTATACATGAGTGCTAGCTCTTGTTCACCGCATCACTCCAGGGGGGATTTGTTACCATATTATAGTAGTGATGTGTGTGAACACACTTAGGACCGCCGGGGCACTTTTTCACTCACTAGGAGGTTTTTTCCCCCGTGCATTGTATATACGCCCATTATCTTCTAGGGCTTGTTATCTTTCATTTTTGGCACTCATAATACACTACTGTGTTGTGCTCAAGCTTCCTCATCTTCTTGAAGTTGTGTGTGCATTCCTGCAACCCTAATTCCAACAAAATGTCCCAGCTACATTCAATCGCTTAATGTAGGACAAATGTCCCAGCTACATTCAATCGCTTAATGCAGGACATTCCCAGAGAATACTTGGATGATTTTGTTCTTGTTTTCTTTGATGATATTCTGATTTACTCAAAGATTCTAAGGAAGCACCAACTCTTTGCAAAAAAGAGCGCCCTGGGAGGTGCATTCATGCAGGAAGGTCATTCAGTGGCCTATTAATCTCAAAAACTCAGAATGCATGAGAGAAATTATGTTGTCCCACGACTTGGAACTACTTTCAGTAGTATATGCCTCCCTGAAGTTGTGGAGACATTACCTACTGGGTCAAAGATTCACTTTGATAATGACAGATCATTAGAGCTTAAAGTGGATCTTCACTCAGAAGGATCTCAACATGCACTAAAGAAGGTGGATGCAGACCCTGCAGGAATTTGATTTTGAAATCAAGTACCGCCTAGGCAAAGAAAATGTGGTAGCAGATGCCCTCAGTAGCACAAAAGCCTCCTTGCTTGCAATTACTGTAGTGTCAAATCCTTTGATTATTAAAGCAAGTGAGAAGATCATGTAGGATATATTCTTTGGCTCTATTGCTACCCTGCTTATGCAAGAAAGCAAAACTCCACAGGAGTTGAACCGAGTTCAAGGGTACAGCCCTGGATGATGGAATTATGTATTATAATTGTAGGCTATGCATTCCCAATGATGAGGGAACTAAGGGTCAAATTCTAAATGAAGCCCATGATAGCCTTATTGCAGGACATCCAGGTTTCATCAAAACCTACATGTCTGTGAAGAAAAGCTTCTTTTGGCCTGGTCTAAAAAATCATGTACGTCAATGTCTGACCTGTCAAAAAGTCAAGGCAGCCGAGAGAGTAAAAATGCCTGGGAAGTTACATCCATTAGACATCCCCCAGATGAAGTGGGAATGTTATGGATTTTATTACTAGATTACCTTCAGTGCAATCAGGTTACAACTCCATCTTCGTGGTAGTTGATAGACTAACCAAAGTTACCCATCTGATTCCAGTAAAAGAAACCTACACTGCAAGATGGATGTGGCCAGAGTGTTCCTCAAGGAAATCTTCAGATTGCATGGTCTACCTAGGAGAATAGTAAGTGATTGAGATCCCAAGTTCATGTCAAGATTTTGGACTGCATTTTTTGAAGTAGTAGGAACTTTCTTGGATCTCAGCACAGCTTACCACCCCAAGATCGATGGTCAAACTGAAAGAGTGAACCAAGTAATTGAAGATATACTTCAGTCATACTGTGGCAGGGAACCCAAGAAGTGGCTAAGCTATCTGCACCTAGTCGAGTTTGCCTACAATGCTTCTTATCACCAAAGTATTGGGATGAGCCCTTTCAAAGCTCTGTATGGACAAGATTGCTTAACTCCATTAACTTGGTCTGACTCATTGATTGGGTTGAGAAGACAGATGCTTGACGACATGGAGCAGCAGATGCAGTCAATTTGCAAAGGATATAAAAGTTGCCCACCAGGATAGACAGAAGCAGTATGCAGATAAGAAGAGGACAGACAGAAAATTTGAAGAAGCAGATATGGTCTTCATTCGAGTACGCCCCAAAAGAAGTTCTCTATCTCTTGGGAAGTACAAGAAGTTAACACACATCACTACCATATAATGTTGCTACAAATCCCCCCTAGAGTGATAATGTGAACATGTGTAGGGTATGGCCGATTAATCCTCCTGAAAAGGTAGTAAGCCTAAAGCTTTACGAAAAGCTTCAAACTTTTCACGAGGAAGAGCCTTCATGACTAAATCTACCATGTTGTTATGTGTAGGCACATAGACCAAGCTGATCTCTGCTGCAAGGAGTCTTTCCCTAAAAAAGTGGTAATGCACCTCAATGTGCTTAGTGCGAGTATGAAACAATGGGTTCCTCGCAACTGTTAATGTGCTCTGGCTATCAGTGAAAATCATAGTGCTAGATGACCGTCCAACACCCAAATCAGCCATAAGACGTCTGAGCCACACACACTCAACTGTAGATGTAAAAGCTGCCTTGTACTCAACTTCATAGAGCTGGAAGTGGCCACTATAGGTTGCTTCTTGTCGAGCCATGATATACATGAATCACCAAGGCAAAAGCAAAACCCACTAGTGGAAACTCGTGTGTCATAACATTTAGTCCAATCTGAATCACTAAAAGTATGCAGCTGTGACTCACCCCCCTTTGGATAAAACAATCCAAAATACTGGGTGCCCTGCAAATAGTGAAAAACCCACTTGACAGCTTGCCAATGCTTTGTACCTAGGCTATGCATAACCAGATATTGTGGGCCATATCTGATTACAAAGAAAGTAGGTGACAGCCTCCGAACTTCTTCTGTCTCCTCATCTCAAAGTACATAATATATTTCATGTCAACCTTCTTAAAAAGTATATACCAAGCCCGAATCATGTGCTTGATGAAATCTTAACTTCTTCAACCCATGGAACTCCAACTTGAAGAAATCCTTAATGTTTAAGAAAAGGTTCTCAGGAACAGAATTCTGAGAGAATTATTGGTCAAATGGAAGTTCCATCTTTTTGAAGATGCCACCTGGGGGGGAGAAAGAAGCCAAACTGTTGCGGGATTACCCCCAGTTTGTGAGATGAGGACATCTCACGTTTTTCAAGTGGGAGAGAATGTAAGATTCCTCCCCAGTCCCTTAAGATGTCTAATATCTTCCCTTGTAATCCATTCCCTCTTCAGAATAATAAAAGATCTTATTTCTACCTATTTTGGCTTAGAGAGAGAAAAGATTCTAGAGAGAGATTATTCACATTTTAGATATTTTTGGATGGAAAAATATCTCTTATTATTAAAATAAATTTCTCCAAAATAGAAGTTCAAAAAGATTTTCAGAAGGTGCATTAGAAATAAATTATAATCTGTTCAAAAGGCCTTATCCTAAGGGTCCAGATTTTTTGAAAATTTTAAATTAAGGTTCTGAGGGGCCAATCAGATTCATCCAAATGTATGGAGGAGATAAATTGAAGAAATAAAGAAAATCCCCCCAAAAATGAGTAAATACTCACATAAGATGAAGAGTGAACTAAAGACCCCAAAGGAAATACTAAAAAAATGAATTTTTGACACCTCAGAGTGGAAACTCCCCCTCATGAAGGAGACGCCTATTTCACATGTGTGGTGGAGTTTTAAATTCTCAAATATTGAGATATTTCATCTCTCCTCTCTCCTAATTCAAGTCTAATTCCAAAAAGTAAGCTAAACTGACCCAAAAATGGTCAAAAATTGACCAAACTGATTTGGAAAATTCTAGAATCAGTTTGCTTGGTTAGAAGTTCACTTTTTCCTATAAATAGAAGCCTCCCCCTTTGTAGAAGCTTAATAGTGTTTTATGCACTGTTACTCTACTCCACCCTAGAGCCAAAAAACAGTGAATTTATTGATAATTCATTAGTTTTTGACCTTTTCCGCTTCAAAAGAATTGGTGGCCACTCTTGTTGCAAACAAGATTAGATCCCTCAAACCATCAAGCCAAAGGAAAGCTCACAGAAATTAAAGTAAGCTAGAAATCCTACTTTTTCTTTCCTTTTAATGGTTTTCTAATTTTTATTTTCTTTAAAATGAAAAAATGATGTTATGCCTTGTTGGAAAGGCTTTCCCCCTCTCTTCATTCTTAAATTCGGCCTTTCTTTATCCTAGAGAAGTAATCAAATTGTTAGAATTAAACTTTTCATATTGTTTCTCTTTTAAAAGTGGAATTTGATTAGTTTAGAATGCTTTAAACCATTTGGGATAATTCTTAGTAACTTGAGGATAGAAAAATTTAAAAAATGGTCAGTCATACAAAGGAGGTTATGGCAAAAATTTTTTAAATTTTGTGAAATAAGTTTTATCTTTTATTATTCAAAAAGAGTAATCCCCACTATTTGTGTATTCTAAAAGTGTTTTTTTTCATTCTAGGCATAGAAAAATGCATAGTAGAAATGTTTTTATTATAAAAGTGTTATTTCCATTAAAATTTTAAATTCTATGTATAAAAAGATGCATATTGGATATTATTATTATTATAAAAGAGTGATTTTCATTAGATTTAAATTCTATGCATAGAAAGATGCATATTGGTTATTTTTTTATTATAAAAGAGTGATTTTCATTAGATTTAAATTCTATGCATAATAGAAAGATGCATATTGGTTATTTTATCGATTAATGCAGTACATTCACAGAGAATACTCGGATGATTTTGTTCTTGTTTTCTTTGATGATATTCTGATTTACTCAAAGAATGTAGCTGACCATGAAGCTCATGTCAGAAAAGTTCTTGCGATTCTAAGGAAGCACCAACTCTATGCAAAAAAGAGCAAATGCACTTTCTTTGCCGACCATGTTGAATACTTGGGCTTTCTGGTAACAAAAGATGGAATTTCTCCAGATTTCGCTAAAGTCCAAGCAGTCATAGATTGGTTTGAACCAAAGACAGTGAAAGAAGTCAGAGGATTCTTGGGATTGACTGGTTGGTATAGAATTTTTATACCAAAGTATGCTCTCATAGCTTTCCCTTTGACTAATCTTCTCAATATCCCGTTTCAATGGTCTGCCAGGTGCCAGAGTGCTTTTGATAAGCTAAAGACCACCTTGGTAACCAATCCCGTTCTAAAGCTGCCAGATTTCTCTCTACCCTTTGAGGTAGTAAACTGATGCCAGTGGTTTTGCCCTAGGAGGTACACTCATGCAGGAAGGTCATGCAGTGGCCTAGGAGGTACACTCATGCAGGAAGGTCATGCTGTGGCCTATGAATCCCAAAAACTCAGAATGCATGAGGGGAATTATGCTGTCGTACAACCTAGAACTACTTTCAGTAGCATATGCCCTGAAGTTATGGAGACATTACCTACTGGGTCAAAGATTCACTTTGATGAGACAAATCATCAGAGCTTAAAGTGGATCTTCACTTAGAAGGATCTCAACATGCGCCAAAGATGATGGATGTAGACCCTGCAAGAATTTGATTTTGAAATCAAGTATCGCCCAGGCAAAGAAAATGTGGTAGCTGATGCCCTCAGTAGAAAAGCCTCCTTGCTTGCAATTACTGTAGTGTCAAATCCTTTGATTATTGAAGCAAGTGAGAAGATCATGCAGGATAGATTCTTTGGCCCTATTGCTATCCTACTTATGTAGGAAAGCAAAACTCTACACAGGAGTTGAACCGAGTTCAAGGGTACAGCCTGGATGATGGAATTATGTATTATAATTGCAGGCTATGCATTCCCAATGATGAGGGAACTAAGGGGGGTCAAATTCTGAATGAGGCCCAAGACAGCCTTATTTGCAGGACATCCAGGTTTCATCAAAACCTACATGTCTGTGAAGAAAAGCTTCTTTTAGCCTGGTCTAAAAAGGGATGTGCTTAATCATGTACGTCAATGTCTGACCTATCAAAAAGTCAAGGCCGACAGAGTAAAAATGCCTGGAAAGTTACATCCAATAGACAATCCCCCTGATGAAGTGGGAATGCATCAGTATGGATTTTATTATTGGATTACCTTCAGTGCAATTAGGTTACAACTCCAGGAGTAAAACAAACCTACACTGCAGTGGATGTGGCTAGAGTGTTCCTCAAAGAAATCTTCAGATTGCATGGCGGGGACGATTCCACCATTTTGAATTTCTTAACGAATTTTTCTAACGAGATCAAGATACTGAACTAACCTTCATCTGAATAAACCAGATAGAAGGGAAACTATTATAGACTTAACTGGAAGGGATCAACGCTTTTTTTCTAATTGAATCAGGCATAGCTGTTGATCTATTTTTATTAGTCTTCAGGCTTTTATTTAACTACTCGAGTTCTAAACGTATTCCTATTAATCAGTTTTATTATTAAAACTCTACTGATTCCAGCCTGAGACTATGCGGCCGAGGCCAGAGCCACTGGGGACAAAACCGCTTTTTTGGTCAAGCTTCTATATGAGAGCACACACAGGGGAACATTTTGTCCAACAAAGTTAAAGATACCTTGCTAGCACATTATCAAATCTTCCACCAGAGGTCCTGTGCTTACTACCCTAGGGCTAACAGGCAAGTGGAGAGCACCAACAAGGTCTTGTGCAAGGCCTTGTTATAACAGGTAGCCAAGGAGCACTCTCACCAATGGGATCAAGCCCTCTTAGGAGTATTGTGAGCCTATCGCACAACTTACAAGAAGGCAACCACCTTGCACACTCCATTTCAACTCGCCTTGCACACTCCATTTCAACTCACTTTTGGGCTCTAGGCCATATTACCTTTTGAATTTAATGTAGGATCATCCAGAGTGGGGCAACCTAGGACCCCCACCTATCACTTTGCATACTCGACTCAATAGGAGCAGCTCCAAGTTTTGCAAGAGAGACCTGAGTTGCTCCACCTTTGTGGCCCTCTGAGCAAGTTGGTTGGCACAAAGCGTTGCACGATACACTTGAGACTTCCCCAAATTTTTTAAGGTTATTTAGCTTTGTTCTATAATTCTAAATATCTAAAAAAGGCTCAAAAATTGGTGTATGCATGGTAGGGTCCCTTTCGAGTAGTGGAGATCTTGCCCATGGGTGTGGTGCAACTAGAAACTCTCCATATCCCTCGAATGAGGAAGTCTTGGCCTCCTCCGGTGTGACCGACTGGCACGGGGTCATGATGATAAGGGTTGTACATTTTTTTTATCTTTTTTATCACTTTATTGTTATTCTTAGTATTTTTTCTCTTTTCTTTTTTCTCTTGGGTAATTTCTTTGCTTTCCATCTCCGCCGACCACGCTACCCATCATCTCTCCCTTCTCTCCTCTTACCACGCACCAACCACCCCTCACTCCTCTCTTTTCACATCCTACCTCTCCTCCCTGACCAAGCACCCTGTCAACCCCCGCCGCCTCCCTTCACCATGATTGTATGGTTATAATTTCTAAGCACTCTTTAATTAAAAAGCATTTCTTGTATTGATTTTTTCTTGGTTAAGTAATCCTTCATCAAAAAACAACCAAAACAGAGAGAGAGAGAGAGAGAGAGAGAGAGAGAGAGAGAGAGAGAGAGAGAGAAAATCCCCCTCTAAGTATTTCTTCCATTACACACATTAAAAAACATAAACATAAACATAAAAACATAAAAATATATCTCTCTTTCTTCCACTGCCACCCCCCCTCTCTCTCTTGCGCTCCCCCACAGAACCCCCTCTCCCTCTCTCTGTCTCTCTCTTCCATCGACCCCCTCGTGCTCTCTCTCTCTCTCTCTCTCTCTCTCTCTCTCCCACCCCTCGCTCTCTCATCTCTCTCCCTTGATCTCTCTCTCTCTCTCTCTCTCTCTCTCTCTCTCTCTCTCTCTCTCTCTCTCTCTCTCCTTTGATCTCTCTCTCTCTCTCTCTCCTTTGATCTCTCTCTCTCTCTCTCTCTCTCTCTCCTTTGATCTCTCTCTCTCTCTCTCTCTCTCTCTCTCTCTCTCTCTCTCTCTCTCTCTCTCTCTCTCTCTCTCTCTCTCTCTCTCTCTCCTTGCACTCCCCACTGCCCCCCTCTCTCTCATGTGCTGCTCTCTTGATCCCACTGACAGCCCCCCTTTCCCTCTGATCGACACCCACCTCCTCTCTTGCTCTCGCCAACAACCCCCCTTTCTCTCTCATCGACACCCATCCCCCTCCCTCGCTCGTCTTGCCGCTCGTCTTGCCGACAACCCCTATTTTCACTATTACTGTCACACCCCTCTTCTCTCCCTCTCTCTCTCTCTCTCTCAGTGATACCCCCCCCTTTCTCACCGACATCCCCCCCTTTCTCTCTCACCGACACCTCCCTCCCTCTCTCACTCCACCGACAGCCCCCCTCTCTCTCCCCCCCACCCCTTGCTATCTTTCTCTCTCTCCCACCCCTTGCTCTCTCTCTCTCTCTCTCTCTCTCTCTCTCTCTCTCTCTCTCTCTCTCTCTCTCTCTCTCTCTCTCTCTCTCTCTCTCTCTCTCTCTCTCTCTCTCACACACACACACACACACAGCCCTGCAACTGCCATCTCTGGTCACCGTCGTCTTGTCAGTCCCCCCAGTAGAGCCGTAACCATGGAGGAGCACCCTATTTCCACCGTCACCACCACCTTGGCAACAAGCAGCCCTAGCAATTGGGCCCGCACCCATGGTTTGACTTCTGCCCCAAGAGTGTCGCTCCTCTTCGGGCGCCCACCACTGACTGTCAGCTCCAGTTCTTGGATCCTGCTCGTGCCCCCACCTCCCTTGTGACCTCCATTGCCATCACATCTCGTCGATGCTTCCTCGATTGTCAGCCCCTACCACTGAGGTATCATTTTCACCACCCCCTAGTTCCCTCTTTATGATTGGGCTTTGGATCATGTATATGTATGCAGGGACTCACAAATATTGAAGATTGATCTAAGAGCATGGAGGGAACACCCCACGGAAGGGTAATTGTTCGGTAACGATTCGGTCACAACGGAGCGAACCACATCCCTACTACAGATATGCCAACCCATAGAGGGGGAGACCAAGAATGAGGACGATATGGGGATGTATGCATCACTACCTCCTCCGGACTTACAGTGAGAATTGGATGCATGTGTTGGTTGGCTACAATTGATGTGATGCAACCTAAGGGAACCCAGTATTTGGAATCTAGAAACATCCCTGTGACTTCTATCTGCATGGTTGATGGAGTCCTCGAGGGACGTTGCTCGCGGCAGCCTGCCAAGGTCTTGACCAGTCTCGATACGATTAAAATGGTACGCTTTTGGTATGATGGGCGAGGACCAACGAAGCAGTCCTTGAGTGAAGTACTAGGACACCTAAGGAGGATCCTAGAGGGTTCTGAACCAGGTGATGCATGGGCTCACGGTTGCTAGGACACCCATGCGTGCGTCGAGGAAGATTCGAATGGACTAGAAAGAAAGATTTTTATGAATCAAATTTTGATACTGGATCTCATTGGTTGGCCAGCTGGTCTTCAACGGAGAGTCCAGAGGGACACATTCTGTAATACAATGGACTCAGAATTTTGGAGGATGATGATCGATAATATTATGATTTCTATTGAAGGATTGTTTTAAAGCCAGTCGAATCTGTTATAAATAGCAATTTCATATTGGGTGTGTATGTGGTATGCCTACCTTAATTTTTGCATGAAGGGGCTAGGGGACTTGGGAACTCTTTTCCTCCAGTACCCGAGCAAACCACAACCAAATCTTTATAAAGGAATCCCACCAATATAGTGGTCGGGTGGTTGGCTAACCCATGGGCTGGATCGGAGGATTCCTGTAAAATAATTAAGATGCGATTAGTTACGTCAGTTAGATTAAGTCCTGAGAAGACCTTGTTCTGTGGGAGGGGATCAGCAGTGGCAGCGGCGGCTATGCCTTATTAAAAGAGGAAAAAAGCGGTGATTCCATGGACCAAGTGCAAGTCTCTTCTTAATCTGACCATGTGACTTCAGGTTCGGTCAAATCAGTTTAACTAGTTAAGACTTTGACTCGTTAAAGTAATTCCCCCGTTAGAAGATTTTCCCATGGCAGAATCGCCCGTGCCTTCCGGGCGAGGGGAGTTTTTCAAGGGAACCGCCGAGGCTAGTCTCTCGTCCTCCGGACATCCGGGCGAGGCCCCGAGTGTGGATCCCCACCCCGCACGACAGGAGGTCGACGCTACTTCCACTGCTGTCGGAACCCCGGAGGGGGGACTCACACGAGAGCTGAACAAAAGGAGCTGGAAAATCTAAACCTACTCCAATCACGGGGTAAGGAGCCGGAATTAGTCATGGGAAGAAGTGAGGGAGAAATTCCAAACTTAGAAGCCATAAATGAGGAGCCCAAAGCCTGAGGAAAGGTTTGTAACCGTAGAAGAGGATAATCTAGCAAGAGTGGCAGGTAAAATGGAGGACTATCTATGCACCAAAAAAGATATTGGGCAGATGATCAATCATCCTACATTCCTATAGGGCATGGAACTTCTAATTTTGCAAAGGCGTACAGAGGCAACTAATGATAGCCACTCCAAGGTGCAGTGGCAGGACCATCCTATGGACCGAAGATACCTAGAAGAGCAAACACAAATACGACTACAGAGATGGCCGAGGAATGGTCAAGGAACTAGGCACTACTCTAGAATCCCGACCCTCCCAAATGAAGCCACATCATTTCCAAACTCGTCCAAAAATTCTCTGGGGAGACGAATATCCTATCCAACATCTAGAGATTTTTGAATCCACATGCGAAACCTGCAAACCTGTCAAAGATGTGACAATGATTCATGTTTTCTCACTGACCCTGGAAGGGAAAGCGCATCAGTGGTTCTGAACACTCAAACTCAAGGATAAGGTTAACTTCACATGACTCAAGAATGTGTTTGTGCCCAAATTTACCAGAAGTGGTGATAGATGGAGCTCTGTGTGGCACAGCTGCACAATATCAAGAAAAAGGAAATGGAGTCAATGAGAGACTATGTGTCTCGACTTAAGCCCTAAAATTCAAGCTGCAAACTACAAGAGAGGTTAACTGATCAGTTATTGCCTTGCTTCTGGAGGGGGGTTAGGACCACAAGATGCATGATTATCTAGTACTAGCCCGACCAGCCACTCTTGATGCATGTTGCAAACTAGCAATTGAATATGAAAATAATATGCTGGAATTGCCACAACCGGAAGATGTCAGAATATCTTCAAAGCAACAATGACTTCTCGTGTCCCGAGTCACCAAGAAATTGGAACTCGGAGCAAGCAAGTCGGAAGCATGACTGTGGACGAGCTCAATAATGCAGTACTAGATAAATTGAAGGTAAATGAGGGAAGAGAAACATCTAGGCATGGGCATAACCATCTTTATCCCCGTAGGAAATCGGTGTGGTACTCTATGTGCAGATTGAATCACACTACCACCGAATGTCCACAATTAAGAGCAAGGCTATTACTCCATTGTGCACACTGTGTAAAATTAGCGAATAATGACACTTCAATGTGTAGATATCCAAGGTTCCAAACTATGGTGCAACTGCCAGCACCTGGCTTTATCAGCAACACCTAGAAAAATCACTGCAACTGCAACTGCAAGACAACCCAACTCTTCCTATTTACCTAGGGGGATGTTCCAGGTACATGACATTTCACCTCTTTCACCTCTACGACCACAACCACCATAGGCTAAAATCAACCAAGTATTGATTAAAGATCCAGAGCCATCAGAATATATTGATATGGTGTGTGAAGTAGAACTTAGCAGAGAGTACTATGAAGAAGTTGCGGAGGTCACACCAGAATTCTATGTCCTACAGAATAACACGCCAGTACCTGTGTTTCAAACCACGGTACAATGGAAAGGAAAGGACATGAACTCGAACATAAGGAGAGGACCACTACAATGTTTTGGCTAACGGAGGGCTACATCGAATCGTTGAGTGCCCAAACAAGAATATGATTCATACGCACACCAACCCCAACAAGTGACTGCTTCGCCCAATGGCATGCCAATACTCACTTGTACTAAATGTGGTATTGATCATTTGATCAAGGATTGTCCATATCACGCAAGTGGTTTGGCTTCCACTCTGAATCAAGCCACCATCCGAACCATTAGTGTTGTGCAGCCTGGAAATATCACACCACTCAATGTTCTGACATGAGCCCAAGCCCAATTAGGAGACAAGGGAAAGAACCGAGTAGATGTGACTATTTCCAGAACTAGCCGCAGCAGGAGAAGAGTGAAAAAAGTGGGTAAGGGTGACACAAGGGTCACAATCCAAGATGGATCCGAAGAAAATACGATCGACACTAGATCCACCCAATTGAGAGAAGAGGGGAATCAAAGGTTCAACCATAAAGGGCCGGACCTAGAGGAGCAAAGGGAGCAACCATCAACTCCTAAACGAATCAGTGAGTACCCCAATGAAAGCTCAAAGATGCCAGAGCTTTAGTAGAAGAATGCCAATGGCTTCATCATGAAGCCAAGCTAAGGGAACCGGGTCAGGGATACAATGTATCCATGAAACGAGCCAACAAGGGAAAGGGAATTAGACGTACCTACTCCAATTCCACAAGAAACAGAAGAGGGATCTCAAGCAAACACAATTTCCAGGATGTTCGAGGAAAATGCGCAGGGTGATCCATCCATTCCGTCCCTAGGTATGAATATGAGACACACATCTGGGGAGAACCCTCAATTTCCAGAGAACCCAGAGACATAGGAAGTCTCGCGCGGCTGTACAATCCACGCATGTACAAACGCTATTAGGGCAACTGCTATGGAGTTCACTAACCCTATGAACAGACATGAAGGAATGGATAGAAGGCAGACTAAGGCCAACCGATACTACAGAGGAGGTTTTGCCACCTCTGGCAGAAAGAACCCTAAGGCACACAAGGAAGACCCGAGTCGTTAAGATACTAGTTAATCAACTGGGACGTTAGTATTATGAAAGTGACGACACAAATGCTACAATCCTGATTCATCTCATGAGGGGTACCAGGCATTGGCGATTCTGGATGGTGGGGTGGGGGTTAGCATCATCACAAAACGTTACTGGGAGAACTGGGGAAAACCCTATCTAAAAAAGGTAGATCTAATCATTAAAATGGCTAACGGAACATCTTCAAGGCCCATTGGACTTTTGGAGAATGTGAAACTCAAACTCTTTACGTTTTGCTACCATCATACATTTGTGGTAATGGAATTCCTATGCCAACCTGACTGATGTGACATTATATTGGGGAGACCCTTCATGGGGGAGTCCAAATTGGTGCGCATGATTGGGCAGTAGATCACATGTATGTGCATAGGGATTCCAAAAATGCCAGCCCACCGTGGAAAATTCCAAGGAAGAAGAGGAAACGAAAATGTATGCATCACTTCCTCCTCCAGACTTTAGTGAAAACTGGATGCATATGCTAGCCACCATAGATGTGATGCAACCCAGGGGGACCCAGTATATGTGGAATCTGGAACTGTCCCTACGACCTCTGTCTATATGGTTAATTGGCAAACCATTGATGAAGCATTAGAAGAGGAGACCTGTAGCATAGAAGGGACCATAACACAAGGCCGTACCAATGCTCAATGCCTCACAAGATGGCAAAAACAGAAATGATATATTGCCCGACGAAATGCCCTATTACGAAGAAAACCCACGGATGCCCAGTGTGGCTGAGATATCTTGAGGCCACTAAGGTACATAATGAGTTTTCCAAGGATTGGGGTGACGATTTGAGTAAGATATCATTGGAGGGAAAACACAAGGAGAAAGTCACCCTTCAAGAGCCAGAAACACCTAAGCTTACGAAAGCTGGGCATTGAAAACAGAATAAAGCTTTGGCAAAGCTAAATGTGAGGCTAGAAAGATCATGGCTAAAACAAAAAGTGAAAATGAGGATAAACCAAACTTGCTCTCAATACCCGACCACTTCAAAACCTGTAACACTGTTGACGAACAGAAAGTGGTCTGACTAATGGCAACAAGGGTTAAGGAGGATGGGCTGTCCACATCATACGATGGCCCGACGGAGGTCAAGGAAGTTGATATTATGGGACCAAGAGAGGAAGCCAAACCCGTATTCATTGCCAAAGACTTGACATCGGCTGAAGATATGTGATCATTGCCAAAGACTTGACATCGGCTGAAGAAGATATGTGATCATTGGCCATGGACTATTTTACCAAATGGGTAGAAGCCAGAGCCTCGAAGCGACATGATGCATGAACAACAGAAAAATTCTTGTACGAGCAAATTATCTTGAGGTTCGGCTGCCCAAGATATGTGATCATTGGCCATGGACTATTTTACCAAATGGGTAGAAGCCAGAGCCTCGAAGCGACATGATGCATGAACAACAGAAAAATTCTTGTACGAGCAAATTATCTTGAGGTTCGGCTGCCCATCAGCTCACATTTTATTAATGAGGTGATTGACCATTTTACTGGCTGGACTCTAGTGGTACATCGAAAATCATCACCTTATTACCCACAGGCTAATGTGGTCAAGCAGAGAGTACAAACAAAATTTTGTGTACTATCTTGACAAAAATCTTGGAAGCAAGTCGAATGGACTGAGAACATAAGCTGACAGTAGCCCTATGGGCATATTGAACATCATATAAGGTAGCAAATACACTCCCTTCCATCTAGCTTATGGTGTTGAGGCAGTAATGCCTATGGAATGCCTAGTTCCAAGCTTAAGGATTGCAGTGCAAGAATGTTTGACGGAGAATGCATTAGTTGAAAGGCTAATCAACTTAGAGAAGCTTGATGAGACCAGGCTAACAGCATCGCATCATGGACTCATGGTCGAGAAACTACATAGGAAGCATTGGTTTGACAAAAATTTAAAACAAAAAAACTGGGGACCTTGTCCTCATGTATGGTGTAGGAAGCATCAAGAAAAAGAAACTCAAATACAGAGGCCTAGGACCCTTCCGAGTGTCTGAAATCACACCTCAGGGTCGATTAAAATTGAGACAATTGAAGGCGTAGAGATGGAGGGTTACGTCAATGGAATCAAATTCAAGAAATATTTTGGACCACTAACCCAAGAGATTCTTTGCAAGAACATCTCTTAAAACAACAAAAACAGCTCGCAAAAGGAAAAAATCTAGCAAGCTTAAGAAGAGGCTAAGGCAAGGGAGGCCAAAGCTAAACAATTACTCTAGAAGAGAATGTTGCATGTCAACATGCCTTCCTTGACTCTCTCGGATGAAGAGGAACTAAACATTGAGCCAGCACGATTCCGGGTGGTGGAACTCTCTACAGCTAAAGGCCTGCAAAGAGGATTGCACTAATAGATACGGGATCAGGTCATAACTTGATCTCATATGAGACATTGGTAGCCTTAGATAGACCACACCTTGAACCCACTCATACACAAGTACACACTGTGCAGCACTGGATAACTACAAAAGCTGAGGGATTTTTAAGTGTTAACACTTCCATCAAGAATAATTCCTTGGTTGGGAAAGTGTTTGTCATGCCTGCAGGTTCCATGGAAGAGAAAATGATCCTAGGACAATCCTGGATCTACACCAGCAAATGTAATATCCAATGGGAGAAGAGGAAAGCACTGTTAAACGAGGGTGACAATGTCATGTCCATACCCCTAATAATGGAGCTTGACAAACACAGGGAAATAGACCAAGATTGAGGAGAGAATGACACCGAGTGCACGGTAACATCAACTCATAAAAAAAACAAGCATAAGTCCCACAAACAATACCCAAAGTCATAGAGTACATAGAAATGGGTGCCCAAAGTTCAACTCAAAAACCAACCCCACAAGAAGAGGAAGGATAATACGAAGACTGTAAGAAAGATTCACAATCAGACTTGGCCTTCACAAGAAGGTTGGCAGTACTCCAAACATACCAACATCCCACAAGGCATTCATAAGAAATGGGAGCGAAAAGATTTACTACGAGCGTAAGGATACTACCAAGGCAATACGCTAGTGTGGGTACCCAAACCCCGCTTAGTGGCCACCATCACAAGCAGTTCCGGTAACAAAGGAAAGGGTAGTAAAAGAATACGTTCTTTGAGCTCCCATCCCAAATCGTCGTTCATCATCTTCCTCGATTTTTCCAACCATAATCGACTGTCATATTAAGGTGGGAGCTTGAACCATTTCTTGTTTCCTTTTCGTATTCTTTTTTCCTTTTTTGAACTTATAGTTCTCACGCTTTTTGTATTCTTTTCTGAACTTCACGCTTCACTGGAGTTTCACGGAACTTATAGTTCTCACGAAACAACAAAAACCTGTAACTTCACGCTTCACTGAAGTTTCACATCTCATGGGATTCTGTCTCACGGAACTCCCTTTCACGTAACCACCTTTCACGGATGTAACCACCTTTCACGGAACCTCCTTTCACGAAACCACATCTCAAGGGATTCTATCTCACAGAACTCCCTTTCACGTAACCACCTTTCACAAAACTCCCTTTCACGTAACTACCTTTCACGTAACCACCTTTCACGGAACCTCCTTTCACGAAACTATATCTTACGAGATTCCGTCTCACGGAACTCCCTTTCATGTAACCACCTTTCATGTAACCACCTTTCACGGAACCTCATTTCACGAAAGTAACTCTCACAAGACTCCGTCTCACGAAACTCCCTTTCACGTCACCGCCGTTAACGTGACAACTTCTCACGACTTGCAGGTTCACGGGACTACTAAAAACCTGTACCTTTATGCCACAACATTCACCTATCAATGAACACACCTTGTTTATTGCTCCTACATTAACACACTTCTCATCTCAACTAACCAGTTTACCATTAACAAAAAAAAAAGAGGAAAAGAAATGGAATGGTACCTTCCCTACCAGTTGAGAGATGTTCTTTTCATGTATAGATGTCGGCCCCTCAAACAGAAGCCATAGGGACCCAGCAATCACCCAAGCTAGCGCTACAGGCTGTGAGAAAGAAGAGATGAGAGAAGAGACAATGTACTCAAGAACTCATCAATGAACCACTAGCCAACTTGATTAGAAATGAACTACAATGCCTCATATATATAGGAAAGTTCCTCCACCCAAAAATGTGTGTAAATAGGAAAAAATGGAAATGAATGCTATAAATCCCAAAAATGCCTAGAGGCTAAAGAGTGTGCCACTAGCGTGACACCATCTGGAGATGACACCTATCCACACCTCCTCTTCAGGTCCAAATGGGAGGACCAATGCCAACGCGTTGAAGAAGATAATCCAAGGTAGGTCGAGGAAGAGACTTAGTAAACAAATTAGCAACATTATCTTTGGTAGGACAATACTCAAGCTGAATGCGACCTCCAGAAATCCAATTACGAACAAAATGAAAATGAACATCAATGTGTTTGGATTGTCCTCGAATAACTGGATTTTTGGCTAAAGCAATAGCACTCTGTGAATCTGAGTAGATGAGTGTCAGAGTAGATGAACATCCAAGGTGATTCAGAATTTGAGAAAGAGCATCAGACTTCTTAGGTAAGAAATAAACCCATGATTTGCGAGAGAAGTCATCCACAAGAAGCATATAATACTTGGATCCACCAAGCGATTGTACATCCATAGGTCCTGCAAGATCAGCATGAATAAGCTCAAGTATGCGTGTGGCCCTATGAGTAGCCTCCTCTGGAAAAGAAGCCCGATGTTGCTTTCCTTGAGCACAAGAAGAACAAATGTGATGGCGAGATTTATGAAGCTTTGGTAGACCTGTAACCATGTCATGTGAGACAAGATGTTGCAAAGTAGCAAGAGGAACATGGCCAAAGCGGAAATGCCATAGATCACTATCTTCATTAAAAAAAAGTGCTTTAAGAGAAGTAAATAATTGATGAAGATGAGACTCATGTGGTGGCAACTATGCTGTAAAAGAGCTTATATGATAAAGCCCAGCATTTTGTAACCATGTGCCACACAAGAAAGTGACTGTCTATCAATGATTTCAATCACTTCATCATCAAAGTAAACCCCAAGACCTTTAGAAGTAGCCTTAGAGATAGCACCACTATCGGCAATCCACTCATCCGCAGTATGCGTATCAAGATCTTTGATTACCACAAGTGATGTGTCACATGAAGAAGTAGAAGACATAGCAACATATGCAATCTTGGCGTTACCGTCTTCCTTCTTGTCTTTGTTTTTGTCGTGAGAAGATGTTGATGTAGAAGAAACCTTAGATTTGGATTCAAGTTTAGCTTTTACCTTCTTGGATGCCGCCTTCTTAGCAAAACAACGATCCTTCCTATGGCCACTACGACCATAGATAGTGCACTCCTTGGAAGAATCCTTTGATTTGTCCTTGTCGCCATTGGTTGAAGAATCTTTAGCATTGGAATTAGAGTCTTTGCGTTGATCATTCCCCTTGCCTTTGCCTTTGCCCTTGGCTTGGCTTACAAAAGTCGAGTCCTTTTTGCATCCATATAGGTTTTATATTGAGAAGGCACCATATGAGGAGAAGTGATTATAGACCAAGTTGCATAAACAAGGACCAAGTGTGGTAGTTGTTTGGGGTAAGCTTTTGTGAATCGAAAAGACTTGGACGGCTCAAAGATTGAGTGAATAGGTTAAAGGGCTGATATGATTGAGTGGGGAGAGGAGTAGTAGTGGAAGTAGTAGAAGAAGGAATCATAGTACTAGATAAAGTTGCCATAAAAGGCATAGATGATGTAGGTGGATATACCATAGAGGGGAGAGGAGTAGTAGTGGAAGTAGTAGAAGAAGGAATCATAGTACTAGATAAAGTTGCCATAAAAGGCATAGATGACGTAGGCGGATATACCATAGAGGGCATAGAAGTATGTGGATATGAAGGCATAAAGGACAAAGAAGAAAGAGTGAAAGGATCCGTAGAAGGTAATGGATACGACGGAAAAGAGAAAGTAGAAGCACCTACCGAAGAAGGAATTGCACCAACTTTCGTTGTAGTAGTTGCCGGTCCAACCGTCGTAGGAGATGTAGGATCCATAGTATCTTCAAGTTTGCCTTTGTCTTTTGGAGTAAAGGACTTCCGAGATCCCATATGGAGTGGAGGGTGGGAAAACACAAGGGAAGAAGTGTCATACCTCCAAAAACGCAGCCAATAGATGGGCTGTCCACCAAGAAAGTATCTCCAAAATATGCACAAAGATAGTGCAAAAACGCAGCCCCACAAAACGTAGCCGATATATGAACCAATAGACTCCGTAGAAACCACCAAGAGAGGGCTGAGAATGTAGCCTTAGGTAGAAGAAGTATGGAGGAGGAGTTGATTGTCCACAAAAACGTAAACACAAAGTGTGTAGCAAAGTGGAATTTTCAACCAATAGAAAGGTGTAGAAAAGAGGATGAATATGTACCTCAAAACACCATGAAGAGGGCTGAAGTTGATGATGAAAACACAGCCAAGAAATCTTTCCACAAGAAGCCTCCAAAAAAACACTACCACATGTAGAGAAAACTAGTTGGCAATGTTTTCACCGCCGCAAGTAGAGTTGTAGGACTCGGATTGAAGTGCTTTAAAAACACACTTGTAGAGGATGGTAAGGGGCTGGTTTGAAGCCTCTTGCATCATTGCATGAGTGCAAGGACGATGAGTAAGGGCTTCTGCAAAAAACGCAAGCAGAAATTCTACATGCAGACAGTCTGCGAAGAATAACTCAAAAACGGTGAGGAATTTGCAAAAACTTTCTTTTGCAAAGTTGTAGGCCACAATGATTCCAGTAGGTTTTGTGGGCCCAATCCTCAAAAGCGCATTCGTTTATGAAATAATCAAAGAATGAAAAAATGCAATTGAAAGTGGGGTTCTTGAAGAGGACTAGAGGTAGAGAGGAAGAAGGATAAGGTGGCTCTATGTGCACCAACACCTTGCTCTGATACCATGTGAGAAAGAAGAGATGAGAGAAGAGACAATGTACTCAAGAACTCATCAATGAACCACTAGCCAACTTGATTAGAAATGAACTACAATGCCTCATATATATATAGGAAAGTTCCTCCACCCAAAAATGTGTGTAAATAGGAAAAAATGGAAATGAATGCTATAAATGCCAAAAATTCCTAGAGGCTAAAGAGTGTGCCACTAGCGTGACACCATCTGGAGATGACACCTATCCAACACAGGCTCCCCAACAAGTTAGAAGAAGAAACTAGTGCGAGTACCGAAACTAAATTACTTGGGCCCATATATGCCCAAGCCTTCCATGGGGCCATCATCAGCAGGGAGATCCTTAACAGCCCATGGAAAGGTCGCACTGCATTACCATAGCCCAGAGTGCCTCCAAATCTTGGAAGAGGCAGAGGTCAAGGAAAAGCTAGAGAAAGTGGGCCTAGGGAGAATGGCACAAATACTTCCAAAAGGAACATCAACACTGAGCTCTATGCCAAATATATCAGGACTTATGATAAAGGCACCAAACGTGGCACCATCATAAAACCCGATAGCACAACAGAGCAGCGCTCATTCGTGATGCTCTACAGCTCCCACCAACAGTCAAAGTCCATGCCCGCACATTCGACAAAATGCCTTTAGACGCTATGCTGAAGAAGAGTTTGTATAACTCCAATGGGACAGAGTACAAGAATATACGGGATGAGGTTACAGAGAAAGCCTACAGAGCTATGTCACTCATAATGCAGGTGAAGCCAATGGATCGTTAACAGGATAGCTAAAGTGCATGAAGAAAAGGAGGAATGGGCGTATTACATTCATAGAGAGATGGAGAACTCTCTAAAGGCCCACCAATCCAAAATATGCAACCCGTGCCTGCTGACCCAAGTCCTCAATCATGTGGCAAAAAGGCCGAGCCCGCACCAATAGAGCAACTGCAACACCTGGCACTGCTGCCAAAGCAACCAACACTAACAGCAGCTGAAGAAATGCAAGAGGGCCAAGCTATCCTAGTGGAGACCCAGGCCATTATGAAGGAGATAAGGAAAGAGAGAAAGAAGAAGACAGAAAAGAAAATGAGGGGCATCGTCCCGGACATAGTCGCAAAATCACAAAGGCTAGAGCCTGAGGTGGCACAGGAAATTAGAACATACCAGGAAGCATTGACAATGTAAGAGGCCACAGTCAACCAGGCCACACAAGAGCACACGCAGCAAGTTACTCCCCCAATGAGCCCAGCATAGCTGATCTTCACGAACGTGTCCCCACTTAAGGATTCAGCCTTGGTAGACACCCGCAGAGATAGAACCAAAACTAACAACATCAATTCCAGTGCCGGCTGAGGAACCACAGGAAATTGAGACACCAATGGTCCCAGTTCAAGATCCAACATACCACATGGATACAGATAAAAGGACAAGAGATGAAGAGCCATCAAGCCCAAGCAAAAGAAGGCGTTTGGAAGATGACGGAAGAATACCCTATCTATCCTTCCTACAAAATATCGATTATAAACAGTTCATGCAGGAAACAATGGAAGGTTTGGATGAACTGTTAAACCTACAATCTGCTGGAATCGAAGAAGACAAAAGCACAAGTGCACCATGGAAGCAGGAGCAATAAGTATGGTATTACCACCTCCTCACAACACACATGTTACATGATCATAACGTTGCACTTTGGAAGCAGGTTAACAAGTCAAACACATAAGTGCAGACTTTAAAGGACCACTTGGCAGCACAGCAGAGGACACCCACAAGGACGTCATAATGAAGAGTTTGAAGGTCACTCTGGGAGCAAGAGACAAGATACAAGACACTAGAAAGAAATAATGTGGTTCTTAGCCAAACCATTGTTCAAAGAATCAAGGAAAATGTAGACCTCAAAGCAAAGTTGGAACAAGCTAAAGAGCAACTCCATAAGGAGGTCACCCATAACCACGAGCTCACAGCCCTTCATGCCCAGAAAGTACAAGAATTCCATAAAAGTCCATGGTGGCAAAAGAAGAAGAATTGCAAAGCAAGATTCAACAGTTATTCTCAAGTCTGAAAGAAGCGAAAGGCAAAACCACTCACTTACAACAAGAAAGAGAACAAGCAAACAAGGCACATGCAAAAAAAGTGAGAGCACTTAATGATGCCATCAGTGTGCCAGTCAAGTCAAGATGCAAAAGATGGTATTAGCACACCAAGAGGTGATGGCACAAGTCACCAAGTAGTTACAAGATACTCAGAAAAAAGATACTCAGAAACAGACTTCAGATAATCAGAGAAGCTTAAGAAAGAAAAGCTGCAACCCGTCATGCCCAAGAGGAAGCAACTCGGCGATTCGAGGAATTGGATGCTGTAAGGATGGTCCGTGAAACCGCAATATCAAACCTCCTTAGCAACAATAACTCTCGTCTACAAGAGTTGGAACACCAATTGGCGATACAAGACCCAGGTCAATGGCTAGAGCCTACAGATGACATGCACCTACTCCTTGAGCGAGCCTCGGAGTTGGGTCAACTGCCAGTAACTCCTCGAGCCCCTCCTCATTTCTCTGTTTTTGTTTACACTAACCTTCTCCCTACTTCAATACGATATAAATCTATCTGAGGACCTAGGCCTAGGTGAACTAACCCTCATTAAGCAAAATATTGAACACAATGCTCACCCCATAATTATAATGGGAATTTTACGAGCAACCATAGTCTTATCTAATCCACAAGATATCTTCTTTTACCCATTACCTCCTATTGTGTTAAACCTTCGTAGTGGTGTCGGGTACTCAAAAACTCTCAAATTCTGGACAATAGTGTCGAAAAATTAGACATATTTGCTCCAGTTGACATTTCCGAGACACCGGCCAACTACGAGGTGGTAGCACATAGCTGTCAGTGGATTATAAGCCATGGGTGGATCGAAGTTTACAACACTCACCAATATCTCAAATTATATGAGTCTACCTTATATCACCCTTTTGGAATTCTAAAACTATACTCTAATACGACTTAGAATCCATGTTAACCAATGTACTCTACAATTTTGATGCCACCCATATTGAATATCCTACCATAACTCCTAAGGATATCCCTGACCTACACGAGTTTATGAAATCTCACAAGCCACCCACCCACCCCCTAGTACAAGTCATGGTCAGGAGGAAGCCTCATCTTCATCTTCAATTTCCACTTACCCCGTATATTATAATGTTGCTAGTAAACTCCTTAATCCCTATCCTAATGCCCCACCTACTAACACATCTCAGGCCGCCTGCATATTCTCTACTTTCACTCCTCCAGCAGCAGCAGCAGATAGATTTTTCCACTAAACCTCTCGCCCCCCCCTCCCCCCCCCCCCCCCCCCCCCCCCGAGGAGATATTGGCACCTTACCCATCTCCCCAATAGCAACCTTAGGAGATACGCTATCCTATTCCCCAAGAAAATATTGAAGCTTTTACTGATGATAAAATTTTAGAATCATTGTCTGGTGCAGAATATGAGAGCTTCATTCGCGCTGGCAATCCTCTATTAAAGCCCAATTTGATGTTCAAAGTGCTAATGCAAGTAACACCCTTTGAACCAACTCGAAGGATTCTACCAGAATCCTACTCCAAGGTCACACCAACAAAATAGCATTTTGTGCCATACCCTCTACGAGCATTTTGTGCCATACTCTCTATGAGCACCTCGCCCAAATTTAGAAGAACTACTTCCATTGGGTGGAGAGGGTACATTATGGGCTAATGTGGCGCGGCACACAAAATTGGCTAATCCCCAATTGGCCAACCTGATGCTGAAATCAGGACTGTCACTTTCTTGATCAGCTATTGCTTTCACAAGTAGAGAAAGGCTCACCCCGCACACACAAGAGGTAGCTATGCTACAACTGTCATAGATGAGCCACAACCCAAACTAGAGGATTTTGGAATACAGCCAAATTGGCGGAAAGAATACTTAACAATTCCATAGGAAAGCCAAGTCTATATGTGCGCGCCACCAACATAGCGGGTTGACCCATTTTACATGCCCCTTTTAGAGAAGATGGACTCCACTCTGGAGTTTCAGGAGGCCAAGTAGCGCGACTCCCATGTATGTTACAATTTCCCGATCTTCATGCCAGCAAGCTTTCCAGACATACGGGAGCAAAAGAAACAAATGCTTACTTGGATACAAGCATGGCAACGTATCCCGGACCCAGAAATTGTGGGCAAGTGTTCGATTTTTGTAATTGCTAGTGGTCCTGATTGATCAACCCAAAGAGCCCTATGATGGCAATGAAGCTGAGCAACTCAAGTTCGACATGAATCAATGGCCATCTGATCGGGACATGATGTTGTATTACCATCGTCTAAGGTGTCTTTCGGTTTACATGTGCATGTCACGTTCAAAGACATGGTCGACACAGGATTTCGGCGCTCCAACTCAGCCTTCAGATGCACCCTCAAGAAGCTTCAGTCACACGAAGAAATTTCTACCGACATGAGTTCGGTGACCAGGTTTTTAGACGTCAGTAAAGCTTTCGAGGAGAGAACCTACATCAGGAAGGGGGATGTTAATCCCATTTTTGATTAACAAGCATGCTTCTCCAATTGAGGACATTAATAAGTGTCATGAAACGGCACTATAAAAGTTATACATTATGAGATATTGGCCACCCAAGGCCTAGTTAAGTAAGTTTTGTGCGAATAAGGGCCAAATATATATAAGGACTTTTCTCATAATGAAAAGACATAATCCCCCTTTGTGCTATTGAGAGCTCTTCCTTGTGTCTTGAGAGAGAGATTGAGAGAGAGACCATTCTAGCATTTGTGTCTCTTCTATGCTTGTATGATTCATGCTTGTGTGGGAGAGTGAGAGAGAGAGATTGCCTTATGCAATGGTGTGAGCGACTCTACGATGACAACATGGAGGTGGAGCTTGGAGGTTTGGATCTTAACAAGTGAGCCTAGAGGCCTCAAGGGACTAAAGTTCAAAACATTGGTAAGTGCCCTACGATAGTTGTGTTCTATTGCTCATCCTTTAGGTAAATGCATTGAGTTCCCTCTTGGAGGTGTGGTAGCCCCATAACATTTTTGGCACCACTAACGGGAATACACCCTTGTTTCTTCCTTCCTCTTAGAGTTTTAGCTCCTATTGCATAAGATTCATGATTGCCCTTGCATTCTAGTAGTGCATTGTGTAGGAAATGAATGGATAAGATTTATGTGGAAATAAAAAATCGTGTGGAAATTGGTTGTGTTTGTTGTGTATATGTGTGGTGGAGTGGTCTTATAATAGAGCTTCACTATTTTTTTTAGTTAAATTTGATATTTGCATCATTGGAAGCATCAACGTGAATGAGCAAGTTGGTGTTCTATTTTTCTTCTTTTCTAAAAATTCACAAAAAATCAAAAAAATAAGGAGCCATTGACTCTGCCTTTTTGAATTTATATTCCACTCCTTAGACGTGGCACAATCATTTTGGGAACTGTTGGATAAGTATTTTGCACCTAGAATCACAGTAGTCGACACGGAAAGTTCCCACGTGAAACTGCAGGGAAACGTTCACGTCGTGAACCGTTTTCTACAACTTCATGCCACACGAACCGCTTTCGACATCAGCATCGTGCAGCGATTTATGTCAAATTTGTGGGGGTGAGGTCAGGAATGCAGTAGAGATTTTTAGCATTGATGTGTCGAATGGCCGGATTTGTGATGGGGTGGATGGCATGTCCTCAAGATGTTTTAGCCAAGCATCACTACTATTTTCACTCAAAAAGGATCAGTAGAAGTCATCCTCACACTTGACCAAAAATGACACCTTGTTATTACGATGGTAAGGTCAAGTAATTTTTGTGAACTCTCTGAATGCACAGAATAAAAGCTCGAATTGAATGTAAGAAGTGGTAAATAAAGACATCAATATGTTTGTTGGTAGGAAATAAATCGGTGTCTATGGGAGTGTAGACAATATGCATTTTAATTATGTGTTCCTCATATTTGTAAACTATAGCATGTGGTATTTGCATTTATTTGGGGGTACAAGGGGTTTTAAAGGTCTTGGCACCCTTATGTCAAAAGGGAGTGAATAAGGTAAAAATCAATGGAAGGGAAAATAACATATACCCAAATATACCCAAGGGAATTCCAAAAATAAGAGGCTTATGACCATTGATAAAATAAGGTGGCAAAAATAGGTGGCAATCAAAATAAATTGATCCAAAAAAAATTTAAAAAGGGGAAGGTTGAGAGGCAACGACTGCAAAAAGTTCAGAAAATGCGCTAAAGAGAGGAAGCTAACGATGGAGCCACGACCGATCATCAGAGATGGGAAATGCAACTGCAGAGAAAGATTTGGATAAACAGCTGGAGGATGCTTCTCGGCTGCACAGACGGTGTTGGGATTGTATATATGACTTTCTTTAAAAAAATACTATTATTTTCCTACGTTTTTTTTTTTGGTCAGAATTGCGTGAGGAGGCTCTGCACAGAGATAGCTAATTGGATGTGAATGTTTTTTTTCCCAAAAAAAAAATACTCTTATTTTATTTCCGCCTTTTGTCCAAGGGTTGGTAGGGGAACTCTGGCTATGAAGGGGGGGGTCGTCGTGAGACTTGGTATCCACCAGATTGCAGATCCCCATAGCAGGGAAGGGGGGGGGGGGGGGGTGTCGTCGTGAGACTAGGCCACTTGGTATCCACCAGATTGCAGATCCCCATAGCAATGGTTTGAATGGAACTTTGTTTGAGGAGAATAGTTATTTTTTTTTTAGAAGTATTTTGGTTTCAATCGCTAACCTTTCAAGACCTTCAAGATCATGAATATTATCAAGCTGATTATGATAGTGGACACTGAAATCACTAAAGTAGAATGTGTCGAGTTTTTTGCTTTCGTGTTTTTTTCCTTCAAAACTGATAGAAGTGGTTTCTTCTTTTGCAAGTACTACAAATCACTGAGGTGGAGTCTCATCTCCCAAATGAAGTCTATCATGTTGAGTTATGTGAGGAGGAAGCTATATTTTGAATGCCCATTCTTGTAATAACCTAGTATTGAGAATCATTTGTAATAAGAGTGAATCTCATACTTCAGTTTGATGACATAGTTTGATATTATTGATATCCAAGGCTCTTGTTCTTCAAATATGTGTCAGCAATCTCTCCAGTATTGTGATCATTGATGAAGTGGATGTAATGTGGTACAAGGGTATATAGAGGCTTCATGGTACTCTACCAATTCTTTACATTCTGTTTTGGTATCTCCACTAAGGAGTCTTCGTGGAAATTAAGGTGACTAGGGCAAGAACTCAAAGATAAGTGTGCACATGATCCATAATGGCTCTGTATATCCAATGAATGTACATTGCTATAATTGTGGAGAATGGAGACATTATAGTACCTATTGTGATAAACCTCATTGCATGGGAGGAGATATGTTTCCTTTACCTCAAAACTTAAACAACATAGCAAATGATTTTGGAGTAGAGATCAAAGATGTTCCTCAACCCAGTAGCAGTGGTACTACTACTGATGAGAAAGGAAAAGGTAAACCATTAAGTCTTATTGGTTTAGAAGAGGAACCAGAAGTAATGTCCGTAGAGCAAGAAGAACAAGAGCTTCTATCGATGGAGAGGCTGAACCCAGCTCAAAGAGAGGGAAACAAGAGATAACAAAATAGTCAAAGAAGAAAGCGAGGAAACCAAGAAGATGATTCAATGTAACAGATTTGCCTTTGGGAAAGGAACAGGAAGATTATGATCTGATAAAAGATTTGTCTCAACAGAAAGTTGATATTACTTTTGGTCAGATAATGGGAATGTGTCCAAAGCTGAAAAAGGAGTGGAAACGAGCAGTGAATCCCAATAAAAAAGTTGTTCCATGACCATTAAAAGGAGTAATGTCTGTAGAAGAACTACCAGATATTTTTCCATCTGTTGAAGCTTGGCATGAAGGAATAGGGTTGGGAGAAGCTTATATTGATGGAGCAGCTCAAATTTATGTGATCACTCAATCTTGTATGGAGAAACTTGGTTTATAGATTGCTTCCCAATCTAGTTTTAGGATCAGATTAGCAAATCATGCTGAAGTAAAATGTCTAGGCGTTGTAGTAACTAATCTTGATGTGGAAGTTTTTAATGTACACTGTAAAATCAACATGCCTATCCTCTCATTTTAGGGAGACCATGGTTTGCAGAAAGTGGGTTCCATTCAGAATTGGGAAAAAGGAATAATAACTGTACATACAGGTAGTGGAAAAAGGATGAGTTTCGACATGGTAAATCGTATGGAGTTGAACGAGGAAGATGAAAGAAGTATTGAAGAAGAGGAGACAGAAAGTGAAAGTGAAGTAGAAAGTGATGATTCTGAGATAGAAAATGGACAGGTGTCTTTCATCCTTGGAGAAGAAGATCCACATGAAGTTCAACTTACAACTATACATGAAGCAGAACAGGAAGAAAGATTTGAAACCATGGAGAATCTAATGCAGCCAAAGACTTCCCAATCTCAATTACAGGAACTAATAGAAAAAATGTTCAGTACCAGTATTACATTAGAATAACGGAAAGAGTAGCTTGCTATGTTTACCAGATTTCCCAATCTTTTTATCACTTCTTATGAAGAGATAATAGGATTTACAAGTAAACCACTCAAGATTGAATCAAAAGAAGGTGTGAAACCAATGTTTTAAAAGTTAAGAAGACTGGAACAAGAGCTGACTCAAGTACCCAAGGAAGAGGTACAGAAACTTCTAAAAGCTGGTTTTATTTATCAAACGGAAAATTCAGATTGGGGTAATCCAATTGTGACCAGGCCAAAAAAATATGGAAGATGGAGGGTATGTGTAGATTATAAACCATTGAATGCAGCTACAAAGAGGAACCATTACCCTTTACCTTTCTTTGATGGAATTTTGGATAAAGTTGCAGGACATGAGAGATATAGTATTTGTGATGGATATTCTGGATACTTCTAGATAGCCATTGCACCCGAAGATCAAGAGAAGACAACTTTTATCACACCTTGGGGATGTTTCTGTTTACACGGTTATGCCTTTTGGTTTAACAAATGCTCCTTCTTGGTATCAGCAAAGATCAGATGAAGTGCTTGCACCATTCCTAGATCACTTTGTTAAAGTTTTTTTAGATGACATCTGCATATTCAGTTCAAGGCATGAACATTGCAATAAATTGGAGCAAGTATTTAACAAGTTAGATTCAAGGGGTGGGGAGTTGAATCCAAAAAAATATTTATTGGACAACCAAGAATCAAACTTCTCGAGCATATGGTATCTCAAAATGGAATAGAAGCACATCCAGATACGGTTAAATCTTTAATTTTATTATGTTCTCCTACTTCTACAAAACAGCTACATACTTTTATTCAAAAATTGAAATATCTGTTAAGATTCATTCCATTATTATCCCAACTGTTATATCCACTGCTAAAATAAGCAGTGGATATAACAGTGAAGAAAGATCCTCTCCAGTGGGATGAGGAATGTGAAGAAGTTTTTGGCAAGGTTAAAGAAGTGTTGGGAGGAATTTCTAATATAAAAGCTCCGGAGTTTGATAAGTTATTTTATGTAAATCCTTCTATTGGACCAGATGCAATAGGAGCTATTCTATTGCACAGCAAAAGGAAATGACTCCAGATATAAGAAGCCAGTGTATTATGCAAGTATGGTGAATACTGAGATGGAAATAAAAAATTTTGAATCAGAATCGGGGGTATGAAGCCTAGTTTATGCTTGCAGAAGATTCAGATCATACTTATTACCCAAATCCTTTGTAGTGTTGACCAGTTATTCCCTTTTACCACAACTTGTCAATAATACCAATTTGTCAAGAATTATGCTCAAATGGATAGTTGTTCAGGAATTCGAATTCACATTTTTGATCGAGGAATCCACTCGAGCTTCTTTGGCCGATTTACTCACATACAAAGGGACCAGTTTTGGTAAAAGAGAGAGAAAAACAAAGTTAAAAAAATGGAAGGCCAACAACTTGCCAATGCTCATGTACTTTTCTTTGATGGCTCATTCAAGAAAAGTTTAATTCAAGCTACTGGAGGAATGGTGGTTTTGGATTCACAAGGGAAAGAAATACAAAGAACAAGATTTCAGTTGGAAGCCAAAAGCAATAAAATGAGGCGAAATATGCAGTTTTATGTCAAAGTTTAAAGATATGTCTTAATTTTGGAATTAAAAGAATTGCAATTAAATGAGATGCTTTGTTCGTAGTTAAACAGGTATTTGGTGGATAGGACAAGTAAAGCTATTACTTGGACATTGTGAAGCATGGAGCATTGAGCACATTGACAAGGAACAAAATCATGGAGCTCATGAAGCCGCTCAAAGTGTAATTATGTCTACACTTTATGCAGCTAAGGTGGATGGACCACTATATCAAGGAAGAAAGTTCCTTTACAAATAAGAAGCATATCTCATGATAGGAAAAGTTCCTCAAGATCTGTCAAAATCCAAGATGTATTACTTTGTTAAGAGATGTCAAAAATTTTGCTTTATTAATGATGTTTTATTCATGGAAGGACCAGATTTAGTGCTAAGAAGAATTCCTTGGAGAGAAGAAATCTATCGAGTTTTGGAAGTGAATCATGAAGGAGACTACGGAGGACATTTTGCTTTCAAAATCACATTACAAAAGATATTATTGGAAGGTTTTATATGGCCTTCAATTCAAAGGGATGTACAACATTGGTGTAAATCATGTTTCCAATGCCAAAGAATGGGAAGAAGAATACTAAATTTTGAACCCATGAATGTTATACTTGCTTTTAAATTTTTTTGGAAAATGGGGGATCGATGCCATTGGGCCATTACCCATGACTACACGTGGAAAATGTTATATACTCACAGCTATTGATTATCTCTCAAGATGGGTAGAAGCTAAAGCTACAAAAGCAATCAATGCAAAAAAGGTATCAAAATTTGTATATGAGGGAATTTGTTGTCGTTTTGAGGTACCACTAGAGCTACTTTCTGATAGAGGACCAGGATTTAGAAGTGAATTGATGGATCATCTATGTGAAAAGCTAAAAATTCAACATAGATATGCTACACCATATTATCCCCAATGTAACGGGATGAATGAAAGATTTAATGGAAAACTGATACGCATGTTGAGTAAAATGACACAATCCCATGAAAGGACTTGGCATTTAGAGCTTCCTTGTGCACTTTGGGCTTATAGTTCTCTCCATTTCATATTCTTTATGGTACTGAAGCTTTATTACCTATTGAGGTGGAGATGCCAGCTTTAAAATTCTTGTGGTAAGAGAGTGAAGAACCACAGCATGCTTCTTGCACTACAATAGAATACATGCTATACAACATTATCAAAAACTCAAGAACAAAATCAACGGAGAATTAACAAGAAGATCAAGGACAAAGGCATTAAAAAAGATGACCTAGTACTCCGATATCCGATATAAGAACAAGGTGGACAATACGTTTCACACAAAGTTTCAAACAAAGTGGGAAGGTCCTTTCAAAGTACAACAAAGATTTTCCACTGGCGCATACCAGTTAGAGGATTTGGATGAAACTTTGCACCACAGAAAATTCAATGGTTATCGACTAAAGAAATATGTAGCAAGAATGATAATGATTACCACACCGATCAAACAAACAAGGAGAACGAGAGGACAAGTTCATGTGAAGGTAACCAGGAAGAGAATGACTCCATATATTCATTACATTGGTTATTTGAAGACTGCAGGATATGAACGTCCACAAACTTAGGGGTGGACAAAATATGTCAGGTAATTTTTGTGAACCCTCTGAATGCACCGAATAAAAGCTCGAATTGAAAGCACGAAGTGGTAAATAAAGACATCAGTATGTTTTTTGGTAGGAAATAAATCAGTGTCTATGGGAGTGTAGACAATATGCATTTTAATTATGTGTTCCTCATATTTGTAAATATAGCATGTGGTATTTGCATTTATTTGGGGGTACAATGGGGTAAGGTCTTGGCACCCTTATGTCAAAAAGAAGTGAATAAGGTAAAAACCAAAGGAAGGGAAAATAACATATACCCAAGGGAATTCCAAAAATAAGAGGCTTACGACCATTGATAAAATAAGGTGGCAATCAAAATAAATTGATCCAAAAAATATAAAGGGAAGGGTGAGAGCCAACAACTACAAAAAAATATAAAGGTAAGGTTGAGAGCCAACAACTACAAAAAGTTCAGAAAATGCGCTAAAGAGAGGAAGCTAACAATGGAGCCACGGTTGCCACAACCGATCAGAGATGGGAAATTAAAGAAGCAAAGGAATGGACTGCAGAGAAAGATTTGGATAAAATAGAGGATACATGATATCAATAGCTGGCCGCCAGCCATAACAGCAATGGGAATGCATGAAGAGTTATGGGCCAAACAATTGAAGCCAAGAAAATTATATAAAGGGCTACTGGGCTGCGCAGACAATGTTGGGATGACTTTCTTTAAAAATACTATTATTTTCCTACGTTTTTTTGTCATAATTGCGTGAGGAGACTTTGCACAAAGATAGCTAATTGGATGTGAATGTTTTTTTTTCCCCCAAAAAAAAACTCTCATTTTATTTCCGTCTTTTGTCCAAGAGTTGGTAGGGAAACTCTGGCTATGTAGTGGTCGTCGTGAGACTAGGCCACTTGGTATGCAGATCCCCATAGCAATGGTTTGAATGGAACTTTGTTAGAGCACATATTCGAGGAGAATAGTTTTTTTTTTTAAAGAAGTATTTTGGTTTAAATCGCTAACCTTTCAAGACCTTGAAGATCAGAAATATTATAAAGCTGATTATGATGTCGGTGGAGAGCCATACTATACCTCTAATGTCCACTTCGGAAATAAGAGGTAAGGAGACTTTGTGCGAAGAGGAAATTTTGTGAAGAAGGAAGAGGGAACTATTACTTCTCAACCTTAAATCAGTTCGTGTTGTTGTTGTGAGAGGATCTCTCTCCTACAAGAATTCTCATTTGTTTTGGACTGTGTGTTGAAATCGTATAAAATCAAGATGGAAAAATCAACCATACAATTAATAAGAAGCTGACTATCATAAGCACGAGTTTTTTTGGATTAGAGATCTTTTAAAAAATTTATCTGTTGAAAAAAGTATTTTGTTAACATGATCCTTTCCCTAATATTGGACACTAAAATCACTAAAGTAGAATGTGTCGGGTTTTCTGCTTCCATGTTGTTTTCCTTCAAAACTGATACGAGTGGTTTCTTCTTTTGCAAGTACCAGATACTTCTACAAATCACTGAGGTGAAGTCTCATCTCCCAGATGAAGTCTATTATATTGAGTTATGTGAGAAAGAAGCCATATTTTGAATGTCATTCTTGTAATAACCCAATATTGAGAATCATTTGTAGTAAGAGTGAATCCCATACTTCATAGTTTGATATTATTGATATCCAAGGTTCTTGTTCTTCAAATATGTGTTAGCAATCTTTTATTCTCCAGTATTGTGATCATTGATGAAATGGATATGATGTTATATAAGGGTATATAGAGGCTTCATGGTACTCTACCAATGCTTTACAACAAGTGAGGCATTGGAACATCCTTTGCACTTGGCACTCAATGATTTGTCCCATTGCTTTATCGCATACAATGTGTAGGCATGTGTCTTGCACTCATCATCACACTGACTATGTTGAGGCAAGGATCCCACGAGACAACTTGGTGGTAAGAGTGGTGCATGGAGGGAGGGAGTTGTAGGCTGAATTGTGCAAAAAGGTGGTGAACTAGGCCATGCTGGTGGATGGAGGGACAGAAAGATCAAGGGTGGAGAGTGGGGCTCGAGATGACCTTGAGAAACATTATCTAGCCATGTTGGAAGTGGATCTTCATGGAAAAGATGCATGAGATTGAAAATGACAAGTGTGATTTGCATTAATGGTGGGGGAAGAACGGAGAAGTCAAGGATGCGTCAGGCCGGGGAGCCCATCAAATAGTCAACTGCACTAAAGCCACCTTTATGGGGAAAGCAAGCCTCCTCAGGTGGGCCAATTGGTCATGGCATCATATATGATGAGCCCATGTGCGACGCCCATCTTTAAGAAAGACCTACCAAAGGAGGTAGTATTACAAAAGTATCTGCATTGAGGAGGTGGATGTCCTCCAACCTGGGAAACTCCCTGATATCACTATGTACTACCAAGTATGGTGACCGTAGATCCACAGAGAACTCTATGCATAGCTAGATGTATCTGACCAAGAAAAGCATAACGCTATCTGTACCACCCGATCCTTAGCAAGCATAGATGCTGCGTTCGCATATACTGGGCCTCTTCATCCTTCCGAACAACTGTCAGTATGGTGCAAAGATGAGGTTTTAAGAGGGCTACAACCCACCTGGACCCTCGAACGACTGCACATCCTACATCCCCTGCAACTTGTGGCAAACCTCTTTCGACCTCTAATAATGTGTCTGTGTAGAAGACTATGTCCCACCCAGTAAAGGTCTCGAAAAATCCTCATGGATCGATTCTCTGATTTGGCTTCATCAAGCTCTCGACGCAATGTGGCATTCTCCTCCTTGAACTGCTAAAGTTCCAATTTCAAGGCCTTGATGGATGCCTCATCATTCTTCCCCTCCATGGTATTCAACCTCATAGATCTCTTTGCAACCCACCTGGACCCTCGAACGACTGCACATCCTACATCCCCTGCAACTTGTGGCAAACCTCTTTCGACCTCTAATAATGTGTCTGTGTAGAAGACTATGTCCCACCCAGTAAAGGTCTCGAAAAATCCTCATGGATCGATTCTCTGATTTGGCTTCATCAAGCTCTCGACGCAATGTGGCATTCTCCTCCTTGAACTGCTAAAGTTCCAATTTCAAGGCCTTGATGGATGCCTCATCATTCTTCCCCTCCATGGTATTCAACCTCATAGATCTCTTTGATGGCACACAGAAGGCGAGGTGCATCCACAGCACGCAAGCATGTTAGGGCAGCAGGCACAGGGGTACCGAGAGGGCAGAGGGCAGTGGACAGAGGGGTTGACAGGGCGCATAGGTACCAAGCTGGCAGTTTCGAGAAGGCAGAGGGCAGCAAGCGGAGGGGTAACAGGCGACCCATTGGAAACGGGCAAGGGCATGCACAGCAGCAGCTGTGCAGGTGCCGAGAGAGAAAAAGCTACCTGCACAGAAACCCTAAACGCAGAAGCCCTAGTTTCGCACAGAAATTTGCGATGGCAAAACTCTAATTCGTGGAGCAGAAACCATCAAGAGAGGTGTGTGTTCCAGTGGTTTTCACACACACACACACACACACACACACACACACACAACAACAACAACAACAACAACAACAACAAAAAGGAGTTACAGTCACAGTTGAATTCACGAACACACAAAAGAGCCATGCGGCCATAGCAGGATACAAGAATGAAAACGTCACGATTTTGTGCAGCAAGAAACAATGTAGGCACACAACCAACGAACTGCAGCAACAAATGTGCTCAACCAAGGACACTGTTGAGTTTCACAACATTCTGAGATATGCAGATATCAGGGGCAACTCAACTATACACACTACTCTTTCCATGTAGTGGCATTAGCGCAGAACTTCCGCCTCCAATTCATGGGCTAGTCCTGATGGTCGTGAAATGTATCTAGACAACTCCAACAGGAATGGCCATGAGTTTAGACGTTAATCTTGTAAGAATGGCTTGTTTAAATCATCTGCTTTACATCCATCGAGCCAAACCCTAACATCCACCAACTTCTAGAAGGCTCACCAGTCTTGACCACCTACAAATGGCTTGGAAGTCCTTGCCATCCCCTTCATCCCAGTGGATGATTTGCTCTTATCTGTGAGTGAGAGAGAGAGAGAGAGAGAGAGAGAGAGAAGATTTGCTCTTATCTGTGAGTGAGAGAGAGAGAGAGAGAGAGAGAGAGATCTTCATGTGACCATGATTTGATCATTCTTCTTGCTGCCACAATAAGCATCATTGGAAAATAGAACCAGCTGTTAAAGAACGTTGGACTTCATATAAATTCCTGAATCAAGAAGTTGACTCTTTAGTTTAACATATAGCGTGGTACAAAGTGGTTTGCAGTCAATATGACCATGAAACCAATGAGAAGCTACATTACAAATGCTCAGCAAATTAACTTTCCTGATATTTGGAGGTCAGTATGCCAAAGCACGATAATTTTCATGATACACGTGGGACATGGCCCCATTGCTGTCCTGTTGTGAACAGTAAGGGATGATGCCAGAATACCAGACACTGCCACTCTGGGCTTCTGGTGTGATCAATTTTTTAGGTTATCGCCATTATAACCGCAACCTTGTATAACCCCAACCTTGTAGTGAGAGCTGCAAAAAGAAAAAAGGTGATGTAGGGACTGATTCACGGGAAATGTCTGTGTCCATAAGTGTGTAGCCTAGTGGTGAAGGGTTTCACCACCCTGGGTAAGAAACCGAGTTCAATACCCACAAGCCTACACCCCCTGGGCACACAAATAATATGTATCTCAGCCCCCGAAAAATCACTAATTGAATGACTCTTAAATGTGGGATTCTCAATACCTGACCTGCAGAATTATGAGACTTTGGCGATGCACAGTTTTAGGAGGCAAGCTCGGCCAAGGATAGCCCTCATATAGCAATCCCTCCAACAACCCAATCTTTTGACAGTCGGTGTTTCACTAGGAGAAGAACTTGGGGAATGTCCACATCAAAATCCTCAAAAATGCATCCGTCTCAAGAAACTCTATGTGTGCGGTTCGACCGATTAGATTATTCAAAGTTCGACCTTGAGAAGACATGTTGAAGTTCACATCACATCTTATGAAACTCCGCTCCACAATAGAGGGCCTCAGGATCTGGTCCATGCAATTTCCGTGCATTGTTGCATAGGCTGATCCTCTTCTGGAGTCTCGAGCAGCTGCCTGGCACATCTCGACTCGAGCAGAGTGGTAAGGCACATATCGATCCTGCCAAAAGACCTCAATATTATCTCAATGACAATATCCACGAAGAGTTGTCTAGAGATTTAGCAGCAGTGAGCAACTGATTTCTATGATAACGATCAAGAGCTGATATTCTAACCTGAGGAGATGACAGTAACAGAACATTTTGAAAGTATTCGAATGTCTTCTCCTCACTAAGCTTGAAGAGAAAACAGTCCTGGATGCTGGCTTCATCGGTGAAGGTCAGTTGATGCATACAAGGGGACGCCTTGAGCTTCTTAAGCAGCCACAAACCAGAGTTGAAAAGAGTGTTAGAGCTGTACATATAGCCTAAATGAGGGCCCGAGATTGACAAGAAGGTATGCAGGTACTCAAGAAAAGGCTTCATAATAGGATCTGCAAAATGAGAAGAAGAAAACCATGAAAAATGGCTGTGGCTGCAAAAACTAAGCTGCTGGTCCACCAGTGTGTAGCCTAGTAAATGAAGCGTTTCGCCTCTCAGATGGAGGATCTGGGCTCAATTCCCCCTAGCTGCACCTGCTGAACGTAGTATATCTGTAACTAAAAATTAAGATCCTTGAATAAGATCTTCTCAACTCACCATTTAGAGCTGCTCTGATTATGATGTTTCCCATTGAATGCCCAACAAAGCTTAGTCTGCAGTTGCCATAAGTAGCCTTCTTTAGAAAGGAGCCAAATTTGGTTTTCATGAAAGCTGCTACTTCCTCGGCAAGCCTGTGCCCTAGCTCTCTAAAATCACTCGTCGTTCGGTCTTCATTGATCTCTGACATCAAACACTCGGCATTGGCATCAATCAGAAGCCACTGGTTTCGAACCAACCTCAGATCCAAGTGGTGACCCTGTAGAAGAGAAACAAACAAGTTGATTGTTGAGGGCGAAAGAAAGGTCTATATACCTTGTCCCTTAGTGATACTAGAACATCCCCACCCACCTGAAAACCATGGACAAATACGACTACACGCAGAACTTTTCCATGACTCTTTGAAGCCATTGTAAGGAGATTTCCAGGCTTCTGGAGTAAGAAGCTTGTCCCAGATCCAATGTGTTTACTCGTCCATGCAGCATCGGAAACAACCCTCTCAATGGGCACCGTATGGCTTTCCACAATAAGGACGGGCAACTGAGATGGCATGCCAAAAATCTGCATATCTTGAAGCGCCTGACTATTCATCTATGAAGACAAAAAACCACATATTAGGCAGCATATACATAAGCAGGCACCCATCTAAGCCCCCCGCCGACAATGATAAACCAGCGTTCTTGCCATCCAACTCCCTGCCCATGGACCACCTGCCACCGGTCCCCCCCACACCACCACCCCCTGGGGGGCAGGGGAGATTTGTGTAACCAGCGTTTGCCTATGCATAAGTACATAAAGAAAACTGCAAACTCATTCTTACACTAAACAGAAGAGTCTGTACCTTGATCTGCTCCAGAGTTTTACGATGCAGATCTGCTCGGGAAGCTGAAATTACAGATGCCTGCAAATGAATCAACCTCAATGACCCCAACAATTTCATGATAATGCAGATTATAATGTATGGCATACAATCTCTAGATTAAACATAAGAGAATTAGGTTTACCTCCTCCACTGGTTTCTTAACGACTGGTTTATGAGAAACTCCTTCAAGATCCTTCTTACTACTATCAATAGATAGTAAGTCCATCTTAGAGTGACTCAGCCACATGGACCATTCAGTGCTTCTTTCGTCTGCCCATACACCTCTCAAACACTCCCACAGCAAAGATCGGTTCAATCTGAAACAGTTTTTACGTGTTAAAAAATGTAGAAGTAGCATGTCAATTATCTTATCTACTAAATGCTGAGTTTATGAAGTCGATATGATGTAGAGGGCTTATGAAGCCACAGAAAGGAATCGTATCATTCACCTGTGAAACTTGAGAAATGCATTCCAAAGTATTGAAAGATCACCGCCCAAAGCTTGAAATGCTTCTGACAGCTCCAATCTGGAAACCGAGGGCAAAATAACATGGGACTTCACCCCTTCAAATGTCTCACTCCACTGCAAAACAAAACAAAGCCAAAAAAAAAAAAAAAACTGAACCACCATCTGATTATCATAGCCTGCACTAAAACGTGTACAGGAAAAACCTACTACTTATGACGGATGCACAGTGATTCGATAATTCAATTGCACATGAGTGCATGCATCACATGCACACACACACACACACACACACACTATGTACAGACACACTACATGTACACATACATGTATATGCAAGTATATGTACATGTACATGTACACATACATGTATATTCATGTATATGTGTATGCACAATTACAGCATACAACCAAAAATAAAACATGTACATTATGAAAAACTTGCTCACAATGGATGCACATTAACTTGATAATTCATTTGCAAGTGTGCATACATGTATATGTATGTAAATGTGCGCTTGCACCTGCTATATGTGTGTGTATAGTTTACTAACAAACCTTCAAAGAATCAGCCACATCCTGACTCCAATTCTGATCTTTAGGATGCCTCTTTCTATCCCCATTCAGTATAAGACCATTATCCAGTGAATTCAAATTCAACTTTTTTATCACAGAGGCCACAACCGAATTTTCTTTGACTTCGAGGGGCACATGCTGGTTGATAGCTGACCCCAATGACTCTAATTCATGCTTTAAGATATCATGAGATGCATGTAGAGCCTTCCACAGCTTGATATCTCTAGCATCTAATTCAGATTCAATACCAGTCTGCAGTAACACAGAACATCACAAAAGACAATCAAGAGTTTTTACAACATTAAATGCAAACATGTAGCATATGACAAAAGGTAATATGCCATAAAGGTGCGAGATTTTTCTGTACTTGCACCACCCATGTACCTTGCATGCCTACTTAACGTATGATTTTCAAAGCTATGTTAAGATGCATCAAGATGAAGGAGATGAGGAGAGGAGAAAGAGCACGAGAAGAGAAGGGCAGCTCACAATAGCCATGGCATTACGAAAATGAGGAAGAAAAGAGCAGGCAGCGTTGCCGTTGACAGGCGCCCTTGCCCATCAAACTTCACAGTTTGCCGGGAAAGGAATGGGAATGAGACTTGCATGTATTTCACCATTTACATGTAATTGACAGGAAAGGAATGAGACTTGCAAGTATTTCACCATTTACATGTAATTGACAGGAAAGGAATGAGTGTTACAAGTATTTCACCATTTACATGTAATTTATGACGGCTAACAAATATTTTTGCCGTCCAAAAATATCCAAAAACGTTCAAAACAACCATCAAAAACTGTCAAAAATCAACCCTGAGAGCACACCCCAAAACAACTGCTGGGATGAAAACTTGAGGCAATTGGACTTTGTAAAAATCCATGAAGCCTATGCCCAGTTTTAGCTCTGCAACACCCAAGTTCAGATATCAGTATGGTACACTGACATGTGTTAAAGATGCTATTTTTAGCCATGGTCATCTCTGGGTTGTGGGTTGTGAGCCTGTAAAGGGACACTTGTGGAGATGGACCATTTGCATGCTGTTGGGAGATAGAGCTTTGCATTAGGTTCCATATGATGTATATTTTTAGCATGCTTTAGGTGTGAAAATGGGTAAAAATTATGACTTTTGCACATCTAAAGTCATAATTTAGATGAAGGTTGATCGTAGTAATCACAAACTTAATTAACTTAATTAAGGTAGAGATGAATTTAGATGAATGCAAATGCAACCATATTAATGATGCAAATGATTACAACTAAGATGAGATCTATGAACAGATCTATGATGTTGACTTCATGTTGACAACTTCAAGATCTGATGAATGAACTTGATTATGGAATGAATTATGCCTTTCTCTTTTATATGTGAGGGATGCCATTCAGCCAAATGTAGAGGCTGTCGGCCTGTTGTGGACATGAAAATATGGATAAAATCCTTAAACTGCTACGAATGCTGCCCACATATGCTGCCTTGTCTCCAATCGCGTGCCACCTGCTCTTTGGTCCCTCTGCTCGCTACCGACACTGCTTTGCTGGCTGTCGATAGGAATCCCAAGCCCTCTTGGTGATGATGATGTTAAAGCTACTGATAATGATGATGTAGATGCTAATACTTCTGCTAATGATGGTAATGCTGCCAATGATGTTGATGATACTACTGATGCCTGATGGTGACTTAATCAAGGATTAAGACTGTTCATGCCAAAGATTAGTCATAGCATGGGCATGAACGTGACATTCCTTCTACTAAACTTGATGACGAGGTGGACACTCTGTCATCCTTCCTCCTTGGACTGCAACTGACTTTGATCTTCTACTGAACTGACTTTGACTTTGAATGATCTTTTTGTCTGAACAAATTCACTCTTCATCTCCACTTCCAAGTCTTGCTAAAGATCTAAGCATCTGTTCCACTGCCTATCCTCATGCCTCCTTTTCCCTTACCGTTAATACAACGGTGGGTCACCTGCCGAAACTAATCATGCCTGTTGCTACGCCTTTGGAACTGATCTGAGAGCTTAATGGTTATGCATACATACCCTCAAGGAATGCTTCCAATTAAATTGCAGCAATGTGATGAGCTATGGTGGATCAAATGCAAGGATCAACATGATTAGCAAGTAATTAGAAGGTGATTAAGATGAGATTAGTGCACAATTAATCTAATAGCTTAATGCAAGCATGGATACTCAAAAACCAACAATTTCTCATTAGACCAATGCCTCAATTTATAGGTTTTACATCCACAAGATGCCAAGCATATAATCCCACTGATTTCTCCTTGATTTGTGCCACCTCCCCTACATCTGGAGGCACCTTTTCCTAGAATCTTTATGCCCCTATATTCACTCATGCTACCCTTGATTCTCTCATGAATAGATTCTTCTCACCTTTTCACTACTACCCACTCAATTACATACTCCCTTTTACAATCTCTTGCTAAGGGCTTGTTCTCGCACACACCCATTCACTTACATATTTCAACACCTTCCCTCAGGTGAATAACTCTAGCACACCTGGACCCTATACCAAGTTTCCCTCTTACTTGGTAGCCCGACCGATGCCTCAAGTCCCTAACTCATAGTCCTTGACACTCTCTCTCTCTATGTGTCCAAGGCTACTACAAGTGCCCATGACCTTGACTAAAGTGCTCACACATATATCTACCACATGGCCTACATCATCGGTGGCTCAGAGGTGGTTTTACTCTATTGGAACGGGTTACATTGGGTTGTGGGGTTTCTCTCTCTCTCTCTCTCAGAAAAGATGTCCTGACTCCTCTACCTTAGGAGTCTCCATGAAGTTTGCCGATGTCGATCTTTCTTCATTTAGTTTGCTGTAGTAGTCTCTAGCCATGTATCCTGGCTTCCCACAGTTGTGGCAAGTGAAGGTCCTTCCTCCTTCCTTGCCTTTTTCTCGTTCTCATTCTCGTCCTCGTGCAAGACCTTCTCAGGTGTACAATGCTTTCTCCTCTCCAGTTATTGGTTCCAATCTTTTCTTCTCTTTGACCTTGTTCTCTTGTTCTAGTAGAGCTCCTTCTATCTCATGCAGCTTCAAATTTAGTACATTCTTTAAGGTTGCCACAATGTTCTCATACTCTCTGTTGTCCACACTCTTCAGAAGCACTGCCAGTGCCTCGTCATCTTCTACTTTCTTCCCAATGGCTGCCAGTTGTTGCTGAATGCTTTTGTATTTGTTCAAGTGTGTGGTTAGAGATTCACTTTCCTTCATGTCAAGTTTGTAGAATTGCATTAGCACATTTATCTTTGAATTTTTTGCTTGAGTACCAAATAATTCATTAAGTTCATCCCATGCATCTTTAGCTTGTTGTATCCCTGCAATGTAATGAATGATTTCATCATTTAAGCTAAGTGCAATGAGCCCTAATGCTTTCTCATTTCTGTTCTTTCACTCATTCTCCCCACTCTCCATTGGACATTCATCTCTTCCCTCAATTAGCTCCCATAGATTCTTCCTCATGAGCAAATACATGGTCTTTGTTTGCCATGTATGGAACTGCTCCCCATTGAACTTAGTTATTTCTTGTACACTGCTCATGATGATGTGAAGGGGGTCTTACCTCTTGATCCAATTCAAGATTCAAGGACAATGTCTACTCTTTTACAACTCCAATCTGATGATTACAACAAGTTTTGACTACTAATGATGCATAGAAAACTAGATATACTAGTTCACAGTTTGTGTGTGCAGAGAATACACTAATTTGGAGAGATTAATTAGAGTAGTAATTGTGACGGAAAATTCAATTTGAACACATAGACTTGTGTAGCACCTTCCCAATGTTGGATTAGATCCACCAATGCCTAATTAACACCTTGATTAGGTAAATTAATTAAACAATTTACCAAGATAATTCACTGTTAATTGTGCAAAAGACTGCCCCCACTTGGAGTCTTCAATTGATCCAATTGCACAAATCTAATCTCAAAATGCTTCAATAAAGTAGTAGATAAATGTATCTAGATATGTTGAGTCCACAACCATCAAGATTAAAGCTTTAATGAAGAATTAATCAAGTGATTAACAGAGGCACTTCCCTGACTGTGCACAGTGCTGGATCTCACTGAAGGCTTGATGAAATCAAAAACCGTCTTCACCAGCTTGTAGAGCATGCTTGAAAACCCCCAAGTCCAATTGGAATTAGATGGATTCGACGCGAGCTCATCGTATAGAGCATTTTCCCCAATTTTGATGCCGCCTGCTAAATGCGCTGCCGCCGTCGATCTGTGCTGAATTTCGCCGATTTTAATGCCGCCTACTAAACGCAGTGCCGCCGTCGATCTGCGCTGAATTTCGTCGATTCCTTCGAGCTACGTGTGGAGTAGTGAGTCTAGTTTGTGCCTCTAAAAGGGCTTGGGCAAAGAATGTGTGTGAAAGGAGAGGGAGCTCCTCCACCAGCTAGAGATGCAAAAGATAGTTGAAAAGAGACTAAAAAGAGGTTTAATTTCTAATCATGATTAGCTTAGTAATTAGCAAGATAATTAGGCTCAAAAATTAGATGAATCCTAAGCTTGGCTCTGATACCAAGTTAAATTGCAGCAATGTGATGAGCTATGGTGGATCAAATGCAAGGATCAACATGATTAGCAAGTAATTAGAAGGTAATTAAGATGAGATTAGTACACAATTAATCTAATAGCTTAATGTAGACATGGAAACTCAAAAACCAACAATTTCTCATTAGGCCAATGCCTCAATTTATAGGTTTTACATCCACAAGATTCCAAGCATCTAATCCCACTGATTTCTCATTAGGCCAATGCCTCAATTTATAGGTTTTACATCCACAAGATGCCAAGCATCTAATCCCACTGATTTCTCCTTGATTTGTGCCACCTCCCCTACATCTGGGGACACCTTTTCCTAGAATCTTTCCACACCCCTATATTCACTCATGCTACCCTTGATTCTCTCATCAGTAGATTCTTCTCACCTTTTCACTGCTACCCACTCAATTACAATCTCCCTTTTACAGTCTCTTGCTAAGGGCTTGTTCTCGCACACACCCATTCACTTGCATATTTCAACACCTCTAGCTTCGCCTATTGCAGGCCACTCCAATCTGCTACCCTACTACATTCTTCTGCTCGAACTATGCACCTTCCTTGGCTGCTATGCTCAGTGGGTTGAGCTTAAATGCTCTAATACCAATGTTGCATGCACGGAAGCCTTGTTGTAATGATTCACAACCCTACGCCTAATTAAGAACAAGATGTTAATCAAACATGATCCTCATGATAGAGTCCACGTAACGGCTCCCCATCTCACTGGTGAGGCAATCACTTGGTGGCAGCATTGGTCTAATCTTTATACAGACTAGACCACAGGTGTCACTGTGTATCAAGGGTGCCCAAATTTATCCCGGGCAGCACCTTATTTTTTCCTCATGTTTAGGCCCTTGGTTGTAGGGTTAACCACCCATTATCACATGTTTATTTTTGTCCAGTCGTGAGACTTTTTCTGGAGCAAGTCGGCCAGCTTATCTTGGGACTATATAAGGCTTACCTCCTTCTCATTTGTACTCACTCTGACAGGGACTTCCAGGCCCGGGTCCTCCCTCAAGGGAGTAGTTCATCATGCCCACACATAGGGGACCACCCCTTGCACAGGGCTGATTGTATCATTGCCAAGCTAGAACGGACACATGGTTGGTTACTCCCTTTGTACAAAGGGAATAAGGTTTGGACGGCAGGTATTGAATTTTGTCCACCTCGGGACATCATAGTGTGAACACCGGGCTGGTCATAATTTCTAAGTGAGTTTTGGTTGCCTAAAACTTAATGAAGTGTGTACACACTGACTTATAAATTAATGCTAATTTCTAAGGCTAGGTTTATGGCCAGTACTTACCACTTGTCACATGCCACATAACCATGTTAGTAGACAATTTCACACGCACAGTTCACGGGCGTGCGTCCCCTTACTCTGTAACATGTAGCGGAAGTATTCGTATTGGAGGATCCTGTCACACAAATGCTCACACCGTCTTCTGTATCCTGAGTTTCGCGAGTTTAGCAATTCACTTTAAGACTTCAAACTTTTAAGAGATATGAGAGAGAGATGAGAACTGTACACCGTATGGGGTCTCGAATCACCCACCGAAGGGCCCCCTATCCCGTTACCGAGATAGAATTTACTTTATTATCTTTAAAGAGACTGACGGTGTGACTGATGATAAGCCAAACGCAAGACCTTTGAAGACCAAGTGTTGGGCTAACTGGACACTGTTGTAGAAGCACCAAAGATGTCCAATCTCGAGCCTATGTACTCTTCCCAATGGTATATGGCAGGGATGCAAAGCTAGGATTGAGAGAGGGGCTGTTTGGGACTGTTCTAGACTAAGTATGAATGCTGTAAATGAATATGAATGCTGCGTTTTACCTTCACCAAGTGGCTGGAGTAAAACGATGAATGGATGAATGCTGAAAACCGTATGGATGCAGAAAATGCAAGGTTTACTGATGGCTGAATGTTGAGAATTGCTGCGTTTGCTGATGGAGGGCTGAATGCACAAGCGTTGATGCTCCTCTTGCTGCAGGATGAAACACTTTCCCAAAATGCAGGGAACTGAAGTGGATGCAAGGCTGAATATGATGCGCCTGAATGCTCTTTGCTGAATATGAATGAATGAGAGAGTGATTATGCAAGGGCTCTATTTATATGGGCTGAATGAGCCAGTCGGCTAGCTACTGAGCTGGCCGATTGCTCATGTCCAATGAATAATGCATAAATGTGTATAAAATATTGGGAAAAATACCAAAAAAATCCTAGTAAATATCTTGATAAATACTGGATGATATCTGGGGTTCTTGCAATGGTCTAGTTGCTATGAATGAATGATGTGCAATATGAAGGATGCTTTCTGATGTAAACCCTAAAGTTTCTATTGACTTAATATGCTCACCACCTCACTCTTCTCTCTCTCTAGAAGTAGGCGCCTCCTTCATGAGGCCTCTTTGGCTGTATTTTTTGCACTTTCTCTTTCACAACTCCATATCCAAGCTTGCTAGGGTGTTTTCCAAGCTTCCAAGAGTGTTTCCAAGTGCTATACACTCTCCTACACACTCCCAATGACTGAAACTCAGCAAAACAGCTCTCATTTTTGCTGTAATTTCTAGTCTTTTTACTGAAAACCCTAATTTCAGCCTTCTTTTCTCAAGTTGAACCATAGGGGAAGCTTTCCTAGGGCTCCCTTCATCCTCTTGAAGACTTTTGTCGCGAAGGATTGCGACAAAACGAAGATTTCAATGCTCCAAGCACTTCCATCGCGAAGACTTCCGCTGTCATCGACTCTACTTGCAATTGGTAAGCTTTTATGCTTAAAAATGGAAGCAAGTAGCAAGAGGAAGGAACCGGATTACAAGATCAAGTACCCTGTGTAACGTTCTCTTGTCCTCCTACTACGTGCTCTCTTGCAGATTGTTGCTACCATTTGTTGGTGGAACAATAGAGAGCAGATGGTAGGGAACATGGGCACTTGAGAGGGTAGTGTGAGTTGCAAGTCTACACTAACAACCACATTGTTTGCAATGCTGTATGACACTATGTACTTGATTCTCCCAAGATCAATATACTTTATTTGAGAGAGGGGCCAGCCGTTCCGGCTCACTGTGCTTCTCTTGTCAATTCAGCAAATTACTTCTTGTATTGGGCATTTTGTCCATTAAATCTTGGTGTGTTTAAGTGTATTGATTAGCATTGTGCTCAACCAAGTTACATTGGTATCAGAGCATACGGTTCTCTTTCACTTCTATCGTGAAAGACGATCACTGTGAACACTAGCTATCTCTACACTTAGAACACTATAAACAACCCAGTGAATGTTGGAGATGCAACACAAGAGGCGGGGACAATGAAATGCATGCCTCCAATGCTTTACAGGATGAGCACGCTCATGTGGTGCACATTAGGGAACATGAGTATGTGGGACAGCCGTCCCGTGGCAAAGAGAAAATGCAAGAAGAAGAGCCCATAGTCTTAAGGGCTGAACTTACTCGTAAGAGCGACAAGTCACCACAGGGCCACTGGCTAATAATGAAGTCTCATAAGTCACCACAAGGCCATTAGCTAATAAATCAAGTCTCATGAGTCAGCACTCATCATCATGGACACGGCATACAACAAATATCAAATCCTAAAGGGTTCTACTGCTGTACAGTGTTGCACTGATGATGAGCCATCTTGTCACCATGCACTACAATGCAGAGTGCATGTGACACCTCGCCTTTCCTTTTTCATCGCACCCCGGCTTCGTTGCCTCCTTATTCATGTTTCTACTCGATAGGTTTTTGTGCTCGGGTTGTTCTTTCAATGAGTGTCAACTTCCTTCAGTCGTCACCCCTTCAGGAGGACTCCATGGCAGCCGCTCCATCACCCCCAACCAAGGCCACCGCCCCCAGCATTTTCTCCGAAGTGGACCTCCAACTCCTAGCCTCAACAGTAGCCTCCCTCGAAGCCTCAACGTTGGTTTGCAAGATTGTGGATCGCCCACAACGTGCAGCCAGCTTTACAACTTGCTCCAGGCCAGCCTCCTTCACAAGCTGGGAAAGATTATAGATATTAATACCCTCGAGCACGGCTACTACCACGCAGAGTTCAACACCCAAGCAGCTTGGGACCGCGTGCTTCAACTGAGCCCGGTTGCATTGCACATGGCCCACGCGTTTTTCGCCCATTGGCAGCACGGTTTTGATCCCGCCTCCGACCCTCTAGCTGGAGTATCCGGATTCCCGGTCACAGTCTATTTTCTAAGCCTCATGAAGGAGCACCTTCTGCTTCTCCCCGTCATTGGGAGAACGACAGGGCAAGTGTTGGAATCCCCGGTGACAGCTGCCTCAATTCTAGCATGTGTGGCTGGGATCCCTTCAGTTCACATCTCTGAAGACAGTATCGCAAGTCCTCTCTCTTCGATGCGTCCTGGGGGACCCATCCTTTTTATGCACAAAAGTACATGTAAACAGCGAGAAACTGAAAGGAATCACTTGCATGACAAAAAAACACTAGCACTCCGTTCCCACAGCTAGGACAAAAAAGTAAACGGCTGAGATGGCTCATTTCTTTGAAAACAGTTAACTCACCATGCTCTCAAGATACCAGGCCGGACACTCACACAAACCGTTTGATCTCCTCAAATTCACGCACGGCCTGAAGATGCTCCTGATTTGCTGCTGATTTCTGTCTTGATCTGGACTCCTATTGCTGATCCCTCTAGCTGCTCTCATGGGGTTGAGGGCAGAGTGGACTAAAAGAGTAAAAATGAGGTATCAAGGGGGCTATTTATAGCAGAATTCCCCTCCACTTAGTGAATAAAGATGTTGGAAAAATAACAGAATAATGTTCAAGTAATTGCATAGAATTACTTGAATAATGCATAGAATTACAATGCCTGGATCTATGTAGAGACCTCGCCATGATAGGGCACTACAGACATCGGGACCCACCTCAATGTCCTCCTATCAAACTTCCACTTAACATACCTAAAATTCCTAACATGGGATATACCCCATGCATCTTGTCCCGCACATTCATTCATACGACTAAAAAGAGTCCATTTTACATGCAAAACGTGCACTTGAGTAGTAAATAAATCTTCACACAATCTGCTACCTATGAACAAAAGCTTGCAGACATCAATATAACATCACACCAGGAGCCTCAAAAAACAGTTTTTCCAAACAGAACTGTAGAATTCTACCTCACTAGTTTCGTCGTCTAGATACGCCTTGCCATCTTCAACTGGATCTTTTCGACTGAAATGTGATATTTGAAGCATTAGACCAATGCATGTCCAATGAAAACCTCCAGAAAAACTTATATATGGTAGCCTTGACTGTCAACCTTAACCACACTAGAGACATGTCTGCAACACTATGCAACGCTCCTTGTATACCAAAAAGCAATGAGAGACATCTTTACTGAAATTGTGATAGAAAACATACCTTCCAATGTTGCTTGGAATGAAGGAGCTTGAGTTGACTTTCAACAACACGGAATGCACAGTCACATCAATGAGAACCATGTGCCATGTATCAAAATGTATAGGGCAGTAGGCATGTAGTCCTAATAAAGCCTTTGGTGGAATACGGAAGTCATGGCTTGCACAAGAAGAGTACTCAAGGGAAGCATTGCTTGATGAGCTGCATTGCACAGTTGTTACTCAGTGCAAACGACTTAGATGCATTAAACTTCTAAGCATGCCACCTAGAACAGACAAATGAAACACTCACACAATTGTATCAATTGGAGCATAAAGAAGTTCAAAGCTGATTATGACAGCGTTCAACAACAGGCGCTGTTACATCAGCCAAGCCACACAACCATGAGGTTAGCGCTTAAATTTGGAGGATCTCATCCATGAAATGTGAATTTCTGCAATTTGCATTTGAATATCCTAAGTACAATGTGGAAACAGAAAAGTAAGTGAGCATTTTCTCTATGTAGGGCCTGCATGAGAGATGGAGGGAGAGAGAGAGAGAGAGAGAGAGAGAGAGAGAGAAGAGAAAGACAAAGAAGAAGAAGAAGAAAACAAGGAGGACTAGGAAGAAGAAGAAGACCAGGAGGAGAAGAATTGAGAGAAATGAAATGAAATGAAATGATATATTAACGTCTTCAGAAGGCCAAAATGACCTATGAGACCAAAAAGGTTACAACAATTGGTGGATTTGATACAATGTCTATGTAAGGAAAGCTAAAAACAACTAAACAACTAACTGAAAACTGAAAAACTAACTGAAACTGAAACAACTATGAGGAAAAGTACGGTACTAGGAGCTCCTAATGGATAACATCTGGGAGGAAAACTCCAACAACAAAGGTAAGCATCATACACATCACTATCCAAAGATGTCTCTCATCGGTCGATGGCGGATATCCTCAATGTCCTCCATGGTGAGTACTCAAGCTGGACGTCTCCCATGCCGTGAGAGAGAGAGAGAGAGAGAGAGAGAGAGTCAAAGGTATGCCACAAAGACGCCGACAGACAATGAAGGCAGATATCAAAGCCTAGTACAGTTGCAAATCTCAAGACCTCATCCAGTTATGGACTTGAGGGGGATCCAGGCTCATATATCACCATAGGATCAAAATGGTCCTCTATACCCAAGTAGTATGTGTCTGGGCAGGGCATTGCATGGACGGTAAACTCTTCTACTGAGCTTTGGGTCTTTTATAGGTTCTGCATATCATCGTCTGAGAGTGTCTAGCAGCAGTTGGGTGTTTGGACATCACGATGGATGCTCCCTATGGCTGCAATCTCTCTATGTATGCTCTAATCTGGGGCACTTGGTCTCCTCCTTGTCATCCGTCTCTCCGTCTCAGCACTATCCATGCTCTGGAAGAACGATTTAAGGAGTGTCTGGCACTGGCTCTGTTCTTCTTGCCTCCTTTGTCCCTGCATGAGTTAGTTGTCTGGACACGCGCGCGCGTGCCCACACACACATCATGGGAGAAGAAGGGGAAATGGGGATATAAAGGAAGAGAAAAGGGGATTCTGATTTGGTATTTTTCAAATAATCCCTAATAATTGTTAGCTATGCTAAGACAAAATTCCAATTCATCACCTAAGCCTTCCTTCTACAAAATCAGGCCAACAAATAAAAGTTTTGAGCATGATACTATGCACATAATTTGCATCATTAGAGCCCCACAAATATGAAAATTTAATAAGTCTTAGGCTTACCTCAACAGCTCTTAGAGACAAGTTGAAAGATATCATCACGGCCAGATAGACATCTTGCCGTGCATACTTGATCCGAAAAGGTCGGGTGCAGAAGCTATGGTCAACATCATTTATCTGCCATATAGCAGCAGAGTCATCTGTAACATCTGGTGCTGCACAAGTATACACTTTGAGAGACTGTCAAAATGCCAAGTAACCAACTATATAGGCAGTTACAGGAAAAGCAGAATCATACCCTCACAACATAAGACTACTTGACTCAAAATTTGCTCAGATTGAAGCAAATGGCATCGAAAAAGACCCCTTACAGCTACAAACAACATTTCATATCACATAGTCAAGCAATCTAACCACAAAACCAAGTGCTAACAAAGGTATTGCTGTACTTGTAAGGAGAAAAGACAAAGTGGCTGCCCACAAATGGGCCAGCCCAATCTCTTAGTTTGCCAGCCTTAGCTGGCCAGCTTTCAAGCAGCACCATGCTTGTTGCTTGCCTTGTGCGCACTCTCCTGCTGCTGCCACTTGGAACATAGGGCTGATGCAAGAGTGTCCATTCCACATCAAAGCTGCAACTACCCCCAACAGTGACGCTTGAGGGGTCTCCCTCCTTTATTAAGGCCGCCACCTATCCTTTGAGGACTACTTCCAGAAGCTCTTTAGCATGTTCCCTCTACCTGCACCTTGCATACAACAGGTGATGCGTGTGTACCACGTTTCCCCCTAAAGCTGCAGCTCTCCTCTGCGGGAAGAAACTCCAAAGCAGCCTCTCACAATCCTCTAAAAACTCGTTCCAAAGGCTTTCAAGAACACTATTGCCCTAATACTAATTGTGCCAAGGCCCCACGATAACAGACCCTGCGATTAAGTATAAACAAAAAGGAGAACACACAAAGACTCATGCATCTAGTTCACCACCCAACCATAAAACCATTCAAGCTCACCCCAAAGCATACGGGGATAGTAGCATCAGAGACATGGCTCCATGTGCAAAGTCCATGCCGTCCCATACCACAAGTACACACCCATCGGATGTTAACACAAAGTCAAGTCAAGGTCTGAAGAGCTACCCCTCGAACTGACTCATTAAGTCACATATATAGGTATCCTATACACTAGAAGCCAAATATAGCACATCTCATAAAAGCTACTTACCCCCACTTAACATGCCTTACCCTTAGGCCATGGTTAAGGCCTAACCTAAAAGTCTTAACCTTGGTTAGCCTTGGGACATAACATACTTCCCCCCTTAAGAATCATTGATGTCCTCATCAATGAATCCGAGGAAGCGACTCTTCAGACTACGCATTGACTCCCATGTAGCCTCAACCTTAAACCATCCTTTCTAGTTGATCAAGTACTCTGAATAGATGGTATGTCGAGACCGTCTAGTACATTGATCAAGAACGAACTTGGGTTCCATAGGAATATACTTAGTCATGTCCTCGAGATTAGATATCTCCTCCAATGGCACAATCTCATCACTGTCACCCACCACAGGCCCTCATGTAAAACTCCCGAGGCCTGTCGCTATCTGGTTAGCGTAATACTGAGTGCGATCTTGAGCACTCTTTACGCTTTCCCTTGCAACTTTCAGCATATCTTGCATATCTTGCAAGAAATCCACTATTGATTGGAACTAGATAATCTACGGAAGATACCTTTCTTACTCAGACTATCTCTTGGGGACACACGCTCTCAACATATCCTCCATAGTCAGGTTCGTCCTCTTGGTCTAACCATCCGACTTGGGATGATCCAAAGATGACAAGCCCAAGCGTGTTTCCAATTTGGAAAACATTGATTGCCATAATTGTGCAGTGAATTTGGGATCCTGGTCAACAATCTCCTCAAGCAATCCATAAAGCTTATACAATTGCTCCAAAAAGAGCTGAGCCAACTCGCGACTCTTCACTAACAATGAATCAACAGCGACCCAGATTGAATCATGGCCTCTACTAGTCCGGGGTAATCCAACTACAAAATCCATCGAGACACTTTGCCACTTGTTCTCAAGAATTTGCAAAGGCTGCAATAACCCTCCAGCTCTTAGCCTTTTAGCTTTATTAAGGTGGCACAAGGTACACTTCCACATATAATCCTAGAAAAAAGAATTTCATGTGTGGCCAACAGAAATGTCAGCCAACCGATGTTGGCCTAGGGAAGCTAGGGTTACACATAGAGAAGCAAGCACATACACAGTACACCGAGATGGTGATGGATAGAGATGCAAAGCTATAGATTGCACTCGAATGTATGGAGCTTAGAAGTCAACCGACATATTATATCAATATACAACAATAATGAAAAGGTGGGTTTCCTTTCACAACTTGTGCTAGGGGGGAAAACCCAAAGGAAAAAAGTGCCACTAGTTATGTCTTGTTCACATGTGGCACTAGAACCATGTATTATATGCCCATAAATCCCCCCTGTAGTGGCAATGTGAACATATACAAGGTTGGTAGCAGGACATGTGGCATTGTGGATCAAAATGAGACAAGTGGCCCTCACACTTGTTCAGGTGAGACAAGTGGCCTCACACTTGTCACCTCAACTCTCCACTTGTCATTACGACATTCACTTGCCATTCTAGCTCATGAGAGCCACAAATCTACAAATTGGAGCCTTCTGTCCATTTGCGAAGCTCTATTGCCCTAAACTAGCGATACTCTACCTCTCTAGATTTTATATGGCGTGTTCTCATTATTTCACGTGTACTTGCCACTATACTTGCTATACCAACCATTGTACTTGCTATATCGCCACCATGTACCTACCATACTTGTCATGTGCACACATGGACATGGTGGACATGGTGCTCTTGCAAGGCTGAAGCATTGGATTTGGCAACCTGGTTAGGCATCAAATGATGCTGGACAGCAGTCAACGGCTCCTTTGGGGGTCCTGTATCCTATCAACAACAGCCAGGAGACCCACGTGTGAACCCATGTGCAAATCGATGCACTTATAATGATATATATCCAGTCGGGACAGTCCTCAACAGGCCGACAACTTCTTCAATGGCCGACCAGCTGCTTGTGAGGCTATATAAAGCTAAGCAAGCATTTGTATTCATTATCTCATTCCTACCTTGGGATCATAGTCACAGGGAATGGGCATTTTTAGACTCGGGAATGTAGGGGATGGCAGCATCTCCCCGTTACCATTCCCGTCCCATGTCACTCTATAGTCACAAGGAATGGCCATTCTCAATCTTTTCCGTCCCCGTCCCCATTTCACGTCCCATGTGACACTGCTTGGGATTTAATCATAGACTAGGACTTTTGAGTGAAGACAACCTTTTGGGTGTGCCCATGGCCACCAGCTTTGTATATACATACATACTTTTGGTATTATTGATATACTGTAGATTTAAGTGAACCATTGCTTCTACATGGCTGCATCTGTGTGTTCCAAGGAAAGGTGGTTATGGCTGAAAGAAGACACAGAGCTTCCGCGCATGTAACATTGGTATCAGAGCATTAGGCTCAGCAAGGCTAAGCACTGATGGTGTCCCAAATGAAGGTGCACAGTCCAAGGAGAGTAACACAAGACATGGAAGAAGTTCCCATGAGGTTGGTTGGTGGTGTTCCACAAGACCCAAGGGGAATGGCAACCCTGTGAATCAGATGTCACTTGGGGCATACCAAGAAAGGCTTTCAGGAGAGCGGTTCCAAGGGATGATGATCTACTTACTACTTAGTGACCTACCAAGTTTGGAGTACCAATGCGATATTTCTTCCACCAAGACACACTCCAACTATGTGTCTCAATTTTATCGTTGCCCATCCAAATATGTGGCTGTTGTTCTGATGTATGAGAAGCTCATCCTCTAGCTTTCTCATAAGCTCCACATCACCATCTACCAGCTTGGAAATGTAAGAGTTCCATCCCAACTCCGGCTCTTCATTCAAGTATTGCTCCTCACTTCTCCAAAGAGGATGCATGGATTGGCCTATGAAACCAATCCCAATGTTGGTTCCATATCTCCCTAATATCTTGAGCTCTGCATATGAGTTCAAAGTTGCAAGTGAAAACACAAGGAGTAAGCATATGCCATACACTTTATACTTCCATCCAGCTTCCAACTTCCAACTTCAAGAGTAAGTGTAAGAGTCGAGATTTCATTGTACCTCTCAAGAGACAATATTGTACAAGCATCAAGGGCTTTCCTAATCTTGCCCGTGAACTCATAGAGGAGCCCAATGGTAGTCCCCTCCATGTCTGTGAACCAAGAACACTATACATGGGTTGGAGTATCTTCACAAGTGTTTGTGCATCATGCCACCAATTTTCCCTCATGACCATACGAGCAAATGACACTGACTTTGGTGCATCTCTGCCATCCCATGTGGCCATGGTGCATTCTCCACCACAATGAACATGTAGGCAAAGCGGGTTTTGGATGATTTAAGAGCTCAAGATCACTATTGGTTCTAAATATACTCAACACTTTGGGCCTCTTGGTGACAAACTTCAACATGCTAGAGGCTATTGAGAAAATGTTGCTCACCCAATCAAGCTTTCCCACAGCTTCTATCATCAAATCAAGGCTATGTGCAACACAAGGTGTCCAGACAATCTTTGGAAACTCTTCTTCAAGCATCCTTCCCATGGAAACACAATTTGATCCATTGTCTATCGTGACCAGCACAATGTTGTCTCGGCCAATCTCTTGTATAACCTGGCATATATGGCTGAAGATGAACTCCCCTGTCACCACGATGCCCACCATGGAGGCATCTATGGCACGCATGAGCATGGTGCTTTGCATGAGGAGACAAGAATGTTATATACATTCCTCTTTCTCACATCACACACCGAAGTACAACCATACTTTGCTCCAAGTCAACTTTTGTAACGCGCGGAAGCTCTGGGTAGTCTTCTTTCAGCCCTAAACACTCTTGGAAAACCTTCTGATGCAAAACGCACCATCTGATGCAAAAACGCAGGTAGAGAGAGAGTAGAGAGAGAGTGAGAAGTGCTGGAAAATCAATATATACTATGGTACAAAAAGGTACACATCTTTGCAGCCATGGGCTACCTCCATAAAAAGGTGGTTAACCCTAAATTCTGTCCCCTATGGGACCTCTAAGGATCCACTTCCCTAGTGGGAGAGAATGACTAAGACCTTGAGCAAGTATGTCTTTATATAGGCCTTGGAGCATGTGGGAAACTGGCCGACTGCTGGTCGGCCAGTTATTGATTCATAAAATCAATTAAAATGCAGCCGACTGGTTCTCTTGGATGCGCCTGCTGCCAGCACCCTCTGGCCTGCAGCCGACAGCCCTTTGGTCATGCTGATGTCAGCCTCCATGCAGCCGACAGCCCTTCTGATCCATGCTTTGCTCCAAGTCCTGCTCCATGTCCTTCTTCTACTGGTTCATGGTCTTTATCTGTTTGTCTCTTCTGGATCTAGTCTTGAGAAGGTCCATGGCATTGCTGATGCACATGACATCCCCCTCTGCTAAACTTGATGACGGAAATCCAACCTGCTCTTGGATGACTGTCATCATCCCAATCCTGTCCCGAAGTCCCTCTGTCATCATCCATCCCTGGCAAACCTTTTTCCCTGAAAATCCGATCTGTTCTCCAAACCACTCTGTCTCTGATGAAGATCTATGCATCTGGTCTTCCTCTAGTCCACAATCCATTCCTGCCCTGACTCTGAACACCGTCTTGGTCTTCGTTCCTGGAACTGAGTCTGGCACTCTCACATCACCCTTGGAGGATCAACCTCCCTTGGGACCGTTCCCTTAGAACCTATCTGGCTCACGGAACTGCTATCCCCATCTGGCACTGTGGAACACCACCAACAAACCTCCTGGGAGTTCTTCCCGATCTGTGTTCTTGCCTTGGGCTTCGAATCCGTGTACTTTCCTGTACCTTGGACCTGTACACCATCATCTGGGACTGAATCAGTGTTTAGCTTTGCTGAGCCTGATGCTCTGATACCAATGTAACGCGCGGAAGCTCTGGGTAGTCTTCTTTCAGCCCTAAACACTCTTGGAAAACCTTCTGATGCAAAACGCACCATCTGATGCAAAAACGCAGGTAGAGAGAGAGTAGAGAGAGAGTGAGAAGTGCTGGAAAATCAATATATACTATGGTACAAAAAGGTACACATCTTTGCAGCCATGGGCTGCCTCCATAAAAAGGTGGTTAACCCTAAATTCTGTCCCCTATGGGACCTCTAAGGATCCACTTCCCTAGTGGGAGAGAATGACTAAGACCTTGAGCAAGTATGTCTTTATATAGGCCTTGGAGCATGTGGGAAACTGGCCGACTGCTGGTCGGCCAGTTATTGATTCATAAAATCAATTAAAATGCAGCCGACTGGTTCTCTTGGATGCGCCTGCTGCCAGCACCCTCTGGCCTGCAGCCGACAGCCCTTCTGATCCATGCTTTGCTCCAAGTCCTGCTCCATGTCCTTCTTCTACTGGTTCATGGTCTTTATCTGTTTGTCTCTTCTGGATCTAGTCTTGAGAAGGTCCATGGCATTGCTGATGCACATGACAACTTTAGAGGCTCCATCTTTGTCTCTACTACTAGCTTCTCTTTCCAAAGCATTGTAGTACGCACGGCCTCATATAAGGGATCATCCCACTCACTACCTATGTGTGAGATTACCCTGATTGTTGTCCTCCATCAAGGAGTCCACAAAATATTGAAGGACAAGGCACATTGAACAAACAGCTTGGTTATCTCCCTTGTTGCCTCCCTTGTGGCAGCCTTTTGAAACCTTGCCTTCACATGCCCTTTCTTCAAAAAAGGTAAAGTGGTCCTCTTTGCTCGAGGTGCTAAGCTAGAGCTACTCGCAACATAAATAGTGTGCTGACTTTGCATGTCACCAACTGTAGAATCTTGCTCTTCCATGCCAGGCTCTTAAATATTCAAGATCCACAAGCTCCTCAAGAGGAATGCCTAGTTCCTTGGCCTTCCAAGCCTTCAAACTTTCATAAATGTGCCTTGGTACAGCCTTACAAGGTCCCACCCCATGGCCCTTTGTATGTGTGAAGTGTGCCTTTAACCAATGTAATGTTGCCAAGATGCACATCTATACAAAACTTGCACCTCCATTTTCCTAAGCCCGAGCCTATATACTTACTCTCCCATGTCACATTGTTCCACAAGGGATCCTGAGGGCAAGGCATCTTGGAAATAAAAAACCATGTTACCTAAGACACTGTAGGTCATGGGGAAAAATCCCCATTTTTTCTCTTTAAGCACACCATTATGCTTTATTTTTGTGTTGGCCAACACCCATAGGACTTAGTTTTGTGTTGGCCAACACTTATAGGACTTTTGGGGACAAGCTCGTACCATCTATTGCATATAATGCAAGGAAGAAAAAACGCAAAAAAGCTTTGTGAAACATAGAGGTACAAGTACCAAAAACCAGCCCGTGTATCCACTGCACTAGCACCTAGGCAAGTCAACCCCTTCACGAATCAATCAGCCACATCGATTTGACTTGCGCATTCAGAGATATGGCCAGGATATGCGTGCACACAAAGATAGCCAGCACGTTGCATGCACGCATTTCGATAAGGTTTTTTTGGGGCAAAAAAACATGTTGAATAAAAAACGTGTTTCACAACATGAAACATTTCAAAAAGGTTTCAGTCCGATTTATGCCTCCTGAAACGTATTTTAAAGATACTCTGCATGTGCCCATGCTACTGCAACATTGCTCAAGGCCGCCTCCACTAGCATCATAGCAAACCGTGAAGGGCTCATCCAAATCCAATAATTGGAGAACGAGAGCAAATGACACAATAACTTTGAACTTCTCAAAACAAGCTTGCTCAATCGAAGTCCAACAAAATACCCGATCCTCCTTTGTAGCATCTGTCAAAGGATTGGTCTCCCTGGCATAATGCTCCACAAAACACCAATAAAATACTGTAAGGCCAAGAAATCCACGAAGCTTGTGTACATTATGGGCCACAAAACAATGGCCTCCGGATCCATCGAGATTCCATCCTCGCAAATGACATGTCCCAAAAAAGAAATTTTGACCATGACTTCAACCCATTGTATTTGACCTATGTCCTCAATCAATAAGTCGAGGCTATGTGATGCACAAGGGGTCCACACAATGGCTGGAAATTCATCCTCTAGCATAGAGCCCATAGACTTACAATTACTTCCATTATCTGTCACCACCTGCACAACATTCTCAGGCCCAACTTGCACTATAGCCTCCCTTATATGTGTCCAAATAAATGCACCTGTAACTGTGAGACCTGGGAGGGAGGCATCAATGGCTTTCAAAAACATAGTGCCTTTGCAGCATGACACCAAAACATTGTATACATTTCTCCTGCGTACATCTGACCACCCATCACACAATACAGTGCAGCCATACTTTTTCCATGTTTCCTTCAAGGGCTGTAGCTGCACTTCTATGCATGATTTTTCCCGCTTTAGCTCTCGTGTCCGCAGAGCCTCAGATGTAGGGCCATCCCACTCGCATCCAATGCGGCTGATGGCCCTCATGGTCTTCCTCCATTGATTTGTCTTGGCCACATGAAAGGGAATGGCACACCGTATGAACATCCGGGTGAGCTCCCTAGTTGCCTCTGCAATTGCTTGCTTTTGAAATCCTGCTTGGTTGCTAGCCCTTTGTACAGTATTTATTGGAGGGGTGTCTTGTGAATGTGATACATCACCTGGCAAAGGAGTCCTCCTTGCATGCACACCCGACACTGAGGTAGAGGAGAAATTTGATCCTGTGTCTCTGCCTCTGGCCCTCTTTGCTGCTGCTGCTTGACTTGAACCAGCTTCATGCTCTTGACCACCCATTGCTGTAGATACTTCCTCTTCGGGAATGGCCAAACGCTTTCGCCTCCACATTTCAAGGCTTTTCCGAACATCTAGAGGAACAGAGGGGCATGGCCCTACATCTTTGTTTGGAACATGAGCAAGATGGTCCTTCACACGGAAGACACTCCCCGTTTTGACCAACCCACAATATTTACATCTCCATTTCCTAGAGCCACCAGATCCTGCATAACCCCCCACTTGCTCCACATGCTGCCAAAAAGGATCCGGAGTCCGAGCCATGTTACTTAACTTACTTGTGTGGTTCGAGGTCGGGAGACTCGGAGAGATTCGAGAAGGGAGGCTGTTTTTCTGGTCCTGCAGGCTGCGACCAAGGTGCGACTCCTCCTTGCTTGGTAGAGCTTAGATGGCAAAGGTGGAGGCCCCAAGTAGAGAGGTAGAGGGCGTGGTAGAGGGCTGATGTGGAGGTAGAGGGGTAGAGGGCAAGGTAGATGGGTAGAGCAGCTCCAAACAGGCGGCGGAAACAAGCGCGCAAAATGCCGGCGAAAGAGAGCACGCGGGTTTCTAAACCCTGGAAAAATAACGCCTTGGAAACGCCATTTCTGGAAACGGAAACGTTTCCGAAACGTTTCCACGTTTCGGTGGGCCAGAAACGGCATTTCTGGAAACTATGGTGGCAACGGCTGTCCATACCCTCAACCGATCTCCGACGACTTCAGTACCCCATATGACTCCATTTGAGGCATACTTTTGATGTCTCGCACTTCCGTGTCTTTGGGAGTGATGCGTATGTACATATTCCGAAGAAGCAGAGGGGGAAGCTTGACTCCAAGTCCCGCAAGCTTGTATTTGTGGGGTATAACTCTCTTTCCAAGGGATACAGGTTGTATGATCCAGACACGAACGAGATTGTTGTCAGCCAGGATGTGGTCTTTGACGAGCATGTTCCAATATCCACTGCCGAGGAGCCACCACTTCTTGGAGATCCAGAGGAGTCTGATGATGATTCCCAGACCATCATTCCAGTTGATCAACCTCAATCAGTACAGGAGGTTGAGCCCGCAGCTGGAGTAGAGCCCCCGCGACCACAGGAGGCTCCACGATCTGTTCGAGTACCTAGGTGGTTGTTAGACACCCTTCGGGAGTCAGGTGTCACGGAGCTACCCTCCGAGTGGACCACAGAGGACGGCCCTCGAAGATCACATAGAGTCCGAGATAAAAGCAACACAGAGGAGCTTCTTCAGGTGAACTATGCTTTGATGTCTCATATCATGCGAGACAAAGAGCCCACTTCCGTAAAGGAAGCCCTTTCACAGGATACTTGGAGGAAAGCCATGCAGGTGGAACTTGATGCCATCGAGAAGAACCACACTTGGGAGTTGGTACTTAGAGCCAGACTTGTGGCTAAAGGTTATGCTCAGCGCCAGGCATCGACTACGAGGATACCTTTGCACCGACAGCGCGGATGTCCACAATTCGGACCGTTCTTGCCCTTGCTTCTTCTTAGAGGTGGCCCGTGTATCAAATGGATGTAAAATCTGCATTCCTTAATGGTGACCTGCAGGAGGAGGTGTATGTTGAGCAACCTCCAGTTTTTATTGTTCCAGGATCTGAAGGGATGGTTTACAGGTTACGTAAGGCCTTGTATGGTCTTAAGCAGGCTCCCATGGCTTGGAATCAGAAGATTGATTCCTTCTTTATTCGGACTAGATTTCAGAGATCGGTTGCAGATCCGAACCTGTATCTCTTTCGGGAACGCGGCATGGTCACGCTTATCATCCTTTATGTGGATGATCTCATTCTCACTGGCGGTCATGTGGAGCACATTAGAGTGACGAAGGCTGCCTTGTCACGGGAGTTTGAGATGACCGACTTAGGCTTACTCCACTTCTTTTTGGGATTGGAGATCTGGCAGACCCAGAGGGGGTTTTTCGTCTCTCAGCAGCGGTATGTTCATGAGTTGCTTGAGGCCTTTGGGATGGAGAACTGCAAGCCTATTACTTCGCCGATGGACCCGAACACAAAGTTAACCGTTACTGATCCTTGTGAGCCAGTTGATGCCTCGCAGTACCGGAAGTTGATTGGTTCATTGATCTGGTTGCTGAACACTAGATTGGACTTGAGCTTCTCCGTGGGGCTGTTGAGCTCTTTTATGCAGACGCCATTGAAGACTCATTGGGACGCAGGATTGCGGATCTTGCAGTATCTGCAGAGTACGAAGGATCTGGGACTCTTTTACACAGGAGGGAATGGAGTCAAGCTCCAAGGTTGGAGTGACTCAGATTGGAAAGGAGATCCGGACACGAGGAGATCTACTTCAAGATACAATTTTACCATCGGCTCAAGAGCAGTTTCTTGGAGCAGCAAGAGGCAGCCAACTATTGCCCTTTCTTCGACGAGGCATAGTACCAGGCTGCTTGTGGTGCTGCTTGTGAGGTTGTGTGGCTGCGGAGGCTGCTAGGCAAGATTGGGTTTCCACAGAAGGAGCCCACAGTCATCCAGTGCGATAACCAGAGTTGTATAGCTATTGCTCGGAACCCGGTCTTCCATGCTCGGACCAAGCATATAGAGATACAGTATCACTTTGTCCGTGAGAAGATCTTGGCTAGTGACATCTTGCTACTTTATTGTTCGACGGAGGACAATGCGGCGGACCTCTTCACGAAGTCTCTACCTCAGGCTACGCCCAGGCAGCACTCCAGCTCCCTTGGGTTGGTTTCACAGCCAGGAGCTGAGAGGGGGTGTTAGAAGTCATCTCCTGTCTATATTTATACACCAGGGCCTCTGTTGTGGGTGTGCCCACCCTTTATAAGGTGTTTTATCATTTTTCCTCACTCCCCATATTTTTCCCTATTTTTTTCCATTTTTTCCAATGGTGGGGAGGGATGCCAGAGGTTGGCAGGAGCACTTCAGGGCTGGCCGACTGTCCCATCTGCAGTCCTATGGCTGGCCGACTGCCCACACATCATTCGTGGGCTTCTGGACTGCTGGCCGACTAGATGTATGCAATCGTGGACCTTTTCATTGCTGGCGGACTGCTCATGCAGTCGTGGAGGCCCTTTAGTGCTGGCCGACTGCTCTCATAGGGGCATATAAATAGGCCCCATGCCCCCACCACTTCCTCATTCAATCTTTTGCAGGATCTTGTGTATAGAGAAGAGTTTACACACCTATCTCTCTGTGTTTCTTGTGCTGTCTATTTTCTGCATTCTACTTGCTCTTGTATACCCAAGTTTGGTTATCATTTCTGCTGCATATTCTCACAAGAAAGCCATGCAGGTGGAACTTGATGCCATCGAGAAGAACAAAACATGGGAGTTGGTACCGAGGCCGTCGAAACGGTCAGTCAAGTTTGGTTATCATTTCTGCTGCATATTCTGACAAGAAAGCCATGCAGGTGGAACTTGATGCCATCGAGAAGAACAAAACATGGGAGTTGGTACCGAGGCCGTCGAAACGGTCAGTCATTGGTGTCAAATGGGTCTTTAAGACCAAATATGCGTCAAATGGGTCGGTGGACAAACACAAAGCCAGACTTGTGGCTAAAGGTTATGCTCAACGGCCAGGCATCGACTACGAGGATACCTTTGCACCGACAGCACGGATGACCACCATTCGGACCGTTCTTGCCCTTCTCAAAGGTGGCCATTGTATCAAATGGATGTAAAATCTGCGTTCCTTAATGGTGACCTGCAGGAGGAGGTGTATGTGTCAAGAATGGTCTTGCGGAAGCAACACACACGCACACGTAGAGAGAGAGAGAGAGAGAGAGAGAGAGAGAGAGAGAGATGGAGCCGAACAGTGCTTGACTTGATTATTAGCAATGAAGATTGAATTTACAATGGGGGCAGATGCTCTTTATATATCACGTGTAGAAGATGGCCGACCACCACCACACTTTGAGATACATTAATTTAACACCCTCTCTGTAGCTCATAGTGGGCATAGATGAACAAGCCAAGTTGATGTAGATGCAACCATGGACACCTCAGTACCGGCCGGATACCGAATACACCTCGAAAAATGCACCAAACAACCTGTCTCCTCAAGGAATGCCATCTTGAGCTTCAGCTGCCACATAGAATAATGAATTGCAGACAACTCCACATCCATGATCCTCCATTCATTGAACTGAGAACACCCACGTCCAAAAGATCTCCTGAACATTGAACTATCGACACATGACGCCCAAAATTCTCTGACAATGAACTAGGAACTCATCCCGTCCATAATGTTACCACAATGAACTGCAAACAGAAGCACGTCCATAGTGTTGTCAAGCCATTCTTCTCGCCAGATGCATGTGCTTTGAACTCCGTCACACGGTTCCCATACACTTGTTTGAGAGCTTAGATTAGCCCCCTCTCCCGCTCACGTGCCTCTCTCTGGCTGAAACATGTGAGGGGTGTATACCCTCGGTTACGTTGAAGCTGTCATCTTCCAATCCCCCTCTGCACCACTAGCCCGAAGAAGATAGAAATAATGACTGCTCCGTGAAGATAACAAAATCTGTCCACCTGGGCGTATGTACAACTGCAAAATGGTACTCCTCCATAGCAATGTCAGTGACCACCATAGAAATTTGTCAAAAGTTATCCTCTGGGAATCGGAAAGTGCCCAAGTACAGTAATCATGATCCTCAAAAACACCTCTCGGGACCAAGACTCCGAGTTCAAGACCTTGTCCTCCTATCCGCGGGTGCGGATGACTCTTCATAGCCAATGTCAAAAGTAACTGCCAATGAGCAAGGTTCGACCCATCAATGAGCTTGCCTTCTTTGGTCGAGCACGGTGGAGCCATGTTGAAGTAGCTTGTCCGTACAACTTTCAATGAGCTCATCAACGCCAAAAGTGTGAAGAAACTTGCTTCAAGCGCCTTGGAGGGTGGGAACGCTAGCTTAGAAGCATTAATGTTTTTAAAAAAAACACTTATGTCTTTAAAACGCTACGCGTCGGCCTTCTCTACGCTGCCCAAGCCACGTGTGTCGCTGCTTCTCCTCCGCGCTCTGGCTGCTCTCTGCCGCCTTGTCTGCAGTACTACCCACCTTCGTGCTTTGTGTCCAAGGGTCGAGAGCCTACGGCTCTGATACCATGTCAAGAATGGTCTTGCGGAAGCAACACACACGCACACGTAGAGAGAGAGAGAGAGAGAGAGAGAGAGAGAGAGAGAGAGAGAGATGGAGCCGAACAATGCTTGACTTGATTATTAGCAATGAAGATTGAATTTACAATGGGGGCAGATGCTCTTTATATATCCACGTGTAGAAGATGGCCGACCACCACCACACTTTGAGATACATTAATTTAACAGTATGTTGAGCAGCCTCCAAGCTTTGTTGTTCCAGGATCAGAAGGGATGGTTTTGTTAGAAGTCATCTCCTGTCTATTTTTATACACCAGGGCCTTTGTTGTGGGTGTGCCCGCCCTTATGAGGTGTTTTCTCATTTTTCCCCACTCTCCGTATTTCTCCCCTATTTTTTCCCATTTTTCTATGGCTTGGGTGGCTTCCGTGTGGTGACAGGAGGGTCTTTATGCTGGCCGACTAAACCTTCATGTACCCGACCACATTTCTGTTCTAGCGGACTCAATTGAGATGGCCGACTGGAGGTTTTTGCTGGTCGTGGAGATTCAGGACCAGTCGACTGCCTGTAGCACAGGCCGACTGGTATATGGGGCCATATAAATAGGCCCCCAGCCCCCATTCCATTTTGTATCATACTCCGGGATCTTCTTGTGTATATAGAGCAGAGTTACACGCCTCTATCTCTCACACTCTTGTGCTGTGATTTTCTGCACTGCGTTTTGCTCTCGTGTTCCCAGATCTGGTCATCATCTCCGCTGCGTATTCTGACATGGTATCAGAGCCTAGGCTCTAGATAGTTCTTGGGATTTGTGTGAGCAAGAGGGGGACTGTTGTGTGGCTGATTGGTGGACCGTACGAGACTGTTCGGGAAGAGGAGAAGCAAGAGAACGGCGGGCTGATTTGCTGGACAGCCACTTGCAGGTATTAGTTCTTCTTTGTTCCCACCCACCCACCCTTTTCAGAGTACATCCCCGCAATGGCAAATCTGTTTGAGATGGCAGAGAGGCACGTGAAGAGCCCGACACTCCCCACATTCCCGGTGGACCGTCAGTTGGACGGGAACAACTACGGCATATGGAAGGTTATGATGGAATCTGTTCTGGAGTCTTACGACCTCGCCGATTTCGTCGTTGTTGGTGTTCCACGGCCGGAAGTAGAGGAAGGGGAGATACCGTCGATCCGAAAGGACCGGGAGGCTCAGACACAAATGTGGGATCGTGTCAACGCCAGAGTCCGTTCGTTTATCTTTCTCAACTGCACACCGCAGGTAATCAATCATGTAAAGCATATGACGCTGGCCAGAGGTAAATGGCAGCATTTGGCCTCTCTTTACAACAGGGTATCGCCCATGAAGAGGATTTCCTTGGAAGTACAGATGCAGGTTATGAACCCTGCAAAGTCGTCGACGATGCGGGAGCATATTAACAAGTTGCAGGCTCTTCGGTAGGAAGTTCTTTAGGCTGGGAAGGAGATATCGTCAGAAGACATGGCCATAACATTGCTGTCGCACTTGCCCTCTCAGTACTCAGCATTTTACTCATCTTTGATTACCAGTGGCAAGCTCAGCACCATAACGTGGGAGGAGCTTGTGCCCATGGTCCTGGACCAGGAGGAACGATTCACGAACCCTCCTCAGGGTGGAGGTTCGGAGGCCTTAACTGGCCAACGGTCGAAAGGCCGTAACACGGGCAAAGGGAAGGCTTCGTAGAAGAAGTCTTCTAAGAAGAAGTCCGTTAATGACCGCGAGAAACTAAAGGCAGAGAGGACCTGTAATGATTGTGGCGAGAAAGGCCACTATTGGAGGCAGTGTCCCAAGCGGAAGACCGAGAAGGGTGAAGATTCCTCAGCAACAATCATGAAGACTCCGGCTTTTGTGCACCTGGAGGTGGTGGACACCAATGTTTCATTTTCTTCAGGCAAGGAGGAGATTGGAGGACTCTCCGCAACGGATACTCGGGAGTGGATTCTAGACAGTGGTGCTTCTAGGCACATGACTCCTTCCCGTTCTAGTTTACAGGATCTCTGCAAGCTTTCTAGTCACATTCTTACTGGGGATACATCCACTATCCCAGTTCACAGTGAGGGCAAGATGGAGATAGTTCCCAATGGCAGAGGGGGGAAGCATTCCTCCCAGGTGTTGTATGTTCCGTCACTTGGTTTTCATATGTTGTCAGTGCATCAGGTTTGCAAGACTGGCGTACGGGTAGAGTTTGATGAGCATTTTGCTGCTCTCCGGGACAAAGCAACAGGCCAAGTGGTTTGGGAAGGCGGAGTGGAGAATGGAGTTTACAAGCTTTCAGCACTCTCTCTCCCAGATCCTCAGGCTTGTGATGAGTGGCAGTCTGGCAATGGCCACTTAAGTGTGGATACGCTGCAGGTGCAGGCTTTTCGGGACCAAATGGTGGATAGCTTGCCAGTAGATGGCAGCAATTGGCAAGAACTCTCCAGTACTGATGTTGGTAGTTCTTGTGTTCGTCAGTCAGAGGAAACTGAACAGGTAACTTATGCTCTGATGTCTCGTAGTATTCGGGACAAAGAACCTCTTGTAGATGAGGATGTTCTTTCCGCGGGGACCTTTCGGAAAGCCAGGCAGGTGGCAGTTGATTACTTGCAGAAGGAGGTGCATACTCCATGCTTTGTGGTTCCAGATTCAGAGGGGGTGGATGACAGGTTTCAGGAGGCCTTGCGTGGTCTTCATCAGGTTTCCAGGACTTGTTTTTGCACCATAACAGGTGTTGATGCTTGTGAGAGCAATGTGATGCCTCTTTGACTCAGAAGCAGAATGGTTCATTGATCTGGTTGATGGACACCAGATTGGACGGGAGCTTCCTGATGAGGCAGTTGAGCTCATGGTTGCGAATGACTCTTTGGGAGGCAGGATTGCGTTTCCTGTGGTTTCTGCGACATGCGAAGGATCATGGACTCTTGTACATAGGAGAGGGATTGTTGGATGGAGTCCGACTCCACAGTTGGAGTGACTCAATTTGGGGAGGAGATCCGGACATGAGGAGATCTACTTCAGGCCCAGGAGCAGTTTTACAGAGCAGTAAGAGGCAATCATCTTTTGCCTTGTCGCGGACAGAGGCAGAGTATCGGGCTGTTTGTGATGCTGCTTGTGAGGTGGTGAGGATACAGAGGTTGCATTGCAGATTTGGGCTTCCTCTGGTGGAACCCATTGTCATCCAGAGGCACTTTGTTCGTGAACAGATCGTTGCTGATGACATCTTGCTAGAGTTCTGTTCGACGGAGGACAGTACGGTGGACCTCTTCACGAAGTCGCTCTCTCAGGATTTGCTCAGGCTGCACCCCAGCTCCTTGTGGTTGGTTTCACAGCCAGGAGCTGAGAGGGGGTGTTAGAAGTCATCTCCTGTCTATTTTTACACACCAGGGCCTTTGTTGTGGGTGTGCCCACCCTTATGAGGTGCTTTCTCATTTTTCCCCACTCTCCGTATTTTTCCCCTAATTTTTTCCCATTTTTCTATGGCTTGGGTGGCTTCCATGTGTGGTGACAGGAGGGTCTTTATGCTGGCCGACTGAACCTTCATGTACCTGACCACATTTCTGTTCTGGCCAACTCAGTTTAACTGGCCAACTAGAGGTTTTTGCTGGTCGTGGAGATTCAGGACCAGTCGGTTGCCTGTAGCACAGGCCAACTGGTATATGGGGCCATATAAATAGACCCCCAGTCCCCATTCCATTTTGTATCATACTCCGGAATCTTCTTGTGTATATAGAGCAGAGTTACACGCCTCTATCTCTCACACTCTTGTGCTGTGATTTTCTACACTGCGTTTTGCTCTCATGTTCCCAGATCTGGTCATCATCTCCGTTGCGTATTCTGACAGGTTTACAGGTTACGTAAGGCCTTGTAAGGTCTTAAGCAGGCTCCCAGCGCTTGGAATCAAAAGATTGATTCCTTCTTTGTTTGGAGTGGTTTTCAAAGATCGGTTGCAGATCCCAACCTGTATCTCTTTCGGGAACGCAGCATGGTTACGATTATCATCCTTTATGTGGATGATCTCATTCTCACCGGCGGTCATGTGGAGCACATTGGCGTGATGAAGGTTGCCTTGTAAAAGAGTTTGAGATGACCGACCTAGGCTTACTCCACTTCTTTTTGGGATTGGAGATCTGGCAGACCCAGAGGGGGTTTTTTGTCTCTCAACAACGGTATGTTCATGAGTTGCTTGAGGCCGTTGGGATGGAGAACTGCAAGCCTATTACTTCGCCGATGGACCCGAATACAAAGTTAACTGTTAATGATCCTTGTGAGCCAGTTGATGCCTCGCAGTATCGAAAGTTGGTTGGTTCATTGATCTGGTTGCTGAACACCAGATTGGACTTGAGTTTCTCCGTGGGGCTATTGAGCTCTTTTATGCAAACGCCATTGAAGTCTCATTGGGACGCAGGATTGCGGATCTTGCCGTATCTGCAAAGTACAAAGGATCTAGGACTCTTTTACACAGGAGGGAATGGACTCAGACTCCAAGGTTGGAGTGACTCAGATTGGGGAGGAGATCAAGACACGAGGAGATTCACTTCAGGTTACACTTTTACCCTCGGCTCAGGAGCAGTTTCTTGGAGCAGCAACCAACTATTGCCCTATCTTCGACAGAGGCAGAGTACCGAGTTGCTTGTGGTGCTGCTTGCGAGGTTGTGTGGCTGCGGAGGCTGCTAGGCGAGATTGGGTTTCCACAAAAGAAGCCCACAGTCATCCAGTGTGATAGCCAAAGTTGTATAGCTATTGCTCGGAACCCGGTCTTACATGCCCGGACCAATCACATAGAGATACAGTATCACTTTGTACGTGAGATGATCTTGGCTGGTGACATCTTGCTACTTTATTGTTCGACGGAGGACAATGCGGCAGACCTCTTCACGAAGTCTCTACCTCAGGCTATGCTCAGGCGGCACTCCAGCTCCCTAGGGTTGATTTCACAGCCAGGAGCTGAGAGGGGGTGTTAGAAGTCATCTCCTGTCTTTATCAAACACCAGGGCCTCTGTTGTGGGTGTGCCCGCCCTTTGTAGGTGTTTTATCATTTTTCCTCACTCCCCGTATTTTTTCCCCATTTATCCCTATTTTTCCAGGGTGTGGGAGGCAGTGTAGGATCTGTCGGCTGTACCAAATGCTGGCCGACTGGTCACAGGCAGTCCCAGTTGCTCTCTGCTACTGGCCGACTCCACACGTGCGAGGGCCGACCCTAAGATGCTGGCCGACACATGGTTTTCACTAGTCGTGGGCATTTTATGTCCTGTCGGCTGTCCTACTAGCCAACTGCACTCATGGGGCCATATAAAATGGCCCCATGGCCCCCCACCTATTGTATCTTGTTTTCATTGCGGGATCTTGTGTATAGAGAAGAGTTACACGCCTCTCTCTCCTTCTCTTGTGCTGTCTATTTTCTGCACTCTACTTGCTCTTGTGGTCTCAGATTTTGTTATCATCTCCGCTGCGTCGACAGAGGAAACCTTACCTGCTCCTGAGAAACAAGGATAGATGCCTCCTCCAAGAGGGAACCCATATCCACAGCAATAGCACACCTCTGCAAGCAAGCCTTAGTGCTGATGATCTGAACACTCCACAATGCACACCCAATCTCCAACACTTCTCCAACAGAACAAGGTACGAGGAACAAGCAACCCCCTTTCAAAACTGAGAGAGAAAGGGACTGGACAGTAGCAAACAATCCACTAAAACTTGCCGAAAAACACCCACAAAGGAGGTATATAAATCGAAGAAGAGGAAGACTAAAGATGCCACAAGTCTGTGGCGCTCCACACATGAAAAAGAGAACCACCAACTGCTGTCCAAGGATTTGCTCCAAACGCCAACACCACGAAAGCACAGGACCAATAGCCCCCTCTCAAGTGATGGCAAGGCTGAGGCACACGGGAAGAAACACCTCATTGCTGCCCAGGGCTGAAAACAAAGCCCACGCACCACCAACAAACGGATGATGGAGAAGATAGCATAGGAGAGAGAGCTACTGCCACCACAAAAACGTAGCCACCAAAGCTGAAGCACGGCACCCTAGAAGAAAACGTAGCCACCGATGTGAAAATGCAGCCTTCACGAGGAAAACGCAATCACTGAGTGGTGAGGAAAACGCAGCCGCCTTGAAAATTACACAAAACGTAGCCCTCTGCTGCATATGTAGCAAAAAAATGCAAGCCTTCTTCTGCTCCCAAAAATGCTCAACTTCTTGCAGTAAGGAAACTCGCCGCCGCTGCCTTGAAGTGCTGATCACCTAAGCGATTGATACCATGATAACGTTGCACAGTGCGGAATCAAAACATAGGAGAGATGGAGAGCAAAAGAGAGAGAGAGAGACATCAGACAATGAACATCATGTTATGTAGCAAGAGGCTTTTACAATGGCAATACCAGCCAGCACATAGTGTAGAACATGTGCCTATGAATGACAGAACTTAGTTAATAAGTGAGGAGAGTGGCCTTATATAGGGAAGGAGTGAAGCTGGCCGACTAGCCTCTGGAGCTAGACGACTGGCCTCTGGAGCTGGCCAACTACAGCAAATAACCCCACGACCATCACAAATGAGATAAATACATATGTGTGCCAATAAAAGGCCCGATCCCCACACACAATGAGATGCACAAATTCTAACACATTTGTGGCATGCATACTCATAGGTGTGTCACAATTATATAGTACAAAAAGATGTCAACATGACTGTACAGATTTTGTGGCCTTTGGCAAAGGAGAATCTAAAGACCATCTAGGACTAGTTCTTGACCTACCCCAAAAGAGGGTGAGATGCCTACAAATGAACAATGCCTTGTCTTTTATGGGCTCTCGGAAGCCTTTTTCAACTGGCCAACTCCTGGTTGGCCAATTCCATGGACTCGTAAATATATATATGCTGCCGACCTAAAGTGTCACCTCCTATGCTTGGCCAATGAGTCTTGATCCACAGAGAAGCCTTCAAGCGCCTACCAAGGTCTCGTTACTACCCTAAACCTAATGTTTATCTACCGCCCAAAATAGGGATTAGCCTTGAGATTAGCCGTGTCCATGTGTGCACATGACATGTACCTATTGTTCCAGATTCTGTACCTATTGTCTAGTTCTATTGGAGCAGCCCAAACTGTTTTGGTTGCCCATGGTGCTACTGCCCAACTTGTTCATAGTGCCTGGGATGGTCCCTAAAGCTATCTAGATTGTTCTACACCAGCTTTATAGCTGACCCAGTTCGTATTTCACGAGTGTTTTGGATTTATGATATATGTGGCAATATATTTGCTTTAGCTGAGTTTTTCTCACATATGGCATCTTGAAGACCCGTGGTGATGGGGATGATCAGGTAATTGACGAGAAGAGGAGATTTACACACATCCATGGCATTTTTGGGGCTTCTTTTGATGATAGCTACTATGTATGGTCAAATGATGGTTGCTTATGGATAATCCGGCATCTCCCATGGGGAGGAAGGCCCTCAAAGCTTGTACATGATATTTTTCTCCTTGGGTAATATACTACTCCTGGGGCATGCGGAGGGGAGGAGGGGGGGTGTTGGCCCATCCCGGCCTCTATGTGGTGACACTTGCACATCTTTCTTTTATAGTTTTGGGAAATTAAGTGGCATATGTTTAAGATTATGGTAAATTTAAGTGTAAACCTGTGCCCCACTCAGAGTTACACTCATCAACATGAAATGACTAGGTATGATGTGATGCACTGTATTTTTGTACATGGACATTCATTGAATTTGAATAGTCATTTTTTACTATCTTATGCTGAACATGAAATCCAACAATGATTTGTTATGAGATATATGTTCTATAAGAATCAAATGTACAGACGTCATTCACACTGTCACTGGCGGATCAATGTAGGATCCTAGTTTGTAGAGACTGGATATTTCTTAAAATGCAGGCGTTACAGTCATTACCTTCATATTGTACAACACGAGATGGAACCCCCGGCATGTCCTCAGATCCTTCCCATTTGGAAGTGACTTTGACCTGATACCAACTGCATAAAAAATACCCAGCAAATTGACTTATAAAAAATAAGCTTTTCATTTACAAGAAGTGCAAGCGATGACAGGCATACCCTTGCTGGAAAAGGTCCAGATTGTGGAATCTGTGCATGTAGACGGCGACTTCAAGGACGGCCTCTGCAGACATGGCGCTGGACTGTACTGCTGGCGATGACTTCTGTAAGCTTACGGGCCGATCCAGTAGTGACGAGGCGAGATCCCAGTTAGCATTGCCAATCTCACTCCACCGATCAACTGTCAGCAACTAGACGAAAAAGGACGACTGTGATTTTGAAACTCCTAGCCTGAAGAGCGGCGGGAGATAGAAGAGAAGGTCAGGCCACCATAGCCAGAGCTCAAAGTGGAAAAAATGGCGAAAAAACAGTGTGCTTTGCACAGACAAAAGTGTCAAAGGGAAGGGGGAGGGGCACGGGGAACGGGGGAACGGGAAGGGGAAGGGGAAGGGATGGGAGCCAGAATGCTTACCGTGAACAGAGAGAAGGTGATCATCCCCCATAGCCTAAAAGCTTGAAAAGCTTTGCAGGAAAAAAACACACACAAAAAGCCAAACCCCCTTTGGAGTGTTTGAAGTAGACTTTGTTCCTGTTTTTCCTGGTTTCTTTTTTGTATCATCGCCGCCTGCATTTTTCGCCGTCCGATCTGTGGGTGTGATCTTGCGGCTGCCAATTATCCAAAATCACCACTTTTATAGGCCAAATTTCAAATCATTTTGATGACGTTTTCAAACTTTTCCTCTTTTTCAGTGCGCTCTTTAGAAGGAAATGAAGATCTAAAGGCTCTTTTAACCAAATCTTTTTTATGAGCTACATTGCCTAAGTGTCCACACACATGTTCCGAGGACAACAAGCATTACATGCTACAAGTGGGGACAATAACCAGGTAGACAAGGCGAACAACGACCTTTCTATGGGTTTGATTCTGGACCACTCACTCCACAAAGGTGTGAAAAAAATGAGTGTGTATGATGTTCTCCTCACCCCCAAAAAAAAACAAGCATTATGTGCATAACAAGTCTTCATTCTTGCAAAATAGATGTCCACTCTTTACCATTACCAAAAATCCCTCGGACATGGATGCATTAGGTGCGTTGTCATGTCATGGCCATGTCTTGATGAGCTACGTTCTATTCGCATGCGTCTCGAGAATAAACGTTGTGTCCCACTGAGATTATAGCACTTTGAAAAGAAGGTCAACACTACTTTCCCACTATTCATTAGTTTCCCTATTTTTGGGAAGGGTGTACCTTTCTTATACTACTTATGAATCTAACCTATGCTGATGTACATGTTATTATACAATAATGTTGCACTTCTAAGGTCTCTAAAAAAGATTGATTTCATGAATAGCTCGATTCTTGTTTTTTCTTAAATAGCCCGATACTTGATTTTCATGGGCTAAATTGATGCTCATGCTGCTCATATTAGTGGTGTCTTTCCTTTTGCTCCTCTAGAGTGAAAACTCAAGTTTTCAAATGCTATACTCTCTTATGTGTTCTTAAATTTCTCCAATTAAGTACCTTATCTAGAACCCCACAATGTCTTATTTAGTCATTAAACAACAATAAAGAACAAGTTTGTGCCCAAGTTCATAATGTGTGCTAAGCCCTAAAACACTCCTAACCCAAGTCAGACAAGTTTACAAAGCCCGCATAGTTTCAAAATAAATCCCAACTCAAGCTAAACAAGTTTACAAAGGCCCCTAGGATTTCATCCAAAATAATAAAAGGCCAATTTATATAAAGTCTAAAATTTTCATATTTACAAGATATAAATGCTACAAAAAATGATCTTATAAGAATGTTTCCTAAGAACTACTTAGCACAACAAAGCCAACAAAACGTATGACGTCAAAAGTTCTGCTTATTTCTAAACTTTGACAAAGGAAGAAATGGCATTATATGAGTTGAAACTGAGGTTTTGATGACTTCTAGCAATGCTGTATCTACCTCCCCTACCTATTCATTGTTACACCTCTCATTCTTTGTTCAATTCCTAGTAAGCTTCTATTTCCACTTGATTACTACATTTTATAAATCCATTTGTGCATGCAACATCTATTAGGCTTAACAATGGTCAATCACTCTTAGTATAAATCATTCCGAACCAATCCAATGTTGGATATTTTGGAGTCTAGTAAGTGCCCAATGGTGTGAACACCCTCTTATTAAGAGAACATAAGATAAGGCCTTGGTGCCTATATAAAGCATTGTACATGGTGGAAGTATTATCATAATGCCATCATTATTGTGTTGTGCAGTCTCTCTCTATTATTCTCTCTCTCTCTCTCTCTCTCTCTCTCTCTCTCTCTCTCTCTCTCTCTCTCTCTCTCTCTCTCTCTCTCTCACACACACACACACACACACACACACACACACGTAGCACCATCTCCATGGCTCGAACCTCTATCTCAATCTCCTACACTCACATCATGCATATCTTTCACACGCTATAGCATGATCTATGATCATGTGGATACCAACATGGTATCATGAACCCACCATCACACCTGCGTTTTTCTCTATTGCCTAGCCTTCACACCTGTATTTTTTTTCCTCATGAGCTCTTTGCATTCTTTTTATTGTCACCATCATCTTTGATGTGTTTTTCTCCTGAGCTATGAATTTTTCTTCCCTACCAACATCAAGTAGTACTTCCTAGCAAGGGCAACTAAAGAGAGCTTAACCCACTACAGATAGAGGGCAACCATGGCATCATCTTTAGGCAACCTTCACATAGCATAATTCTCAACTCCAGGGCTTCTAGCATAGCCTAAAATGGAGCCCATATCACGACAGTAGCAACGTATAACAAAGGTAGCATATATGCAAACGGATAACAAATGTAGCATATCTGCAACAAAATGCACCTAGAGCAGCAAATTAGGGCAACAAACATAACCCCAGATTGAGCCCAAAAACTAGAGGTCCAATTCATCCCATGATAGTCTGGAGCTAACCATAGTCTACTCCCTGATGCTTCACTGCACCTATGACCACGACTTTCACCTCATGTCATCGTAATGAGTTCACACACAAGGTGAAAATTGACCAATTACAGTTTTTTTCATTCAACAAAATTTAGGGCTTTTGTAGTCTACAAAGAGATTGAAAAATTGAAGCTTTTGTAACTTGCAAATTTGGGGCTTTTCTCAGATATGGAGAATTTCTTTGAATTGGAGATCCAACACACATAGATTTTTCAAACGTCCTCAAAATTGAGCCTCTTGTGTCAAATTCAAGCCACTGCATCAACAAAAATTTGGGAATTTCCCTTACAACTATCAATTTGAGCAAATCTTGGTGCTCTGCCTTGGCCCTGGAGCCTAAAATGATAGCCCAAGTGGCAACACCGACAAATCTTCATCAGCAAAGCATTAGGGAGTTTTTCAAACTTCCAAGATCATCTTCTAGTTATGTATGAGTTAAGGGTTCTCTGTCTAAGAATTCCCCCAAAATTTAAATATTTTATGTGTTTTTTTGTAAACCTTGTTTTTATAAAAGGCCCAACTCCTTTTTATCTTGCTTTCCCTACTTAGAGCCAAGGGGTGTCTATGGATAGATTAATGTAGGCATTATGTATGGTCAAGCTCTTGTATCATGCCTGACATGAGAGTTTCAGGTGTTGGCATCATTGTGTTTTTTTATATCACATGATTGTAATTTAGAGCCTAAATAAATTGTGAATACTAAAAGTCTATCTCTTAGATGACACTCCTTCACTGCGAAGGGGGATTGTTGAATATTTGAGAGTCTAGTAAGTGTCTAGTGGTGTGTGAACACCATCTAGTTAAGAGAACATAAGATATGGCCTTGGTGCCCATATAAAGCATTATACATGATGGAAGTATTGTCATAATACAATAATAAGATAGGGCCTTGGTGCCTATATAAATCATTATACATGGTGGAAGTATTATCATAATGCCATCATTGTTGTGTTGTGCAGTCTCTCTCTCTCTCTCTCTCTCTCTCTCTCTCTCTCTCTCTCTCTCTCTCTCTCTCTCTCTCTCTCTCTCTCTCTCTCTCTCTCTCTCTCTCTCTCGGAGCAGCACCATCTCCATGGCTTGAACCTCCATCTCTATCTCTATTTGCAAAGATCTACTCCTACACTCACATCATGTATATCTTCCACCCACCATAGCATGATCTCTAATCATGTGGATACCAACATCTAATGCCCAACTTTCCAATCACTCTCAGTATAAATCATTTTAAACTAATCCAATACCTAAATTTTTAAATCAAAATTTATTTCTTTCAAATATTAATTTTGGACTTGCCTTTGAAATTTTTCTACTCCTATTTTAACTTATCTCCTCATTTCATCCATGTTTAGCCTTGTTAAACAAGGGTCATTGGAAAACTTACTAGAAACATTTACTTGCAAGTCCAACCCTCATATTAGTGAGAGCTAATTTCTCAAGTGGTCATCCTACTTGCATCGTTTTGCACCACAATAGTTTCTTGTGTTATGGAGGGAGTGTGAGTCGAAGAGCAAATGCATAGGTGGTAGTGTGCACCAAGGCTCAATCCATCATCATGTAAAGCTTTACTCATGCAAGAAAGCAGAGGGAAGAGAAGATGGGAACACACACAAGATGGGAGAAAGTATGCCTTCTTAGTCTTTATGCATCAACAAACTACCACATGCTAGTATCAATAGAGAATGGAGAGAACATTAGATTTTGTAAATGTAAACTTACAATTCCAGGAGAACACTAGATTTTTTTAATGCAAACTTACAATGCTAGGAAAAGAGATTTACATATCTCATATTCTCTTTCCAACTTGGTTATTTGAGAGTAAGTGGCCCAAAGGTGTCCATTACCGCTTTTTAAGGCCTTTATATACGTTTTGCCTTATAAGCTAGCTTCATAGTCATAGCCAAAAGAAATTGTGCATGGGAATCGCCTCTTAAGTGAAAGATAAACATGGTACTAATTAATTTTAATCAATATAGAATTTAGGTAGATGCGTAGGTGTTAAACAGCTCCATTGGTTAACATGGTTTCGCCCACCTGACCTACCATAAGGTGCTTTGCCATCTTACTCATGTGAATGGGTAGTTAACTTTTGTAGGACTACGCTGGAACATATAAAGCAGCCTTACCCTACCCTTAATGTCAAATAGGGAAAGCCTATGGACTTAGTGTACATAGTTACTTAAGACTAGTAATAGATAGGCCGAACCAGTTTTTAGTTTGTCCGACCTTGTGTGAAAACTAGTCACTTGTATATATAAGTCATTTTTAACAAATAAGCAGTACATAATCACTCCCTTACAATAGTTTTCGTGTGAGCTCTCCTCCTTCCTCTTCTTGCTTGCTATTGTATTCTTGTTGGATAGGTGTGATTGTAGGTTTCCTTCTTGCATTAGCTTCTTCTTTTCTTGCCTTCTTGTGAGAGAGAACCATGGTGAAGAAACATGGTTTATCCCAAGCAGACCATGACCAACCTAACAATTGCAGTTAATGGCTTATCTATGAGATATGACTCGAGTTATCATCAGGAAGATATTTTTTTTCTTCCACCCACTTTGTAACTAGTCACTTGTGACTATGATATACTTGTCTCATCTTGGCATAATCACTTTTTTGAGGGGTCCCATGAAGTATAGCCCCCGCTTCATATGAATTGTTCTAATACCTATATAGATTGTAGAGGCATAATGTCATTCCACATAGGCCTCCCCATTCTCTGGCATTGGTTGTATGTATTTGTGTCTGTCGACATAGATATTGCCCCACCAATAGTCGGCTCGTAGAATTCTTCAAGCTATTATCTCAGTACCCATGTCCCAAGTGTGCCTTTGCGATTAACTGGTTTATGAGATTCTCATGAACACATCTCCGAAGTACCATATCAGCTTTGAGTTGATAAAGTTTCCCCTTAATGATGGTAAACTTTATATTTTTTAATACTAGTGCCTTTCTTTGATTCACATTTAGTTCCTCTAGCTTCTCCTGTGGACAAGTAGTCCATGAAATCTTGCCATTCTAGTTCCATTTACCTGCCCTTCCTTTGTTTCTTCTCCAAATGATTGTGAGAGGTAATCAGCTCTATAATGTGTTTTCCTTGGCTTACGGATGATCTTAAAGTCAAACTTTTGTAGGAGCAACATCCATCTTAGCAGCCTTCCTTGGATTGCCACCTTATTGATTCTGAGTTGATTTTGTGTAATAATGCTTGGAAAGATCCTCACGTCAGTTGTGGTTCCAAGTAATCTTTTTGTTAAATGTGTTTCAAGGGGGGTTTGGGTAAGCCATAACACTCTAGAAGCCTAAGAGAAAACCACATTCATCATCGAGTGCGGGGCATATATGTAACGAATAATGTTGTTTGGCTTATACAATGCCCCAACTACTTTTTAATGGTGTATAATGAAACATTTCTTAGAGTTCTTGCATAAATTCATGCAAATCTTTGTGGATGACTTGTGTTAATTCCATTTTGGATTAACAAGTATGCTCCTCCATTTGAGGACATTAATAAGTGTCATGCAAAGGCACTATAAAAGTTGTACATTAAGAGATATTCAAGGCCTTAGTTAAGTAAGTTTTGGGTACCCAAGTGTAAATAAGGGCCAATTGTATATAAGGTATTTTCTCATATAATGAATGGACACAATCCCCCTTTGTGCTATTGAGAGCTCTTGTTTGTGTCTTGAGAGAGAGCATTCTAGCACTTATGCATCTTCTATACTTGTATTGAAGAGTGTGAGAGAGAGTGATTGCCTTATGGGATGGTGCGAGCGACTCTATGGTGACAGTATGAAGGTGGAGCTTGGAGGATTGGAGTTTCTCAAGTGAGCTTGGAGGCCTCAAGGGACTCAAGTTCGAAGCATTGATAAGTGCCCTAAGATAGTTGTGTTCTATTGCTCTTCCCTTAGGTGAATGCACTGAGTTTCCTCTTGGAGGTGTGGTAGCCCATAACATATTTGGTGCCGTTGCTGGGAAAACACCTTTGTTTCTTCCACCCTCTTTGAGTTTCAGCTCCCATTACATAAGATTCATGATTGCCTTTGCATTCTGGTAGTGCATTGTGTAGGAAATGAATGGATAAGATTTGAGTGAAAGTGAAAAATCATGAGAAATTGTTGCGTTGTGTATTTGTGTGGTGGAGTGGTCTTGGAAGAGAGCTTCACTGTTTTTTCTAGTTAATTTTGATGTTTGCATCACCGGAATCATCAATGTGAATGAGCAGGTTGATGTTCTATTTTTCTTTCTTTTCAAAAATTTATAAAAATCACAAAACTAAGGAGCCATTGATTGTGCCTTGAGCTTGTATTACATTTCTTAGTCTTGGCACAATCATCTTAGAAGCAGTTGGATAAGGATTTTGCACCCAAAATCACCTTAGAAGCAGTTGGATAAGGATTTTGCATCCAAAAATCACCTTAGAAGCAGTTGGATAAGGATTTTGCACCCAAAATCACCTTAGTCAACGCAGGAAGTTTCCACGTGAAACTACAGGAAAATCGTTCACGACGTGAACCATTTTCTGCAACTTCATGCCGTAAAATACTCCCGGCATCAACGTCATGAGATTAACGCCGCAATTCATGGGATTACCTTGCCAAAAAATAGGTAATTATCATGCCATGAAATACTCCCAGCATCAACGTCGTGAGATTAACGCCGTAATTCATGGGATTACCTTGCCAAAAATAGGTAGTTATCTTGACACCTCTAACACACGGGATCTGACAAAATTAAGAATCATGAACGTGTAGAGAATCGTTCACAACGTGAACTATTTCAGGGCACTTCATGGCGTGAAACATTTTTATTTCACGACGTAAACCATTTTAGAACCCTTCACGACGTGAACCATCTTCAATTCATGACGTGAACCAATTGCTTTTCACGACGTGAAACCTTTTCTCTTCATAGCGTGAACTTTTTCTCCAATTTCATGCCTTAATTAAATCCAACTCACAAACCTGGTATTGTCGGATTAAGGCTAAGGAAGTCTTGAGACCATTGAAAATCATAACAAGGTAACGTGGAATTCTGAGTCCAAACACGTGAGTGCAGAAAATCATTCACGACATGAATTGTTTTCTGACATCGTGAATGATTTTCTGACACTTCAAGCCATGAACTGTTCTCTGCAATCTCGCGTCTTCAGAAACAAGTCAATAGAATCTGACCAAAATTTAATTGGGGCAGCAAAATAGCTTATCAAATCATATTCACATGCACTTGAGGTCTGGAAAGCTCATCAGAGATGACCTCACTCCTGACAATAGTGCATCAAATCACCCAGGATCTTCCTATCAAAAGAGTGTGGGTTCAGGCCACTCAATAAGCACCATCAAAACCAGAAGTGAAGAATCCATGGAAGAAGGGTTGCTATACTCTGGGTTTGGGGAAGAGGAGAAACCACCCTCCCCTACCAGATCCAACAGTGTCATTAATATAGCCCGGGGATTTTTTGGTCTCCAAACCAGCTAAATCTACGGGCATGGATCCGTTAACTAGCGCTGGACTTGGTCCAAGGCAAGAAGTACCTATCCAAACTTTAAATTCGAGGCTTTCAAACACTGGCACCCCCTGAATGAGAAAAGACATGGAAAGTGCAGCCAGGATTGGTCAAGTATTCTTCCCAACCTCAGAGGAAGTAGAATTAGATCTGAAAAGGATCGAGGTAGAACGACAGCTACGAGAATTGAGCTAAAGGAAACAAGAGCTCGATACTCTAAGGGCTAAAGCCGAACAAAAGGAGATGGGAAGTGTAAACTTACTCCAATCACGGGGTAAAGAGCCGGAAATAGTCATGGGTAGAAGTGGGAGAAATTTCAAACTTAAAACCCATTAATGAAGAGCCCAGGCGGAGGAAGGGTTTATAACCCTAGATGAAGAGGATAATCTACCAAGAGAAGCAGGTGAAGTGGAAGACTGCCTATACAACAAAAAGGACATCAAGCAGATGATCAATCATCCCACGTTTCTACAGGACATAGAACTCTTAATACTGCAAAGGCGTATAGAGGCAGCTAATGATGAGCCATTCCAGAATGAAGTGGCCGGACCATCCCATAGACCAGAGATGCCTAGAAGAGCCAACATAGGAAGAGGACGAGGTCTAGGTAGGGGGGGAGCAATTCCTCAAAGACCAAGGGGAGCAATTCCTCAAAGACCAAGGGTGGATCCAACCATAGATCTTAATGCAACCACAAGGACGGATTTGCTTAATATGGCTACAAAATGGGTCGAGGAATGGTCAGGGAGCTAGGCACTGCTCTAGAATCTTGACCCTCTCAATGAAGCCACACATCATTTCAAAACTCGTTCTAAAATTCATTGGGGATGGGGATCTTATTCAACATGTAAAGATCTTTGAGTCCACATGCGAAACCTAGGGCAAGTCAGTGATGTAACAATGATTCATGCTTTCTCATTGACCCAAGAGAAAGCGCATCAATGGTTCTGAATCCTCAAACCCGAGGATAAGGTTAATTTCACACGACTCAAGAATGTGTTTGTGCCCAACTTTTATAGAAGTGGTGATAGATGGAGTCCTGTGGCACAGCTGCCTAACTTTTATAGAAGTGGCGATAGATGGAGTCCTGTGGCACAGCTGCACAACGTCAAACAAAAGGAAATGGAGTTGATGATGCGAGACTATGTGTCTCGGCTAAAGCACTTAAAGTCAAGGTGAAAACTACGGGAAAGGCTAACTGATGATCAGTTATTGCCTTGATTTACGAAGAGAAGTTAGAGACCACAAGATGCATGATTATCTAATATTAGCCCGACTGGCTACTCTGGATGCATGTTGTAAACTGGCAATTGAATATGAAGATAATATACTGGAATTGCCACAACTGGAAGATGTCAAAATATCTTTGGCAGCAATGACTTCATGTGTTACAAGTCACCAAGAGATTGGAACTTGGAGCAAGCAAGTCAGAAACACGATTGTGGACGTGAACTCAGTAATGGAATACTAGAAAACTTAAAGGTAAAGGAGGGAAGAGAAACATCTAGGCATGGGCATACCCATCTTTACCCCAGTAGAGAATTCGTATGATGCTCTATGTGCAGATTGAATCACACTACCACCAAATGTCCACAATTAAGAGCAAGGCCACTACTCTATTGTGCACACTGTGTAAAATTAGGGAATCATGACACCTCCATGTGCAGATATCCAAGGTTCCAAACAATTACATAGCTGCCGGCACCTAGAGCTCCATTGGCCTTACCACCACCACCTGTGCAAATCGCTGCAGCTGTGTAGGACAACCCAACTCTTCCTATTTACCTACTAGTAGGGGGATGTTTCGGGTATAGGGCACTTCACCTCTGCCGCCACATGTTCTACCCACCACAACCACCACAGGCTACCAAGTATTAATTAAAGAGCCATCAGAAGAAATGGATATGATGCATGAAGTAGAACTCAATGGAGAGTACTATGAGGAAGCTGCAAAGATCGCACCATAATTCTATGTCCTACAGAATAACATGCCAGTACCTGTGTTTCAAACCACGGTACAGTGGCAGGGTAAGACATAAACTCAAACATGAGAAGAGGATCACTACAATGTTTTGGTTGCGATGGACCACATCGAATCGTTGAGTGTCCAAACAAGAATGTGGTTCATACGCACCAACCCCAATAATTGACTGCTCCACCTAATGACATGCCAATACTTGCTTGTACTACTCGTGGGATTGATCATTTGATCAAAGATTGTCCATACTGTGCAAGTGGTTCGACTTCCACTTCTAACCAGGCCACCGTCCGAACCATTACTATGCAACCTGGAAATGTTACGCCACTTAATGTCCTAACACGAGCCCAGTCCCAATCCGGGGACAAGGGGAAGAACCGAGCAAATGCAACCACTTCCAGAACTGGTTGGAGAAGAAGAGTGAAAAAAGTGGGTAAGGGTGACACCAGGGTCACAATCCAAGATGGATCCGAGGAAGATACGATCGACATCGGATCCACCCAATCAAGAGAAGAAGGGGATTAAGCGGTCAAACAAAAAGAGCCTGACCTAGAGATGCAAGGGAAAAGACCATCAACCCCTAAAGGAGTTGGTGAATACCCAAATGCCGAAGAGGAGATAAGGAAGCTCAAAGACGATAGGGCCTTAGTAGAAGAGTAGGGAAAGAACAACAAGAATTGTCAAGATACTGGTTAATTAATTGGGATGTTATTACGAAAGTGACGACACTAATGCTACAATCCCAATTCATCATAATGGGTACTAGGCAATGGCTATCCTAGATGGTGGGGTGGGGGTTAGCATCATCACAAAACGGTGTTGGAAAAATTGGGGAAAACCCAATCTAAAAAGAGCAGATCTTATCGTTAAAATGGTAAATGGAACATCTTCAAGACCCATTGGGCTTTTAGGGAATATGAGACTCAAACTTTTTACATTTCGCTACCATCATACATTTGTAGTAATGGACTTTATGCGCCAACCAGACTCATATGACATAATATCAGGGAGACCCTTCATGAGGGAATCCAAATTGGTGCACGATTGGGCATTAGATCATGTGTATGTGTGTAGGGATTCACAAATTTTAAAGATAGATCTGAGAACATGGAGAGCACAAATTTTAAAGATAGATCTGAGAACGTGGAGAGCACACCCCATGGAAGGACAACTATTCGGTAATGATTTGGTCACAATTGAGCGGACCACATCTGTACAAATATGCCAGACCACGGTGGAAAATTCCAAAGAGGAAGAGGAAATGGAAATGTATGCATCACTTCCTCCTCTGGATTTCAGTGAAAACTGGATGCATGTGCTAGCTACCATAGATGTGATGCAACCCAGAGGAACCTAATATGTGGAATCTAGAACTATTCCCGCTACCTCTGTCTGTATGATCAATTGGCAAACCATTGATGAGGAATCAGAAGAGGTCTCTAGCATAGAATGGACTGGATCACAAGGCCGTACCAATGCCTAACGCCTTAGAAGGTGACAAAAGCAAAAACGGTATATTGCTCGACTCACTTGAAGGGAAACATAAGGAGGAAGTCATCCTTCAAGAACCAAAAACGCCTAAGCTTAGGAAAGTTGGGTGGCGCCAAAAATGAAACAAAGCTTTGGCAAAAGTTGAGCAAGAAGCCAGGAAAGTTATGGCTAAAACAAAAAGTGAGAATGAGGATAAACTAGACTTGTATTTAGTACAAGACCACTTCAAAACCTACATAGTTGATGAACGAAAAGTGGCCTGACTGACAGCAAAAAGAGTTAAGGGGAAGATGGGCTATCCACATCATATGATGATGGCCCCAACTTAAGTCAAGGAAGTTGATATTGTGGGACCACGGGAGGAAGCTAAACCTATTTATATCGCTCTACAGACTTGACTTCGGTTGAAGAAAATGAGCTCGTTACTCTCCTTAAGGAGTTTAAGGATTGTTTTGCCTGGAACTATAAGGGTGTACCACTTGAGGTGGTGCAACATACGATCCTAATCATGGAAGGATCAAGACCAACCAGGCAGAAACCATACCAGATGAATCCTAAATATGCGACAATTGTAAAGGAGGAAATCGATAAACTCATTGGTGTGGATTTCATCTATGAGATAGAACATACGGATTGGTTGTCACCAATCATAATAGTGCTAAAAAAAGAATGGGAAACTTAGGGTATGTGTCGTTCTTAAAAAGGTCAACGCAGCTACTAGGAAAGACCATTATCCATTGCCCTATATACGGAAGAAGCTTACAGCTTCTAGGACGGATTTTCAGGCTACAATCATGTGTCTATAGCACCAAAAGACTAGCAGATAGCCTTCAATACAATGTGGGGGATGTTTTCTTACAAAGTCATGTCTTTCGGCCTCACCAATGTCCCAACAATATTCCAAAACGATTAATGTGCATAGCCTTCAAAGGACTACTTACAGAAGTGGTTGGAGGTATTCATTGATGATCTATGTGCACACTCTCGATGGGTAGAGCATCTGGCTTGATTAAGGAAGGTGTTTGAGCGATGTTGATTATATCATATATCCCTAAACCCTTTAAAGTGCCAATTTTGGGTCAAACACGATGTGATATTAGGACACATTGTCTCTAAGAACGGTATATCCACGGATGATAGCAAGGTCAAGTTGATCTTGGAACTGCCACCACCCACTAATTACAAAGGTGTGTAAAGATTTATGGGCCACGTTGGGTATTACCACCACTTCATACTCTTCTATGCTGAAATCGCCAAGCCATTATACAAGCTACTCATTATCTTTGAATGGACTGAGGAATGCCAGGAAGCATATGATCGATTGAAGTAGGCATTGGCTAGTGCGCCAATTCTAAGACCACCTAATTGGGACCTTATTTTCATGTGCATATCGATGCATCAAACTTTGCTATTGGATGCACAACCTGGTGAGTTCAAATTGGATGCATATTAGCGCAACCTGGTGAGTTCAAATTGGACTACCCAGTCTGCTTCACTAGTCGTCAATTGAATGATGCAGAGGTGAATTACACTACCATAGAGCGAGAAGGGTTGGGCATGGTTTATGCAGTCAAGAAGTATCGACTTTACCTATTGGCCAACAAATTCATGTTCTTCGTGGACCATCAAGTCTTATTATATTTGGTGAACAAGCCTTGCACCACAAGGAGAATCATACAGTGGTTGCTATTACTATTGGAATTCGACTTTACAGTTATGGTGAGAAAGGGGACATAACATGTGTTGGCCAATCATATGTTGAGAATTCCAAATGGGGAACCGACAACTAGTGTTGATGAGATGACCTCCCTGATGCTTGTTTGTTCAAGCTGGACATAGTGCCCAAATGGAGCGAGGAAATATCAGATTATCTTTGGGATGGACGGAGTGATGTTACTACAACTATAGGAAATATCCGTTCACTACTAGACACTTGTGAGATGGACCATTCTTTGAGGAGATTATCTATCTTTTCCTTTAATTTCTTAACATAGTTGGGATTCATTTGATAGCATTACATTCTTACTAGTCTAACATTAGCTCTTAAAGGCACCCAATGTTGGCACACCTCAGGGTCTACACCCTTGAGGTCTCTTTGTTCCCAAATGAAGATATCTTTGAATTCTTGAAACAAAGTTTTCTCCTTTTTAAAATCTTATGGAAAATATTTGTTCACGATCACATTTTTTGGCTCTTTCTCAAAACCCAACTTTAGTTCCTCAATTTCTTGATCACTGCTACTATCCATGCTAGTCATTTTCTTCACTTCTCATTTCACTTTAATTAATTCTTGAAACTCTTGGGATACATCTTTTTTTTTTCTCCCTCCTACTGCTTTATGTTCACTACTATCAATCTCTCCAATTGGGTAAAATCTCCATTGCTATTAGGCTTTGTTAACCCTTGCTGGAGACCTCTCAGGCATCAAGGGCCGACCACCTCTTCACTTTCACTTCATTTGGTTATAGGCACTAGATAGGCTAGATTTCACTTAACTGGTTATAAATTGTATAATAATGTGAACGCTTGCAAATTATCTATGAAAGGCATGCCACGGGATAGCTCTCTAGAGTGCTTCGTTTGTGATGTTGCCTACTAGGATTGGTGGGCCACGAGCGTTCATGAGGTGAGTGACACACCGACCATGCTTTGTGTGTTAGACCATGGCGTATTAGTTTGGGGAGGCTTCTATTTATAGGAAAAAGTGAGCTTCTAACCAAGCAAATTGATTCTAGAATTTTCCAGATCAGTTTGGTCAATTTTGACTATTTTTGGGTCAATTTAGCTTACTTTTTAGAACTAGACTTGAATTAGGAGAGAGGAGAGAGGAGAGATGAAATATCTCAATTTTTGTGAATTTAAAACTCCACCACACATGTGAAATAGGCGCCTCCTTCATGAGGGAGAATCCCCACATTTGAGGTGTCGAAAATTCTTTTTTTTAGTAGTTCCTTTGGTCCTAGTAGTTCCTTTGGTCCTTAGTCCACTCTTCATTTTATGTGAGTATTTACTCATTTTTTGGGGAGCCTCCTTCATGAGGGGGAATCCCCACATTTGAGGTGTCAAAAAAATTTTTTTTTAGTAGTTCCTTTGGTCCTTAGTCCACTCTTCATCTTATGATATTACATCTCATCACATCTATCCACATCACATCACATTCATTTACATCTATTTAGATCCTCATCACATCACGTCACATCCATACTCATCACATCTCATCCATTCACATCTACCCATATCCTCATCACATCACATCACATCCATTCACATCACTCTCGTCCATTCACATCTACCTCGATTCACATCACATCACATCCATTCACATCACATCTCATCCATTCACATCTCCTGAGGTAATGGCACCAAGTCCCAAGTCTCATTTGCATCCAATGTAGCCATTTCTTCATCCATGGCTTTCTCCCAATCTACATTCCAATAGCTTCTTCAAGACAGGTGGGTTCAACATCTTACACAACTTTAGTAGCTATATATGCATAATGATGAGCCACATAACCATCATATGTCAACTTGTCAACAAGTTTTCTATATCTCCCTAACCTACATTGTCCATGATCACTGCTTGAAATTTTTGTAGCTTCTCTTGCCTTCCTTATATCGGGTGTTCTAATAGTTGAAATCCCAGGCTCATTATCAAGACTCTTCTCTAAGCCATTAGACTATCCATCAACAAAAGAATTCCCTGCAGAAATGTCAAGCATACTAAGAGGCTCACTAACCTTCTCTTTGCCTTTGCATGATATACCAAAAATGAGTGAAAACTTCACTCTTCTCATGAAATACACCCACACTTTCCTTATGTGGTTGTCGATCAATGAATGTTACATAATACTTACAACCACCCATAGCCATAGTTTTTACAGGACTCCATACATAACATCTAGTACATTCCTGCTTACATTTCTATTAAATAAAGACCATATTAGGGAGTTTGGAAAAATCCCATTACTTTAGAAATTTTCTTTTCAATCTACTTTTTGGTGTATCTTATGCATACCAATTCTAAATTTATTGGAGAATGTGGATTTAGAACCTACTCTTCAAGAGCTTTCCAATAATATATCACATGAGGGGGTTTCGACAAAATCTTAAAAGGGTTTACTGTGCCCCCATTTTTAGATCTTGCAAAATGGAAATTGGGATTTTCCAAAACTCCCTAATATGGACTTATTAATATGTGGAAATACATGCTTTGTCTGCTTTCCAAATTGACATGCGTCACATACTTTCTGCGTACCATCAAACTTAAACTTAGACAGCCCTGTCACAATTTCTTTACTCTGCCATAGTCTTCATTCTTTGCACATTTACATGCCCAATTCTCTTATGCCAAATGTCTGTATCTGTAATAACTCATGATTCCTGTGCAAACATTGTAACTTTCCCTTCAAGCATATTTACATCTAGTGTAAACATTATGCCCATTCTATTACCTTTTACAACCAACCTGCACTTATCTTTAAAGTCTTTGACATAACAACCATCAGGGTTAAAGCACACCTGCAAAGCCTACTCAATTGCTTGGCCAATAGAAACCAGATTCTTTGTAATATTTAGAATGTAAAGTACATTTAGCAAGTACTTCACCTACCATTCTACATAGATAATGGCACATTTACAACATGGGCAATGAGATGAGTAGTATCATCCCCTGTTTCAACAAAACCTGACTTTTCAAGATTTTTCATATCCTTGAACCAATCATGATGACTGGCCATGTGGTTCAAAGCACCTAAATCCACATACCATACATCATCATTATATATACGGATACATCATTTTGCAACTTAGCATTAAGCACATGTGCATAACAAATAACCTTTCATTGTCCTCATTACTTGTGCTAGAGAACGCATAGTTTTTTTGTTGCACTTTTCCATTTCTCATGCCATTTTTCTTCTGATAGCAATCTACATGCAAATACCTAGCTTTGCACACAATAAAAATAGCCTCATGTATCATTTTACTACCTTTGCCAATTTCCACAACCTCTTTGACTCCCCCTACCTCTAAACTAGGCTCTTCCACCTGTGTGTTTTTCTTATGATTCATGGGACTATTATTGCTCACCATAATTTTGATTACATGTTCGGCCACCTTGGCCACGACCACGGCCTTGACCTCTACCTTGTCCTCTACCTACACTTGTGTAGAAGGCATGTTGCTCCAAACTACCTTTGTTTTGTGAAGACTAGTCTTCACCCAAACTCTTTTCTTGAATGATCAGCATTGACACCTACTATGGCTCACCCAAACCCCCCTTGAAACACATCCAACACAAGAAGATTACCTGGTGAACCGCAGCTCTCGTGTGAGGATCTTCCCATTGGCTGAGCTCGTAACCCTTGAGGCCTCCCATGAGCGTTGTCACACCGCTTACGTACACTACGTGTACTCGCCCCTCCTCTCACCTCACTTCACTTGTACACACTCACTAGCATGGATTAGAGAGAGATTAGTAGAGGATTAGAAATATCAAGACTCTATTACACAATGGGGGAGTCCTTTGTATTATAAGAGATGTTTACTTATATACATGGCCATAAGTGTTCACACTTACTTAAATTGTGGTCGTCCGAGCACTTTAGGCTCACAAGAGACCTAATGTTATTACAATGACTATTCTCATAATATATCCATGAATTATATCACTTGGGACTTCATCCTAACTTATTATCACACACTCTTGAAGCGGGAATCACCATATTGGATCATAACGGGCACCCATCCAAATTGTAGCTTTGGACACCATTGCTTCATATCTTGAATGTATGAACTTTTGGTGTATCTACCTTGACTCCTTGATGTAAGATAAGGGTGGTAGATCTTGTTAACCCTTTGAATGGTTTAACATTCCTCCCTTCCTGATTTTGATCACGTCCTCGTCGTGATCGCTTTAAAGACCTTTGTGTGGGGAGAATTGACAAGGTTTGTTGATGGCTTTTGATATTGAGTTATGTTCAATGGTACTTGTTTCTACCCGAAAGAAATAAGAAGGGCTAGTTAGTAAATGAAAAGGTGAGAGACTAGCGGGAATTCCTAAAACAAGTGGGGGTTTCTTGTAAGTAATTATATTTTTTATATTTTTATGAGCATTTTTTATGTGGGTTATATTTTTGCTCACTTTATTTTTGGCAATCATAAGCAGATATACATGTGATTTGTGTTAGTTGAAAAACTAAGAGATGTCAATGATGGGTGAGAAGAGAAGAAAGGATCTGAAGGAACATAGACAAAATCATTAGAATGAGATTATGATTCCCAGTTCCTCATTTGATTCATTGAAGTGACATTCATCATTTGAAGAAATTTCTTATCAAAGTTTTTGAGAGTAGGACTTGTTCCTGCATGCTTCTTCTAATGTGCTCTTTATGCTATTATGTTATTTTAAGTGTTTGATGAAGTAGATATACATGAAGTACATAAACTGAGTCAAATAGACTCTTATTGAGCTATTTCTTCTTGAAGTAGCTAGTGTATTGCTAGTATGATCCATCTGTACATAATGCATGTTTGGCAGTTTCTGTTGACCCTAATGTATGGTATTTTGACAGTGGTGCTACAAAGCACATTACCTCACATCATGATATGTTCACTTCTCTTGAGGCTGTCCCTAATGGGAATACTGTCACATGTGCCAATAATGCTTCTTACCCAGTGAAGGGCATTGGTAAAATTATGCTTACTGCTGCAAATGGCAGCGCTTTCACACTTTCAGATGCTTTGTATGTGCCAGGGATAAAGAAGAATCTATTGTCTGTCTCTGCACTTGCTAGACTTGGACTTGTAGTCAAATTTGTGGATGACAGATGTACTATTCATGATTTGACTGCTGGTGATACGATTATTGTATCTGGCACCTTGTTTTGTGGGCTATATAGGCTCAATTCTTATGACAAGTGTGTGGAAGACTCAACAAATGCAGTTTCTGATGAAAAGGCAGTTTCAGATGCAAAACTATGGCATGCTCGTTTTGGTTATCTGAACTTTGCTAGTGTGCTGCGTTTGCAGAAATTTGATATGGTTGCTTCATTGCCCCCTCTTGAGGCACCATTGAAACATGTTTGTGAAGGCTGTATTTTGGGCACAATGCAGCGTTCTGCATTTCCAAAGGATGGTTCTGTGCGGGCCACTCGCAAATTGCAACTTGTACATAGTGATGTATGTGGGCCTATGCAAACTCCGTCATTTGGTAAACACTTGTACTTCGTGACTTTCATTGATGATTGCTCAAGGCATGCATGGGTATATCCACTAAAGGCAAAGTCCGAAGTGTTTTTGTGCTTCAAACAGTTTTTGCTTATGGTTGAAAATGTATCCAATTGTAATGTGGGCACCCTCCGTTCTGATCGAGGGGGGGAGTACATGTCTAAAGAGTTTGATGCATTTCTGGCTAGTCGTGGGATAAAACACCAATGTACAGTACCGTATACCCCTCAGCAAAATGGTGTTGTTGAGAGAAAAAATAGGTCACTTATGGAGATGGCATGATGTATGGTCAAGAGCCAAGCTTTGCCACATGCATTTTGGCTTGAGGCTGTCATGTGTGCTGCATATGTACTCAACAAGTGTCCCACTAAGGCCTTGCAGTCTATTACTCCATACGAAGCTTGGCATACCAGAAAGCCTTCTATTTGTCACTTGCGTGTCTTTGGTTGCTTGGCCTATGCTTTAGTGCCTATGCAACAACGCAGAAAATTGGATGATAAGGCTGTCAAATGCGTTTTTGTTGGTTACAGTGCTGAGAGCAAGGGTTACAGATTGTATCATCCGCAGTCAAAGCGTATCTTGATTAGTCGAGATGTTGTTTTTGTGGAAGATGATGTGCAGCCCTTGTTATCATGTACCAAAGAGACACGTGTGAGCTCACGGGATGTATTTGATACATTGTTGCCTCTATTTACAGGTGGGAATTCAAATGTAAGTCCTAATGAGGCAAATATTCAGCCAATGCAGATTTCAAACGACATCATAGATCAGCCTATTTCTGATGCAGATTTACAGGATGTAATTTATGAGGATAGGGCTGAAAATGAGCAGGCTAGAGGTATGCCTAAATGGCTGGTGCAAACCTTGCGTGATAGTAAAATTGATGCACCTATGCCTAGTCGTACTCGTTCAGGATCTCAACATGCCTCTTATGCATCAGATTGTTATGCTTTGGTTGTGTCTAGTATGTGTGAAGAGGAAGAACCTCTTTCATTTGATGAGGCATAAAAATCAAAAAATTGGTTAGCTGCAATGCAAAGTGAATATGATGCTATAATGAAGAATGGTACATGGTCTTTATGTGATTTGCCTATTGGTAAAAAGGCCATTGGATGTAAGTGGGTTTTTAAGTTGAAACGAAAGCCAGATGGCAGTGTTGATCGCTATAAGGCTAGGCTTGTTGCAAAGGGTTATGCTCAAGAAAAGGGCATTGATTTTGATGAGACCTTTGCTCCCACTTGTCGTATGACTACCATTTGTAGCATTTGTGCATTGGCAGCTCATAATGGTTGGAATGTACATCAGCTGGACATAAAGACTGCGTTCTTGAATGGAGATTTGCATGAGGAGGTGTATGTATCGCAGCCTCGTGGTTTTGTTCAAAGAGGGTAGGAAAACAAAGTGTGCAGGTTGAAAAAGGCTTTATATAGTTTAAAGCAAGCTCCATGAGCTTGGTATGAAAAGATACATGCATATTTGACTGCACATGGTTTTCAGAATAGTCCAACAGAAAGCACTTTATATGTTTAATGTGTGGATGATGTACATCTAATCATTGCTCTCTATGTCGATGACATGCTGCTCACAGGACCAAATGAAAGTCATATTGCTGATTTTAAGGCTGATTTGAATGCTTCTTTTGAGATGTCAGATTTGGGGCATTTGCATCATTATTTGGGGATACAATTTAAGCAGTGTGATGGAGGTACAGACAAAGTATATTGAGACATTGTTGCAGAGATTTGGCCTTGAGGACTGCAAGCCTATTGCTACTCCAATGGAGACAGGTTTGAAGTTGAGTCTTCATGATGCTGGAGATCACTTTGATGTCACACTTTATCAGACAGCTGTTGGTTGCCTCATTTATGTATGCATTACGAGGCCGGACATTCAGTTTGCAGTCTCACAGGTGAGCAGGTTTATGCATAGCCCAGGGTCTCAGCATTGGAAGGTAGTTAAACGCATCTTTCCCTACTTGAGTGGCACCATACATCTTGGGTTGTTTTATCCCAAGGGGGGATCGTTACCGCCAGATTTGCATGCTTTTTCGAACTCAGATTGGGCTGGTTGCTATGACATAAGAGTGTCCACAAGTGGTTTTTGTTTCATGCTCGGTAGCTCATGCATATCTTGGTTGAGCAAGAAGCAACCTACTGTGGCCACTTCGAGTTGTGAAGCTGAGTACAGGGTAGCTTTCACAGCTACGGTTGAGTGTGTGTGGCTCAGACGGCTTATGGCTGATTTGGGTGTTGGACAGGAGTCTACCACCTCTATCTACACTGACAGTCAGAGCGCATTGGCAGTTGCGATGAGAAACCCAATTTTTCATGCTCGCACAAAGCACATTGAGGTGCATTATCACTATGTTAGGGAGAGACTCTTAGCAGGAGAGATCAGCTTGGCCTATGTGCCAACACAGGACAACCTCGCCGATCTTTTCACAAAGGCGCTTCCTCGTGAGAAGTTCGAAGCTTTCCGCAAAGCTTTGGGCTTGCTCCCCTTTGTGGATTGATCTACTTCGGGCATGGCACTCCCCTATACATGAGTGCCAGCTCTCGTTCACACCATCACTCCCAGGGGGGATTTGTTGCCATATACATATGTAGTGATGTGTGTGAACACACTTAGGACCGTCGGGGCACTTTTTCCCTCTTTAGGAGGTTTTTTCCCCCGGCTTGTATATACGCCCATTATACTAGGACTAACTTATCTTTTATACATTGACACAATCTAATACACTTTGTGTTGTGTGCATTCTTGCTTCTTCTTCTCCAAGCTTTGTGTGCTTTCCTGCAACCCTAATTCCAACAGCGTCTAGACCTCCGTTTTTCAGAAAGCAGGCGATTTCGAGCACTGCCGGCGGGTAAGTCATTGATTCTTTGCAGAACTCTGTTTTAAGAACTGCAGGAAGACGGATTGGCTGTGCAGACACTGTGGGTGCTGCAAAGAGGTCAGCAGTTGCCATTGGGTGTATGTATGCACATTGAGGTCACTGGTTGTGACATTTGAGTCTATTACAGTACCGTGCAGAAAAGACAACAGTTTGTGCAAGAAAAACTAGAGTGCTGTTTCTGGTAAATTTGTGTATCTGGCAAGATGTCGAATGATGGCATAACCTAAATTGTGGCTGAGAAGCTTGATAAGAATAACTTCCATGCTGGGAGATTCAGGTTGACGAACTTCCTGATGGGAAAGGGCTATTGGGACTACATAGAAGGTGAGCATGAAGAGGCACCAGAGATACCGGACATAAATCCGACTACCTTTTTCTTAAAGAATGAGTGGGGTACAAGATATACCCTTTCCTTATAATAGAGGAGACCATTGTGCAATTGAAAATGAGGTAAATTATCACAAACACCATGCTATAATTTTTGCACTATTTTTGAAGCCTCATCATCAAGCATATATTCCCCTTGAATCTCCTCAACCCAATCATTATGCACTTTTGATGGCCGATAAAGAACATGCCCACATTCTCGAGAGTGAATCCGCCACCACATTCTCCTTATCTGATCTCAAAATCATATTGTTGAAGGGTAGCCAACCATCTTCTTTGCTTAGGTGAGAGATTTGATTGAGAGAGGAAGAATTGAAAAACCCTGTGGTCACTTTGCACATAGAATTTGCTTCCATAAAGATAGTGATGTCATTTCTTGATTGCATGCAAAATAGCAATCATCTCTTGATCATACAAATGCATTTCCATATCTTTGTCATCAAGTTTACGGCTTTCATAAGTAATGACTCCATGATCTTGATATACAACACCGCACCAATGCCTCTTCCACACGCATCCACTCTAATAGTGTGAAAAGCTTGGAGAAATTCGGGCATATCAAGATAGGTGCTGAAGTAAGCATTCTTTTCAGCTCATCAAAACTCTTTTGTGCCGTTGCATCCCAAAATAATTCCTCTTTCTTCAACTTATCCGTCAAAGGAGTCGCTATATGTGCATACCTCTCAATGAACCGGCAATAGAATGATGAGAGACCTAAGAATCCCCTCACTTGAGTGAGATTGATGGGAGTAGGCCAATTCTTCACACATTCCACCTTCTTGTGTCCACCCCATTATGCCATCAATGCTCACAATGTCACCAAGGTATTCCACCTCTTTTTGGTTTCTTTGGCATACAATTGGTTGGCTCTCAATGCATCAAATACCTCCTTCACATGAACCAAGTGCTCCTCTTCACTCTTGCTATAAACCAAGATCTCCTCTTCAGTCTTGCTATAAACCAAGATGTCATCAAAAAACACCAATACAAACTTGAAGAGGAATGGCTATAGCACTTTGTTCATCAATGCTTGAAAAGTGGTTGATGCATTACATAAACCAAATGGCATCACCATGAAATGATAGAGACCTCTTTGGGTATGATATGTTGTCTTGTGCTCATCCCCACTTTTCATTCTTATTTGGTGGTAGCCAGACCATAAGTCAATCTTGGTGAAGAACTTGGCACCCTTCAATTCATCCAAAAGATCATCAATTCTTGGGATTGGGTACCTATTCTTGATGGTAATTTTGTTAACATCCCAATAATCAATGCACATTCTAAAAGTCCCATCCTTCTTCTTCACCAATAAAATGGGCGATACAAATGGAAATTGACTCAGTTCCACCCAACCAATATCAATGAGGTCTTTAACTTGCTTTGCCACTTCATTTTTTTCCACTTTTGACAACCTATATGGAGCTTTGTTGACCGGCCTTACATTTGGCTCCAACTCAATTGCATGATTAACCTCCCTCATTGGCAAGCACTTGGGCATATAAAACACATCTTCATACTCTTTAAGTAACTTCTTCATGCCCTCATGTGTAACTTTGCTCTCTTTTACATTGTCTTCATCCTTACAAAGCTACAAAACATACATATAGCCACTCTTATTCAATTCCCTCTTGAGTTGTGTGCTATTGATCAAGGTTAACTTTGAGGTGCCAAAACCATGTATTGTAATGGTCTCCTTCCCATGCATAAACCTCAAAAAGCCTTATTTTAAAGTCATGGAAAAGGCTCCAAGAGTTGATAGCCAATCACACCGCAAAACCATATCAATGGGTCCCATATCGAGCACTAACAATTTAGCTTTGCAAGTGTACTCTTTTGAGAGCATCAATTCCACATTTCTGTGAATCATTGTGCAATCCATGCTATCCCCGTTTGCTATTTCAACTTTTCTTTTCATTGCCAATGCATCCAGGTATAATTTCAGATTTCCCAATGACTTGTAGTTCACAAAACTATGTGTGCTACCGCCGCTATCCACCAAGACAAATGCATCTCTTCCCTTGACCTTAGCCTTGAATCTCAATGTATGTGCCCCTTTGCAACCGGCATAAAATTCATTGGATATGGAACAAAGAGAAGTATTGTGTTCATATGCATTCAATGATCCATTTGTGGGTATATGCAATTCCCTTAATGAAATCAATGCATCACATGATCAATGAAGTCTATGGGCATGTGTTCATGCATGCATATTGAGGAGAAAATCCAAGCAAACCCTGATTCTACGGCACTTTCTCTAAAACCTTGTTTCTCCAATAAACCCTAATTCCCAATTGATTTTGATGCAAAAGTGATATAGGAGTATAGAGGAAGGCTTAATGAAGACAATGAATGCCCTGGATCTCATGAAACACATGCAGAAATCCTAAATTTTCAAAAAAAATCAAAATTGCAAGAAGAGAAAATTACTCATGAAATCCCTCAACCATGCACAAATTGATCACTCATGTGCATATAGCCAAGCATGATTAAGAAGATTGATGAGAATTTACTTAAGATTTGATGAGAACCCTAATTCTTCCCAGGAGATTCAAGTAATAGAATACATTGCCCAAGGAAACTCAAAAAACCTCATGCTTACTCATATAATGGTCCATATGTGATTGTAGCCCAAGTGTGAATGGAAGGATTTTTTTTAAAAAAATTGTAAATTTTGAGAGAAAAACCTAATTTCTCCTTGGATTCCACACATGCAACAATCGAAAAGAACAAGAGATTGAAATTGATCTTGGCTTACACTTGTAGAAGTTTTGCTTGATGATTCAACACACTTTCACTTGATTCTCCACGAATCTCGGCCGATGGGAAAAAATGCAACAATAAGAGCTTGTAATGGCACGCTTGAAATAGCTTAAGGCTTGCTCTTAAGCTTGCCTAAACTTAGGAAAGCTTAAGCTAACCCAAGCTTAGCTTCCAAGCACCACACACCAAGAGAAGAAGGCGGACAAATGCACGTAGCAATCCAGTCCTCATGGCCAAAAATCGCCATCGATTTAAGAGCAGAAAATGCTTGGAATGTAGCTAAAAGCGTGGTGAATCCATAGATCTATGTGATTGGCAAAGATTTTGCACATGAAAGGTTCCATAACCATCAAAGATTAAGCACAAAGAGGGAATCAAGAAGTAAAAATTTTGATTAAGAAAAGTTAATCATGATTAGCAAAAAAATTCCCCAAATTTTGTCCCCCTTGTCAAATTTTAGAGCGACCGCCTCATAATTTGGTCCACAGCCAACCCATGACCCCAAAACCTTGGAAATTAGCTCAAGAGAAATCAATTTCACCCAATCCAGATTACCATTGCCCACTTCTTAATCAAAAAAACCAAGAAAACCAAGAAAGTCCAAGAAAATCAAGAAAGTTCAAGAAAACCAAGAAAATGCATGAAATTAAGAAAATTTCAAAAAATCAGATCAAAGACATGGCTCTGATACCACTGCAAAGAACTAGCTATGGCCACTCAAAACATGGAGTGACAACATGGGTATAGGAGCACCATCCATGAGTAGGGAGAAGGGCAATGATAATCAGCTTTGATGGCATGATTAGCTTGTAAATTTAATTAGTGAGTTCATTGTGATTAGCTATTCACATTGGCCTATATACCATGGGTATAGGAGCACCATCCATGAGTAGGGAGAAGGGCAATGATAATCAGCTTTCATGGCATGATTAGCTTGTAAATTTAATTAGTATTCATTGTGATTAGCTATTCACATTGGTCTATATACCATGGCCCCCCTTTCACACACTCTTATTAATGTCCACCCTACTTAGCCTTTGGCCCATAAGTCTATGTCCCCACTTATACTTGACCCTTTGGCCCAATACAAGTTATGCTTGGCCCTTGGCCTCATATGTACAACTTATATCCACCGCTTCATTATAGTCAGGTATTACCTACATAGTCTTAGCTTGAAACTGGTTTTGGGTAGATTGAGCTACCTAGGCCACTAATCATTGTTGTGCCAACCGCGCAAAGTCTCTTCTTCTTTTGCTCTAGTAGCTTGAATTGGTGTCTCTCTACTGCCTACAGTTCTTCCAATGTTCGGTCATCAAAAGCCTAAGCACTTGTGCAAGAGGGGGGTCAATGGGTAGAGTAATAGCAAGTGTAGTAGGAGCTACTTGAATAGGGATAATGTGGATACTTCCTCCTTACAAAACGAGGCTACATCTAGTGTTGCTATGAAGTCAACCTCAACTCCTCTCCATTGATAGACTGGTATGTATTGTAGAGTAGTTCAAAGGTATCGAGCAATAAGCCAAAGTGGAACCTCTACGATAACTCGCCATAGGACCAAACAAGATGGAAGCTACTTTGGCTAACATAGCTGTGGGTAGGGCTTCCTCCCCCTAGATCTTGAGAACCTTCCATTGAACCGGGTGTCACTAGTGGCAAGTCTAGGACCTTGTACTATGCTAAATTGGGTTCTGACTAAAACTCTAGAGCATAGAGTAGGCTGGTATGTCCTTAGCTTATAACAATGTGTTGTCCTCTAAATTGGCCTCTAAAACACATCCAAACTGTAAGTGCATGTGACTTAGGGCTTGTTGGGGGGCAAGGAATTGAATGACTATGTTTTTTTGTGTGTTAAGGAAACTTATCCAAAGTGGGTTTCATACAGTTATGCATGCACTTGTTTCAAGCTACCCATGCGCCACGTATAATGAAAATTTTAATTTTTTTGGGGTGTTGCATAATTACCAATGTGATCCCCACGGCCTAAAATGGATATTTAGAAAGTTTGTGTATATGCTTTTCTTTTATTTATTTATTTTTTGGCTGCGCGAGGTGGTAATTATTTTTTTAATATATATTATTTTACTTTTAAAAAAATTAGGTTTTGGTTTTCGATTTCACAAATTACCCAAAAACGAGAGTTGTCAAGGTTTTTGGAATTTTCTTACAATCTCTCTTTTTGATTTGGGCCCAAAAGCTTGCACGCATTAAACGCGGCCAGCTAAGACTAGCAACAACCCAAATTATAGGGGGATCAAGCCAAGTTGATTCTCATTATTTAGTGTTTTATGCACTGTTACTCTACTCCACCCCAGAGCCAAGAACTGTGAATTTCTTAATAATTCACTAGTTTTTGAGCTTTCCCTCTTCTAAAGAACTGGTGGCCACTCTTGTTGCAAACAAGAGTAGAGTCAATTGGTTTGTCAATCTAATATTCCTATGAAAAGTTATGTCATTCCAGATAAACAGCACTTAGCCAAAGGAAAGCTCCCAGATTTTCATGTAAGTTAGAAATCCTACTTTTTCTTAGTCTTTAATGGTTTTCTATTTTTTTTTGGTTATCTTAAAATGATAAACAGATGCTCTGCCTTGTTGGAAAGGCTTTCCCCCTCTCTTCTTTCTTAAATTCAGCCCTTCTTTATCCTAGTTAAGTAATCTAATTGTTGGGATTCAACTTTTCATATTATTTATCTTTTAAAAGTGAAAATTGATTAGTTTAGAATGCCTTAAACCAATTGGGGGGTAATTTTAGGATAGAAAAATTGAAAAATGGTCAGCCATATAAAGGATGTTATGGCAAAATTTTCTTAAAATTTGTGAAATAAGTTTTACCTTTTATTGTTCAAAAAGGGTAATCCCCATCGTTTGTGTATTCTAAAAGTGATATTTTTATTCTATGCATGGAAAAATGCATAGTAGAAATATTTTTATTACAAAAGTGTTATTTCTATTAGATTTATATTCTATGCATAGAAGGATGCATATCGGTTATTTTTTTATTATAAAAGAGTGATTTTCATTAGATTTAAATTCTATGCATAGAAAGATGCATATTGATTATTTTTTTAATTATAAAAGTGTTATTTTCACCAATATTGATTTTTATGCATAAAATGATGCATAAAAGATATTTTTAATCATAAAAGTGTTACTTTCATCATTATTGATTTTTATGCATAAAATGATGCATAAAAGAAAATTTTTTAATTATAAAAGTGTTACTTTCATCATTATTGATTTTTATGCATAAAATGATGCATAAAAGAATTTAATTTATTATAAAAGTGTCACTTTCATCATTATTGATTTTTTGCATAAAATGATGCATAAAAGGTTTTTTTTTAAAATTATAAAAGTATTACTTTCATCATTATTGATTTTTATGCATAAAATGATACATAAAAGAATTTTTTTATTATAAAAGTGTTACTTTCATCATTATTGATTTTTATGCATAAAATAATGCATAAAAGAATTTTTTTTTATAAAAGTGTTACTTTCATTAAAATTGATTTTTATGCATAAATAGATGCATAAAAGGATTTTCTTTTTCATAAAAGTGTTATTTCCATAGAAGTTGGATTTTATGCATAAATAGATGCATACATAATTTTTTTTATATCAAAATAAGAGTTCACTTTAATCCTAATTTAAATCCCATGAAGTTGGATTTTATGCATAAATAGATGCATACATAATTTTTTTATATCAAAATAAGAGTTCACTTTAATCCTAATTTAAATCCCATGAATATTGGAAAAATGAATAAGTAAATACTCAGTGAAGGAAAATTATACCGTTTCATATTCTCTAGGATGGTAATGAGAAAATTCAGAAAAACTATCGACGAAGTCGGAATTTTAGATAAATGACTAATTTATTCCTCATAGGAATTCGTGATTAGTTTTTGAATTCAATAAAGTAGTAATTGAAATATTACCCTTCGAGAAAGATAGTTCAGGGAGAACCTTTCCAGACTCAAACCCTGAATCAGACTATGACCAAGACATAACTTCTTCGTCAGTTTCAAGAAAAGATGATGTGACCAGCTCAGTATTCTTCACTCAAATCACCCATCGAATCTGAAACTAAGTTGAGACCTTTGATTTTGATATGAGGATCAAGAATTTCAGAATTCGAGGAATTTTGCTTGGGAATCTAGACCTGTGATCTAGAAGTCTTGGGATACGGAATTAAGATATACTCATTGTATTCAAAAGAAAATCAAAACTGAAAAGTTGCATAGAAACCCTGTTTTCTTAAAGGACTGTCTTACGCCAAAATGCTGAAGGGAGCATTTGGTATATGTGTTTTTCTAAGAGAAGTTCGGTTGCAACAGCTGGCGCAGGGGAGTGTTCACAAAGGATGGCTCACGCGGCAAAAACCTGCCCAAGTCTTGACCAGCCTGGGTATGGTGTAAAATGGTGTGCTTCCGGTACGATGGGAGTGTTCAAAGGATGGCTCACGTGGCAAAAACCTGCCTTGGTCTTGACCAGCCTGGGTATGGTGTAAAATGGTGTGCTTCCGATACGATGGGCGAGGGTCGACGAAGTGGTCCCTGAGTGAAGTGTGAGGACGTCTAAGGAGGATCCTAGAGGGTTCTGACTAGGGGATGCACGGGCTCGCGGTGCTTAGGACACCCATGCGTATGTCGTGGAAGATATATATATGTATGATGACGAGCAAATTATTGTAATCTATTACTGGATCTCATTGCTGACCTGCTAGTCTCAACGGAGAGTCCAGAGTGATACTGTTTTGTGAGAAATAAGGATTGACTGGAAATTTGAGTTATGACATCTGTAACCAATAATTGTTTGTCAATGGAATGTTTTATAAATTAAAGTTTAAAGAGGAGTGTGCGTGTATCTGTATTCTAAAACAAAAGTTAAGAAAGGCATTCAATTATGGGTGGGTGAGTACTTATTCTGGTTCTACCAATTCCAGTGGTGGGGCGCCGGATGGGGCTAGGCTAGAATCAGTAGAGTTTTAATAATAAAATTGATCAATAGGAATACGCTTAGAACTCAAATAGTTAAATAATAACCCGAGACTTCTCAAATGAATAGATCAACGGCTGTGCCTAATTCAATTAGGAAAAAAGCATTGATTCCTTCAAGTTAAGTCTATAATAGTTTTCCTTCTATCTGGTTTAATCAGATGAAGGTTAGTTCAATATCTTGACCTCATTAGAAAAACTTGTTAAGAAATTCAAAATGGTGGAATCGTCCTCCTTTTTCGGGCATGGAAAATTTTTCTGATTTCGGTTTTTGGAATGACCACCAGCTTAGTCTCGTGCTGCCCGGACATTCGAGGGCGAGGCCTCGAGTGGGAAACCCTACCCTGTGCAAGAGAGAGCTGCTTCCGCTGCCAGCAATCGGGAATCGGGCGGTGCGCGGAGGGGGCAGTGGGATCCCACAGTTGGTATCAGAGCGCTGTTGTAAATTTACGTAACAGCATCAGAAATTGCTTAAAATTTTAAAGTAAATCTGGAAAATAATGTTTTCTCTTGTTAAATTTATGTTGAATGAACTTCAAAATTTGAAAACTCATAAATTGAATTGGAAATTTATAGATGGATACCCCAAATCTATCTGGCATTCCTGAACTCACCCAAAGTCAAGATATGATAGCCTTTGCATTCGAGCACCTCATCAACTCTGCTCTACGACCCGAGTAAGCAGAGTGAGACTCGCACGTCATTTTGAGAATCTTTACTTTCCTGATCCTCTTGAGCGATGTCGGTATATGTGGTTCTGTGGAGGACGATGTATTAATGTCAGTACCAATTAGCATTAGAGGCTTAGGCAAAATATTTCCTTAGCCATGATTCTGATAAGGCTAGGGCTTGTTCAGAATGTACAACTCTTTGATCATTCACCCAGGAACTTCAAAATTTCATACCGAGTTTTTAGGCTTCTTAGCCGCTTTATCCCCAGAAGTAGAATTATAACACCTCTTTCTGTAATGAATCGTGTGTACCATGGCATGTCTCCTTCACAGTTTCGTTTCTTTATGCATATACGATTGAGGTAGTGATTTTGGGAGCCGTGATGCTCTATGTATATATCGAAAACTTTTGATAATAAACAATGTTTTGTAAAAAAAAAATCCAATTGTTTTCATGATTGTGAATATGGTTAATAAAATTATCAGAGTAAATCTTGTTTCATGATGTATGATGAAATAATTATCTGTTTAAAGAATAAATCATAAAAATTAAATAATCATAATTCTGTTGTCAAAGTTAAGTTAATGAAAATCTCGTTTTGTCAGAATCATGAGGCGTGCAGCCTGTGTAAGGAAACTGGATCCTCTAACCGATGATGAAGAGTTAGATCTGGATGTTCGAAAAGCCCTGCACAGATCCCAACCTGGTCCCTTCAAGGGTGAAGGGGAGTAGTTAGGTGAAGTAGTGGAAAAGTGGATTGAAGCAATGGAGAAATACTTTGATGTAACTGGCTACAATGAGAGAAGCAAGATGGCTCTTGCCAGGTTAAAGATTGTGGAAACGGCCAGGGTCGCTTGGAGGAATCACTATGAGACTAACCGTCTCGACCGAAATACCCAGACCTGGACCGATCTTAAAGCTTATCTCAGAAAGAGGTTTTGTTCTCTGGGCTTCCTTGAAAATGAATGAGTTTTTGGAACTAAAGCAGGATAGTTGGACAATTGAAGAGTACCATCAAGCTTTTGCCCTTCTCCTCAAATATTCCCCGCAATTGGATGAAGAGCAGCTGATGGCCAGATTCATTTGAGGTGAATGAGCCATTAGATACCTTAGTAAAGAATGCCAAACCTGTCTCAATGGCCGAATCAGTAAGAATCGCGAAAGACTTTGCCAAGGCCTTTGTTGTAAGGTCCTGCTAAAGCTTGCACCCTCTAACTTTAAAAGATTCCAAACCCCGGGGAAGTACTTTAAACTTGCCTCCTCCAAAGAGGCAGCAAGGCCCAATTCAGAATCAGGATAAGGGAAGATTCAGAAGTGAAGGAAGACCCTTCCCACAGAATACTTTCTCAAGAGCCCCACCTCTTTCAAGGATTCAAAGGAATGAGCTCAAAAGTGAGAACCGGTGTTTTGGATGCCAGGGTTTGGTCACCAGCTAAAAGACTGCCTTCGACTCCTGCCATGTCAAGGAGACAGGGAAGTCAAGGATCGAGAGTGCAGAGACCAACCCCTTCCTATCAATCAAATCAAGGACCATCTCGTCAAAATCAGGGCAATCCCAAGAGAACTCCAGCTCATCAGCCATCAGCCTCTGTCCAGAGTAGCCTCAAAACTCTTTCCCAGAACTGGGGCAACCAAAGAGAAAGAGTTCCACCTGAGACTACAGCAGCCAGAGCAGTCACAATAGCAGAAGTAGTGGAAGAAGAAAGAGGATAGATTTATGTAGCAAAACCAAGGGCCAAGCCGTTATTTCTCCGTCATTCTTACTCCAGCTGAGTTCCAGGGTAAGCCTTTTAAGCTTTTGATTGATTCAGGCAGTACTCATTCTTTCATTTCCCTTGGATGCTTGTGTAAGCTAGTCTTAGATCAAAAATCAGGAAAACCTATGCAAGTTGAATTGGCAAGTGGGAAGATTCTTTTCACTCACCTTGAGACAAATCGTATTCAGTTCAATCTTGATAGGAATTTAACTGGCTGTCAGTTGAGATACCTTTGGGAGTTTTCGACGGGATCCTTGGAATGGATTGGTTCCACAAAAATCAAGCTAACATTCACTGTCATAATGGAACCATTTCCTTCCGTGACCTCCAGGGAAATAAAGTTCAAGGAACCAGAATTTCAGGATCCTCAAGTCTGTAATTAGCAAAAGCTTTTAAGTTACTAAAAGGACTTAGAAAGAAGCAACTCATTTATGTTGTCAAAATGAATCCAGTAGACTCCAGTAGACCCCCAGAGCTCAGCTAGTAGCCCTGTGCACGTACAAAATGCCAGTTCTCCTGAAGCCATCAAACTCAAGGAACAGCTTAGACAGCAGTTTACGGGTTTGTAAGACCCAGTGTTTCACCTTGGGGTGCACCAGTTCTCTTTCAGAAAAAGAAAGATGGAACGCTAAGACTCTGTGTGGACTACAGAGGTCTCAATCCAACTGACAGTTAAGAATAAGTATCATATCCGCAGAATTGATGAGCTTCTCGACAGGCTAAGTGGAGCCCATATCTTCACAAAGATAGATCTCAAATCAGGGTATTATCAGATCAGGATTACTGAGCAAGATATCCCGAAGATAGCCATCAATACTCGGTATGGGCATTATGAATTCACTGTCATGCCGTTTGGATTGACAAATGCCCCAGCTACCAATGGGATGGGACTTTGGGGTGATGGGTCCCACAAAATCAATGCCCCACTTCTCGAAGGGCTTTTAGGGTGGGAAAGCATGGAGAGGCAAGTAGTGCCTACTATCTGGTTTAGGTCCAGACCTTTGACATATGTCGCATTGTCGCACACACTTTTTGCAGTCAAAGAAAAGGAAGGGCCACCATAGACCAGATTGCATGATCTTTCGGGTGGTGACATGTGCAGGCAAGTGATCTCCAATGGTTTCGAATAATGAGCATCCTCCATGATGAGGGGAACCTCATGAGGGTTGACACATCTCCTCAACACTTCATCCTTTCCCATCTTGTACAACTGTCCTGTAAATGAGTAGATAAGGCCTACTCTTAAGTAAAAGCCTCCTATTTACCTTGGCATTAGCATTCTGGGGAAACCTAGCTGTGCTTAAAATCATCACAATGTCCTCATACCAAGTAGGGATGGCATCCACAGCAAACAACATGCTGTTCGGGAGATCATCACAAATCCCATCTTTAGAGGTTGGCTCCTCACTTAGGATTCTGGACAGATGATTAGCCATGACATGGTCCTTCCCTGGGCAGCAGACCATAATCTCACAGTTGAATTCTTGAATAGAAGGAGCCATCTCTAGATCCTGCTGACCACCTGGGCTTTATTCATATATCAACAAATACTTTAGTGCTTGATAGTTAAATTTATCACCACAAAGTGATGCCCTGATAAATAATGTCTAAATTTTTGAATGAGTACACTATGGCCAAACCCTATGTCTAAATTTTTGAATGAGTACACTATGGCCAAACCCTCCCGCTCTACGATTGAGTAGTTTCTCTTGGACCTATTGAGCTTCTTGCTTGCATAGTGGATAGGCCTATCCATCTTTAGTTATACATCTAGTTGTGCTAGCACTCTTCCTACTACTATTGCAATGGCATCCATGTGCACATGGAAGATAAACTCCCAATTTGGGGTGATGAGTATCGGAGCATGCACTAGCATGTTCTTGAGAAAAGTGAAGGCTCTCTCTTGATCCGAGCCCCAATGGAAGGGAACATCTAAGTGGAGCATGTGATTGAGTGGAGAACAGATATCTGGATACATGCGCACAAACCAGCGTTGGTAGCCTATATGCCCAAGCAATTCCTACAAGCCTTTAGGATTGGATGGAGGGCTTAATCTAAGAATACTAATGATCTTGTCCGGACCTAGAGAAAAACCATCTACTGAGATGATGTGACCCAGCAAGGCACCATGACCCACCATGAAGGGGCACTCGAAGGGATTAAGGGGCGGATACCTGATATCTTGCACTTCATGAAACACCAAAGTGAGTTGAGGTAGGTGTTCCTCTAGAACCAACACCCTTGGCATGCCCTTTTTCCCGCTGCACTTAGAGAAATCATCCAAAAAGATGCATAAGAAATCATTCAAATACTCTTGGAAAATCTTGGTGGTGGTCCTTTGGAAGGAGGCTGGGGCATTGCAAAGACCAAACAGCATCATCCTATAGGCATATGTTCCCCACTGTGTGACAAATGCTATCTTGAGATGATCCTTCTCATTGATCACTACCTGGTTGTAGCCTCTGAACCCATCCATAAGGGAATATAGAACATGGCTGGCTACATCTTCAAAAACCCGCTTTATGAAAGGCAAGGGAAACCCATCTTTGATTGTGCACTAATTGAGGGGTATGAAGTCTACACATATCTTGATCTTTTTGTCTTCTTTTTGGGAATCACCACTATAGGTGACCACCACTCTCGATGTGCTCAATGGGAACAATGATACCTGTCTCCTCCATCTTGTGCAGCTCTTTCTTCACCACTTCTAAATATTTTGGATTCATGTGGTAGATGCCCTTCCTGAGACTAGCCGACTACCTTCTTTTAGTGGAATTTTGTGAGTGAAAAGAACTAGATTTATCCTTGGGAGATCCTTGTAGGTCCATGCAAACACATCTTGGAGTTCTCTAAAAATGTTGATGATTCTCTAAAGAGTGGCAGGGTCCTCCTAGACCCAAGCACACTAAGATGGGACGTGGCTCCTCTATTGTGCCCAGGTTTAGCTCTCTCACTTCCTTGTGGTATGTGGTGGGGCTGGAAGAGGAGTTGTGCCTAGTTCTTCTAGATGGAGAGATAAGGGGTCATGGGCTGGGCTAATGTCCAGAGGGAAATCACCAATGCGTTCCTCCATCTAGCCATAGCGGGTATCTCTTCTACTAGCAAGGCTTCATCCCTAGTCTTGAGTTGCTCTACCCACCTCTCCTTGTTGCAAGTGCTTCCAAGAGGGGTTATAGGCATCTCTGATGAATCCTCTTGAGAGACCTTCTTTCTAGGTTGTCTAGAAAACTCTGGTTCCCCTAGACCTATGACCACTATTGCTTCTTGTTTTAAGAAATTGGTGCCGAGGATGAGGCCAAAATAAGCAAGGATTTTGTCCAACCCCATACTACTACTTCTTCTAAGAGCTCTTCTTCTTGGGAAACCTCTTGAATGGGGTATGGGCCCAACTCCACTATTGCTTCCTATTGAGAAACTGGTGCCAAGGAGGAGGCCAAAGTAAGCAAGGATTCTATCCAATCCCACACTACTACTTCTGATGGGAGCTCTTCTTCTTGGGACACCTCTTGAATGGCGTCTGGGTCCAACTCCACTATGTCCACCATATTTCATTGGAATCCCTCATAGGAATTTAACCAATTCCATAGAGGATATGTCACCTCTCCTTTTGAGCTGAATGGATCCTCGGCCTCATCCAATGGTAATCCTTGCCATCCACTCCAACTAGCTCCTTCTCTTCCTCTTCACTAGTTCCTCCCTGTCACATGGGAATCATGTCATGTAGGGAAGTGCCCCTTGCACTCTCATCGGGGCCTCATTCCAAGGGCAAGCTCACCATCCCCTCCTTGTTAGGGATATGCAAGTTGTCCAGGCCCCAATCATGGATCACCCAAAACCAAGGCCTTTGGATGAGCAATCTGTAGGCCCCTCTAGTTGGTGGGAGGTCTAACACCATAAAATTCATTTCAAATACTAATCCCTCAAAAGTGATCGGAACTTGCCTGACTAGTCCCAAGGACATCACTTCCCTCTGGTCTGCCACTTTGATGGCAAAGGGAGCTGGCTTGGTAATTTAGAGACCCAAGGCTTTCCTAGTAGCTTCAGGCATGATGTTAACACCAAAACCACCATCCATAATGGCCCCTATAATTTTGAGTTCCTCCCACAGAGACTGTCACCCTCGGGCTTTGGTGATCAACCACTCTTGGGGCACTGAGGCATACCCTTGCTTGCTTCATTGGCCATCGCCCATTACTACTAGATGTGGCTTCACCCCCCTGAGTTGCCCTTAGAATCCACCCAATGTTGGAATAAGCCTAGTAGTTGCTCTCCTATTTCCTGGCTCAAACCACATAATTGAGGAAGGGTGATTTCCACCTTTTCCCCTTCCAACACTACCTCCCAACATAAATTACTTACCTTGGGTTGGGTAGACCCACCTTTGAAGGTATGGTGGTTGGGGGAATGACCAAGGTAGGGGCCGCTTCCTTCTCCATGGGCAGTGTTTGAGTGAATTCCTCCACGTCCTTCTTATAATCTTGTTCTCCACAATGGATGGGTGGATTGCACCATTAGGGGGAGGAGTTAGTTTCTTTGGGGCTCCTTGGGACCGGGTGACTACCACCACTATTGGAGTGTTAGACTTGGGAGATGGTACCACTTCTTCCACCATCTTAACCAGTGGGGTTTTATGAGAATCCCAAGTGTAGTGGTCTTAGCTTTCTAGACAATGTAGGCATGGGGGCGAGCCCTATGGTACAATGCATTGAGCTTGCATGTGGCTGCTCCCCCCTCGACAGTAGCATATAGGGGGCCACTCCCCCCACAATGGTACCATATAAGGGGCTGCGCATGGGGTTGTTTGGAGGATGATGATTAGGGAACCTTTTATTATTTTAAGCCCCATACATGTTGTTATTGGGGCCAGAGGTACTAGAGGAGCTGCTGCATAGACCACCAGGGGTGGCTTTTGATAGGCTTGGGGTTATTGTGGGATTGGAAAGGGTGGGAGGTACAGCTAATAGGTTGGGAGAGTGCCTTCTTGATAAGGGATTTTCATAGGTAGGGGATTTTATATTATTTTTTCTCTAGGGTGAGGGGTATTGGTGTATGCTATCGTGGCTACTTGAGCTCCTTCTAAGATGATGTGGCCTGGGGCGGCGGTTGAGTGGTTGGCACATAAGTAGCCATGGAGGAGGGAAGTGTATGTGGGGGAGCTAAGTAGGTAGGGCCAGTGGGGGATAGGTTAAATATAAACTTGGGATTGTGGGGTAGCTATTACTGCCGATTGATGGTTCAAGAAGGGTGTTGGGTTTGGTTGGTGGTTAGGGACCTGAACAGAAGTCAAAGTACTACTAGTTGGGGTCACCATGTAGTCTTCGACGAAGGGATTAAGCAAGGTGGCCCCTTGCTTAAGTTGTTGTTGCATAAGTCAAAGTCCCTTGAGATAGTAATACTCCTTGTCCTCATGTCCCACCTCTGTGAAAGATGAGAAAGCTAGGAACTTGCGGACTACCTATGCAATCACTATGGTTGGGGGAAGGGAGTGTGGATCCTCTCAGGGTACTTGCCAAGACTTGGTTGACCTCACTAGCTAGACATGTAAGACCTATGCTCCATGTCATCTAACGTGCTCTTCAAGCACCTCCTAGCATCGCAGTATCCCCACAGGCCATGCACTCACACCGAGTATCCACACAAGCCACTCACTCACACCACACAGAGAGATTGAAAATACCTTAAGAGAGTAACATTATTTGGTAGGACTATTTTATCACTCTCACTTTCAATTGGCCATGCACTTTGAAGGCGTTCGATGTTTTGTAAGTCATCCCTTGCACCCTTTGTATCTCTTTTACCATTAAATGGTCCGAAATATTTGTTGCCACATTCTTGAAGATATGCATGGGATCTAAGAGATGATTGATCTTCATGTCACACCAATATGGAAGTCGAAAGAAGATTGTCTAGACATCCCATTTGGTGGTGGATTGGGAGTGCTTCTCCATGCCTCAAACAAATCTCTACCTCTCATCACACAAGAGGTGAGACATCATGTGGCACATACTTGGGATGTGAAGGAGGGAGAAGTCGATGATGTCTGTCATACACCACCTTCTTAAGTGTAGAGGGTCTTTTTGAAACAAGTGATGGTCCACAAATTGGACATGCATGATGTCCAGAGATTGCCAAACCTATTTTAATTGAGATGATTGAGATAGAGATATAAACTTATTTTAATTGAGATGATTGAGATAGAGATATAAACTTATTTTAATTGAGATGATTGAGATGATTGAGATAGAGATTGCCAAACCTATTTTAATTGAGATGATTGAGATAGAGATTGCCAAACCTATTTTAATTGAGACGATTGAGATAGAGATATAAACTTAAAGTTTAAAGGCTAAAACTTATGCAGATAAGGTTCAAGTAGGTACTTGAGCGCTCCCAGAACCCAGGATAGTCATGCATCGTCCAAAGCAAAACTCCTTTCACTTCTGCCTCACGCCTATTTATTGCCCTTGAAATGTCATGTATTTTGATACCTCGCCATAGTGTCTTAAGCTCCTCAATGGCAAAGGCTCGACATACACATCCATGTTTCCCACCTTATATTTGCCTATAGTATAAGGAGAGCAAGCATGATATGACCTTTCTTGATTGCCACCCATGGAGGGAGGTTGTAATTCACCAATACAATAGGCCAAGTAGACCATGATGTCGACTTGAAGCCAAATGGGTCAACACCATGCATGCCCAAGCCAAGATGTAAGTGACGAGGCCCATCTTTAAACTTTGGCCATTGATGCTCCATATGTTGCCATGCCGGTGAATTAGCTACAATCCTCATGATGCCATCGGTCGAGTGCGATGAGTAGCATGACAAATCATGAGTTCTACAATCCCCTTACATTTAAACATGTGTTGGATGTGAGGAATGATAGGGAAGTGTCTCAAAACCTTTCGGGGAACTTTATCACCTTGCAAATCATCCCTATAGTGGCTCTCCCCACATTGTAGACATTGTGGTGCATCTTTATTAACCCCTCTCAATATCATGCAATCATTGGGACGACATGCATGTATTTTTGCGTAATCCATACCTAGCATAGAGATCATTTTACGACACCCATCTTGTGAGTTCGGGCAATATATTTTGAAGGGAAAGAATCTTCTTGAGAAGCCTACAACATAGGGTAAGAAATCATATGTCAAAATATTAGCAAGGAGATTATATAGAACATGAAATATTTTCAATAGAATGAGGTGGTCTTACCCCAAAGAATACTTGTGACACTTGCATCACTCCATCCATAAGTTGTTTTCAAGTTCAATATCTCTAAGTTTTCTCACAGTGTGGAGTACAAACATCCCTCATACAAAGGTGTGCTTGCCTCTCTATACAAGGTTTCCTCCTCTTGTGACATTGGAGTCATTCACCATATCGTCCATGATGAGATTCTCTTTCTCCTCATGTGGCAATGGTGGAGGCACCTCATTCATTAGTTGGGGAAGATGAGTCTCAGCCATGCTTTCCATATGAAGCCTTTCCACCTTCCGCACTCTACCCGATGTCACCGAATGGTGTGGCATGAAGCCATGCTTTCCATATGAAGCCTTTCCACCTTCCGCACTCTACCCGATGTCACCGAATGGTGTGGCATGTTACTTAGAACTCTCCTATTGTTCTCCTCTATGTCATCATCCGCACTTGGTCATGTCACTGCCTCATGAGATGAAGACCATATGTTCGAACATGCTCAATTGTTATACGACATTGTCATATATATTGGCCCTTGCATTCGATCACACACACATTGAATTTTCTCTCTCAATCATGCCTTGGATCCAACTTTTGGTCCTTGATCATCACTCTCAGACATCTTTAACTTGGCCAAAACTGATTTCGGGTTCATTCAAAACACACAACAACATCCAGGATTGTAAATAGAAATTTATCCAGGTTTTTGCTGCTAGACAGCGATTACAGCAGTGTTTTTTTGCTACACAGCAGCGAAAGTACGCTGCTCAGTACCAAAAGCTTGCAACAAAATTTAGTTGCTCAATAGCGACGTGCAAAACTGTGACTCTTGTCTAAATTGCCACCGATGGGTGTTAATACCTACCTACTTTCTCATATTGCTACACATGCAGAGCTATGCCTACAGCATGAGTTTTCCTCCCACCTCTACTTATCCCTCAAGGATCTTCAATCAATCAAGTATCTATCTCCAAGGTAAGCTCTCTTATTGCTTTAATCTTCCCTCTTTCATGCTTTTATGTGTTCTTCCAAGCTTTTATGTGTTCTTCCAAGCTTTCATGGAAAGCTTGGAAATAGGGTTTAGGTAAGCTTCTCTCCCTTCCCCCTCTCTCCTTTTCTGTAAGATTCCTCCCTCCAGATTTTGAGGTGTAAAGGTGTAAGAACCTCCCCTTCTGTTCTTGAAATTATTCCCCTCTCTGAAATAGAAGAAAGATCTTGTTTTACCCTATTTTGGCCTAGAGAGAGAAAATATCTAGGAGAGAGATAATCCAAAATTTAGATATCTTTGGATATAAAAATCCTCCTAGTAGCTAAAATGGATTCCCTTGTTGAAACAAAAGTTCAAACGGAACTTTCCAATGTGCATTAGGAAATAATTGAAAATGGTATAGGGTCCTCAGCCTAAGGGTCTACATTTTAAGAAATTTTTGGATTATGGTCCAATTGAGGTTCCAATGGGCCAATTGGATTAATCCAAGTGTTGGGATGAGATAAATCCAAAGGCTAAAAGAAAATATCCAAAATGAGTAAATGCTCACATAAGATGAAGAGTTGACCGAGTACGAGGTTTATAAGATAAAAATTATGAGATATTACTAAAAAATGAGATATGTTAGAATAATGATGCATTTTTGACACCTTGGTAAGGAGTGGAGGACTCTTGAGGTAGGCGCCTATTTCACATGTGTGGAAGGGTTTTTAATTTAAAAAAATTATGATATTTTTATCTGTCCTCTCTCCTGGATCAAACCAAATCATAAAGGGAGTCAAACTGGTCCAAATCTTGTCCAAGTTGAGTCAAACTGAACCTGGAAAATTCTAGAACCCAGTTGGACTTGGTTAGTGGCCTCCCTTACCTATAAATAGACCCTTAGTCTTTTGTAAAAAAATATTGGAGCTATATCATGCTAGTATTATATTAAAATAATCATATTTTCTATTATCCCTTAAATTTTTCTCTCTCTTGGGAGCTTGGAGCTCTCTCTCTCTACAACAACTCTTGGAGTTGCTCTTCTCCTCTCGGTGGACCAATTGATTGGTCGGGGGCTTCACTGCTAATAGAGAATCAAGCCAAACTCAGAGGAGGTAAAATTAAATTTTATGGTTTTTTTCAATTTATCTCAGTGACTTTCTTCTTCTCAACCCCTCTCAAGCTTGAGAAGCTTTCTAAATAATTGTTTTAATTCAAATCAAGCTTTCCCTTAAAGTCTTAATGCTTAAGAGAAAGTTAATCTTTATGCTTATTTATAATGCTTTCTTTTAGTAAATCTCTCTCTCTCTAAAAGAATAGCCATCGTTATGGCTAAATCCCTTGAAAAAGGATATTGCTTCAAAATGATAGTCTCTTAATTCAAATCTAACCTCTAGGCTTGATAAGCTAGAGATTAAGAAAATGGTATTTTTATGATTTTGTGTTAACAAAATAATGGTTATTTCTTTTAGATTATAAAAACTACTAGATTGATTCTAAATGAGAAATAGATTATCCTATCAATTTGGCAAAAGATAAATAATGGAATTAGCGTAATCTAGTGGGATAATCATAATTAAGGTTATGATTATAGTTAAAATTATTATTTGAATTCATAATTTGATTTTAAGCATAAAAGAGAAAATACTATCATATTTCCATTACAAGCTTTTATTCTTTAGAAAAATTTAAGAATTATCAGTAATAGGAGTGAAGCTATGGTAAAATTTTCAGAAAATAATACATATCTTATTTTTATGCATAATGCTAAAAGAGGACTTCCTACCATATTCTAGGATTGGCCATCCTATGCAAAAAGAATGATTTTCATCATATTCATGAGAAATATTTTTTTTTGGTAATTATGCATTTTTATACAAAAAGAGGAGTTCCCATGATATTTGAGATCCAAGTAATTAAATGGTAAAAGAGAAATTTTTGGTAAATTTATTTTATGCAAGAAGAGGAATTCCCATGATAATTGAGATCCAAGAATTTAAATGTTAAAGAGGAATTTTTGGCATAACTCAAATTATGAGTATTTATCAAAAATGAAATTTTGAGCATTATTAATTTTATTGAAAAATATGGGTAGAATTGATTTTTGTAAATCCCATGAATCTTTTACTCAAAAAGAAGAATATTGAATATATTTCACTTGAGAAATTTGAGAAAGGAGATGAAAATATCCATCGAGAAAAAGTATCTTTAACTAGGTCAAGCAATTGGTAGAAACTTAGAAAAGTCCCATCGGTATCGAAAGTAGAAAACGGTACTAAATGTGATAAGATGTGAATGTGATGTGAGGAGATGTGAGTGGATGTGATGTGAGGAGATGTGAGTGGATGTGATGATATGTGAATGGGTGTGATGTGATGTAAATGGATGAGAATGAGATGTGAATTGATAGATGTGCATGTGAATGAATGGATGGATGTGGATAGATGTGCATGTGAATGAATGGATAGATGTGGATAGATGTGAATGTGAATGAATGGATGGATGTGGATAGATGTGAATGTGAATGAATGGATGTGGATAGATGTGAATGTGAATGAATGGATGGATGTGGATGAGTGTGATCAGATGTGAATGGATGTGATGAGATATGGATAGATGTGGATGTGATGTAATGTGGATGGAATGAATGAGATGTGATGTGGATAGATGTGGATGTAATATGGATGGAATGAATCTGATGTGAAATGGATGGAATGTATGTGATGTGATGTGGATGCAATGAATGTGATGGATGTGAATGGGTGTGATGGATGTGAATGGGTGTGATGGATGTGAATAGGTGTAATGAGATGTGATGAGATATGAATGGATGTGAGTGGATGTGATGAGATGTGAATGGATGTGATGAGATATGAATGGATGTGAGTGGGATGTGATGAGATGTGAATGGATGCGATGAGATGTGAATGGATGTGGATGTGAATGTGATGTGATGATATCTAAATGGATAGGATGAGATGTGAATGTGATGTGATGATATCCGAATGGATAGGATGAGATGTGAATGGATGTGATGATATCTGAATGGATGTGATGTGATGTGAATATGATATGATGAGATGTAAATGGATGTAAATATGATGTGGATCTGAATGAATATAAATGAATGTGATGTAATGTGAATGGATGGATGAGATGTAAGGTGGATGAATGTGATGTGATGTGGATCTAGGTAGATGTGAATGGATGATATGTGATGTGAATGGATGTGAATATGATGTGATGAGACATGAATGGATGAGATGTGATGTGGATGGATGTGATGTGGATGGATATGATGTGATGAGATGTGGATCTGAATGAATATAAATGAATGTGATGTAATGTGAATGGATGGATGAGATGTAAGGTGGATGAATGGATGAGATGTGATGTGATGAGATGTGGATCTGAATGAATATTAATGAATGTGATGTAATATGAATGGATGAATGAATATAAATGAATGTGATGTAATGTGAATGGATGAGATGTGATGTGATGAGATGTGGATCTGAATGAATATAAATGAATGTGATGTAATGTGAATGGATGAATGAGATGTAAGGTAGATGAATGTGATGTGATGTGGATCTAGGTAGATGTGAATGGATGCGATGTGATGTGATGTGGATCGGGGTAGATATGAATGGATGAGATGTGATGTGAATGGATGTGATGTGGATATGGGTAGATGTGATGAGGATAGATGTGGTGGATAGATGTGATGAGATGTAATATTATGTGATTGCATAAGAATGGATGAAGACGATGGGAATACATATGACTATTGAAAAGGGTACTATGCGCTAGGAACTATTGAAAAGGCCCCTGAGTGAACAGGTGGTGAGCGTTTTGGTGGCCAATGATGCCATAGATACACCGATGAAGGTATGATTGGAAATTAGAATTCAAGCTGGATATTTTGGAGGATTATTATCAGTGATACTATGGTTTTTTTAAAAGATTATTTTAAAGACATTTGAATCTATGAAACATGCAATTTTATATTGGAGTGGTGTGACTATCTTGAAATTTGCTTCAAGCACCAGCTAGGGGACCTAGGAACTCTCTTCCCTAGTATTCGAGACAAAACATAACAAAATTCCTAAATGGATCCTACTACTACTGTGGTTGGCTAACCCATGGGATTGGATGGGGTTAGGCTGGACTGATGGATTCCTAAAATGAGACTCAATTCTGTTAAGTTACGATAGTTGAAGTAAATCCCAGGTAACCCTTGTTCTATGGAAAAGAATCAACGGCTGTGCCTCTTGTTGATGAGGAAAAAAGCATTGGACTCTATGATCCAAGTGCAAGTCTTTTCCTTGATCTGACCATGAGACTTATGGGTTCAGTCGGATCAGTTTGGTTAGTGATGACCTTGACTATGTTAGAATAAAATTATCCTGGAGGAATCGCCTATGTTTACGCGAGGGAAGTTTTTTCGGGTTCGGTTTTGGAAGAACTGAGGGATTAGTCTCTTGTCTCGATATCCGTGGGTGAGGCCCCGAGTGAGAGGCTCTGCCTTGTGTAAGAAGTACTACTTCCGCTGCTAGCACCCCTGAATTCGTTACGCGGAGGGTGCAAGGATCTTTCATTTTCTCCATTCCTCTCTCTTTCCTCTCCCTTTCTCTAACCCTAGCCTAATGTATAGAGCTCTAATAGAGAGCTTTGATGGAGAGCTCTCCATCAAAGTTTTCTATTATTAAGCACTCTATGCATTATGCATAGGTTTAGGCTTAACATAAACTAGTTTTTCCATTCACTTATGCATTAAGAGTAGGGTTTAGGGTACTCACCTCTTTTTCTCTTATTCTTCTTGCTTACTAATGTGTTAATGAGGACTAACTTTTGTATTTACTATGGTTCTTTTTTGTAGGCATATTCAAGTGAGCAAGGTTTTGGGCATAGCCTCTCATACGGTAAACCCTCTTTGTTTGTGCTTTGTGGTTCTTGTCTTTGTGTTTATGCACCCTTGGGTGTTGGGAATTAGGTCAATAGGCTAGGGCTATGCATAGCCCTCTTTATGCATAGGGCTAGGCTATGCATAGCCCTCTTTATGCATAGGGGTATGCATAGTCCTCTATATGCATAGGGCTTATGCATAGTACTCTTTATGCACATGGCTATGCATAGCCCTCTTATGCAATAGGCCTCTTATACATAGCCCGCTTATGCAATAGGGCTTATGCATAAGTCCTATTATGTAAAATGAACTAATGTTTCAATTTTATATGATAATCTTTTGTAGGTCTATTCAAGCAAACGACTTCCAAGGGAATAGGCCATGCATACGGTTCATACGGATTCGGCTCGTAGAGGTAAGCCCTCTTTGTTTATGCTTCCTCTATTTGTGTTTTTGCACCCTTGGGTGCCGGGGATTAGGTTTAGGGTTTACGTATGCATAGGCCATATGCATAGGCCTTATATGCATAGGTCGTATGCCGTATATGCATAGGACTATGCATAGGCCTTATGCATACAGCTTATGCATAGGCCTTATGTATAGGCCATATGCCGTATGCATACGGCATATGGCTTATGCAGACGGCCTATTCATATGGCTTATGCATAGGCCTTATGCCATATGCATACGGCCTTTGCATAGGCCATATACATAGGGCATACGGCATATGGCCTATGCATACAACGGCATATGCATAAAGCCTATGCATACGACTTATGCATAGGCTATATTCATAGGCCATATGTCGTATACATGCAGCTTATGCATAGGCCGTATGTCGTATGCATATGGCTTATGCATATGGCTTATGCATAGGGCCTATGCATAGGCCTTATGCATAACAGCATAGGCCTATGCATAGGCCTTATGCATAACAACATACGGTTTATGCATAGGTCGTATGCATAGGGCTTATGCATACGGCATATGCATACAGCCTTTACATACGGCTTATGAATACGGCCTTTACATACGGCTTATGAATACGGCCTATGCATAGAGATATGGGGCATTGTTATATGCCATCTAGAATGATGCTTATGTTAGGTTAGGAGTGGTTATCCCCACGAGTAGGTGGTTATAGTGGCGGGGGAGCCCTCGATCTTCTCACTATCCTTCTCTTGCAAAAGAGGAGTTGCCTTTGGCTTTAATACTGGTGGGGAGCATGTGGAAAGTCCTCAAAAGCTATCATCTGATAGGGGCATTGTCCACCCTGCTTGTCTAAGCAGTATTGTAGGAGGTCTTAACAATGTTCTAGTATCACATGTTGTATTCTTTGTCTAAGCTTTATGTATGGCTTGGGTTAGAGAAATCGTGTTTTGTTGCCTATACATGTATTTAGTAGCAATGTCAATCGACCCGTCACAAGATCCTGATGTGGCCAATCTGCTATCCATTATAAATGAGTGATATGGGCAGCAATCTTGGTCGTAGTTTACACAAACACAGGTATGGTTCCATCAAACCTTTTCACATACATAAAGTTAATCTTTTATGCATTGTATTTGTCTTATACTTTAATCTTATATGCAGGCAGGCTTACAGTCGAACAAGTCGAGGCCATGGGGGTAGACTATCCCACTTGGCCAATCGACGCCATGGGGGTAGACTATCCCACTTGGCCAATCGATGCCGTGGGAGAAATCTACCCCACTTGCTTAGTCAGGGCGAACCACACCTTTTATAGGTGCACGGCTGAGTGGCACGGGGCCGAGTGGTGCAGGCCCATCATGGTATGGGTGTGATGAGCCTACATTACCTTCCTCTACTAGAGCCACCCCTTCTCCCTCACGTCCATCTTCACCACGACGACGACATAGCAGGGAGTTTGGGGAGGGAGCCGGTTGTTTTTTCTTTGGCAAAAGCAGTACTAGGTCTCCTGATACATCTCCCCAATAGGGGGCTCATCATCTACACATTATGAGCTAGCCCCCAGGAGACCCATTCCACTGTTTGATCCATGACTCCTACCATACACCGTGGATGTGGATGGTGCCCTCACGCTGGATGCACTAGGTAAGCAGGTCATGAATCGTATGCATGTACTTGCAAACCCGGAGTTCGTGAACTCCTTCAAAAAATGAAAATCAGAAGATGAAATTTCTAAGCAATATGTTATCGATGTACTTAAGTCGGGGTTCCCCGTGCCACATGCGGGTCTATGCTTCTCTGAGGAGTGGATGAAGCGGCGCATCAAGATTTTGCTCTCTAATAAGAGAGCAAATATCAAGAGAGCAATGAAAAATAATTTGGAGAAGCCTAGCGTGTGTATGATTGAGGAGTGGAGGCACGCACGCGGTTTCGTGAGAAAGCACGCAGGTGCTTTTCAACAACAAGCAGTGGTGAGTGCTTCGTGACTACGAAAGTGAGGGGCTTCACACTTTGGCTCTGGTGGGAAATCCTCCTTCCTTGCTCGTTTCATAAGTATCATTTCTTCTCTCCTTTCATTTCATTTTGTACTCTATTGTTTTCTTGAAATAATTGTATATTTTCTTAATTGTTTTTTGTAGAGAAAGGTTGTTGGGCGTGACCCAACAAAGGAGGAATATGACTATGGGCATAGAGCCTTCCGTCCACAATTGTGGGCGTGGATGCGTACGCGAGGTGTACACTTGGATGAGTCCATTTTGGGGACTCAAGCTGATGAGGTAATATGTTGCCTAAACCATTCTCTTTTCTACGTCTAATTGTATTTCCATGCTTTCCTTACCTTATGCTTGATGGCATGTATGTAGGATGAAAGGGAAGAAGAAGAGGAGGATCCAAATTATTAGTGTGAAGCAAGTGAAGAGGACAAGGAATCGGATAATGAAGATCACTGAGAATTCGATGAGGATTCTAGTTAGACACCCACCTCTTCATACCTCTTTTGTAAAAACTTTATGTATATATTGCCAAAGGCCCAACAATTTCTGAAATATAATAACTTTTTGGGCTCAATTGCATTCTCCACAATGTATGTGTTTCTTGTATTTGTGTTTGTGTTTGTGTTTCTTGTATTTGTATTTGTGTGTTCTCTTGAATCTGAATCTGTGATTCTGTTTTAATTTTAAAAAAAAGAGCTGGGGTAGACTGGGGAGTCCTGTGCAAACTCCCTTATCTACCCCAACTCTTTTTTTGCTGTGTCAGCAAAACGAAAATATTAGTTGTCTGCCCCAACTCTTTTGTTGCTGTGTAGAGCGTTCACTGCTTAGCAAAATGAAAATATTAGTTGCCTGAACAACAAAAATATTAATTGTCTGAGCAACGAAAATAGCAGTGAAATGTAGCGAGTGAAATGTAGCAAAAATATTTTTGCTTCTATTTTCGCTGCTGCAGCGAACCCATTGTTTGCAAAAACGAAAATAGCAGTGTTTCTAGGAGCAAAAAAGGCCCAACACCACCTAGTTGCACTTCTAGTTATAAAAACGCTTCTATTTTCGCTACTAGACCCTCATTCTCTTGCAGTGACATGATCTAACTCACACACATCCCTATCACATACATCATCATCATGTGCACATATGTTAGTGACATCATATGTATGTATATCACTATGATCATATGCATGTGTGTGCAATACATCAATATCATCATGTGTGTGTGTATACAATACATCATCATCCCCATTATAATACAATGAATGAGTCAGTTTAAAAGTAAATAAGAATCAATGAGATGATGGCTAGTCAATGTTGTGGGTGAGTCATAGAAGCTATCAAGGCACATGTGAAACTCAAACTCTTTACATTTTGCTACCATCATACATTTGTGGTAATGGACTTCCTATGCCATTCTGACTCATATGACATAATATTGGGGAGACCCTTCATGAGGGAATCCAAATTGGTGCACATGATTGGGCAGTAGATCACATGTATGTGCGTAGGGATTCACAAATTTTAAAGATAGATCTGAGAACATGGAAAGCACACCCCATGGAAGGGCAATTTGGTAATGATTAAGTCACAAAACGAAGCCGACCACATCTGTACAATTATGCCAGCCCACCGTGGAAAATTCCAAGGAAGAAGAGGAAAGGAAAATGTATGCATCACTTCCTCCTCCAAACTTTAGTGAAAACTAGATGCATATGCTAGCCACCATAGATGTGATGCAACCCAGGGGGACCCAGTATATGTGGAATCTGGAACTATCCCTATACGACCTCTGTCTATATGGTTAATTGGCAAACCATTGATGAAGCTTTAGAAGAGGAGACCTGTAGCATAGAAGGGACCATAACACAAGCCATACCAATGCTCAATGTCTCAGAAGATGGCAAAAATAGAAACGATATATTGCCCGACAAAATGCCCTATTACGAAGAAAACCCACGGATGCCCAGTGTGGCTGAGATATCTTGAGGCCACTAAGGTACACGATGAGTTTTCCAAGGATTGGGGTAAGGATTTGAGTAAGATATCATTGGAGGGAAAACACAAGGAGAAAGTCACCCTTCAAGAACCAGAAACACCTAAGCTTACGAAAGCTGGGCATCGAAAACGGAACAAAGCTTTGGCAAAGCTAAACGTGAGGCTAGAAAGGTCATGGGGGCTAAAACAAAAAGTGAAAATGAGGATAAACCAAACTTGCTCTCAATACCCGACCACTTCAAAACCTGAACACTATTGACGAACGGAAAGTGGTCCGACTAATGGCAACAAGGGTTAAGGAGGATGGGCTATCCACATCATACGATGGCCCGGAGGAGGTCAAGGAAGTTGATATTGTGGGACTAGAGGAGAGGAAGCCAAACCCGTATTCATTGCCAAGGACTTGACATTAGAGCTGAAGAAGATGAGCTTGTTGCCCTCCTTAAGGAATTTAAGGACTATTTCGCTTGGAATTACAAGGAGATGAAGGGTGTACCACACCTGAGGTAGTGCAGCATATGATTCCAATCATGGAAGGATCAAGAACAACCAAGCAAAAACCATACTAGATGAATCCTAACTATGCAACAATTGTAAAGAAGGAAATAGACAAGCTCATTGTTGCTACGGATTTCATCTATGAGATAAAACATACAGATTGGTTGTCACCAATCATAATAGTGCCAAAAAAGAATGGAAAGTAATGTTGATTATATCATATATCCCTGAATGGAAAGAAATGTCGATTATATCGTATATCCCTGAATCCTTTAAAGTGCCAATTTTGTGTCAAACATGGTGTGATATTATGACACATTGTCTCAAAGAAGGGTATATCCACGGATGATATAGCAAGGTCAAGTTGATATTGGAGCTACCACCGCCCACTAATTACAAAGGTGTGCAAAGATTTATGGTTGGGGGCCACATGGGGTATTACCGCCGCTTCATAATTTTCTATCGCCATGCCATTGTACAAGCTACTCATTGTCTTTGAATTGACTGAGGAAGGTCAAGAAGCATTTGATTGATTGAAGCAAGCATTGGCTAGCGCGCCAATTCTACGACCCCCCAATTGGGACCTCATATTTCATGTGTATATTGATGCATCCAACTTTGCTATTAGATGCGTACTAGCCCAGCCCGGTGAGTTCAAATTGGACTATCTAGTTTGCTTTGCTAGTCGTCAATTAAATGAGGTAGAGGTGAACTACACCACCATAGAGAGAGAAGGATTGGCCATGGTTTATGCTATCAAGAAGTATCGACATTACCTATTGGCTAACAAATTCATATTCTTTGTAGACCATCAAGCCTTATTGTACATAGGAAGAATCACACAATGGTTGCTATTATTGTTGGAATTCTAATTTATAGTTATACGATAAGAAAAGGGACATAGCATGTATTAGCCAATCATATGTCAAGAATTCCAAATGGTGGGGAACCAGCAACTAGTGTCGAAGATGATCTCCCTGATGCTTGTTTATTCAAACTAGACATTGTACGCAAATGGAGCGAGGAGATATCTAATTATATAGCTCATGGTTTCCCGCAAGAAACACCCTTGAACAAAGATAAAATGTGGCGGCTTATTAAGCTTGCTGCACCTTATTACGGGAGAACTATATAAGCTAGGTAAAGACAATGTCCTAAGAAGATGTGTGCGAGAAGATGAGTTCGCACGATATTGGATAAAGGTCATTCAAGGATAGCAAGAGGGCATTTTGCTGGTGAGATCACAGCTCGCAAGGTACTTCAAGAGCAGGATTATGGTGGCCTACGTTATTTGAGACGCCATAGAATTTGTGAAAAGGTGCGAAGAATGTCACTATTTTGCTATCCCTTAAAAAAGGACAAGATGCCGCTCACCCATATTATTGTAAGACAACCCTTTGATGGGGAGTAGATTTTGTTGGACCTATTAGTCCCGCGGCACATCCACAAGCCCGATATATGATCGTTGGCCACGGACTATTTCACCAAATGGGTAGAAGCCAGAGCCTCGAAGCGACCTGATGCATGAACAACAGAAAAATTCTTGTACGAGTAAATTATCTTGAGGTTCGGCTGCCCACCATTAGAACTAGTTAGTGATCGCAGCTCACATTTTATTAATGAGGTGATTGATCATTTACCGGCTGGACTCTTAGTGGTCCATTGGAAATCAGCACCTTATTACCCATAGGCTAATGGGTCAAGCAGAGAGTACAAACAAAATTTTGTGTACTATCTTGACAAAAACCTTAGAAGCAAGTCGAATGGACTGAGAACATAAGCTGACAGTAGCCTATGGGCATATCGAACATCATATAAGGTAGCAACGGGATACACTCCCTTCCATCTAGCTTATGGTGTTGAGGCAGCAATGCTTATGGAATACCTAGTTCCAAGCTTAAGGATTGCAGTTCAAGAACATTTGATGAAGAATGCATTAGTTGAAAGGCTAATCAACTTAGAGAAGCTTGATGAGACCAGGCTAATAGCATCGCATCATGGACTCATGGTCGAGAAACTACATAGGAAGCATTGGTTTGACAAAAAATTATAACAAAAGAACTCAAAAACTGGGGACATTGTCCTCATGTATGGTGTAGGAAGCACCAGGAAAAAGAAACTCAAATATAGAGGCCTATGACCCTTCCAAGTGTCTGAAATCACACCTCAGGGGTCGATTAAATTGAGACAGAAGGCGTAGAGATGGAGGGTTACGTCAATGGAAGTAAACTCAAGAAATATTTTGGACCATTGACCCAAGAGATGCTTTTGCAAGAACATCTCTTAAAACAACAAAAAATAGCTCGCAAAGGAAAAAATCTAGAAAGCTCAAGAAGAGGCTAAGGCAACAGAGGCCAAAGCTAAACAATTACTCTAGAAGAGAATGTTGCATGTCAACATGGCTTCCTTGACTTTCTCTGACAAAGAGGAACTGAACATTGAGCCAGCACGATTCATTATGGAACTCTTTATAGCTAAAAGCCATGCAAGGAGGATTGCACTAATAGATACGGGATCAAGTCATAATTTGATCTCATATGAGACATTGGTAGCCTTAGATAGACCACACCTTGAAACCACTCATGCACAAGTACACAGTGTGCACTTGATAACTACGAAAGCTGAGGGATTTTTAAGTGTTAACACTTTTATCAAAAATAATTCCTTGGTTGGGAAAGTGTTTGTCATGCCTGCAGGTTCCATGGAAGAGAAAATGATCCTAGGATGATCCTGGATCTACACCAGCAAATGTAATGTCCAATGGGAGAAGAGGACAGCACTGTTAAATGAGGGTGACAATGTCATGTCCATACCCCTATGGAGCTTGACAAACACAGGGAAAGAGACCAAGATTGAGGAGAGAATGACACCGAGCGCACGGTAACATCAACTCATAAAACAAAACAAGCATAAGTCCCACAAACAATACCCAAAGTCATAGGGTACATAGAAATGGGTGCCCAAAGTTCAACTCAAAAACCAACCCCACAAGAAGAAGAAGGATAATACGGAGACTGTAAGAAAGATTCATAAAGGAGCCAAAAATTAGACTAAGCCTTCACAAGAAGGTTGGCAGTACTCCAGACATACCAACATCCCACAAGGCATTCATAAGAAATGGGAGCAAAAAGATTTACTACGAGCGTAAGGATACTACCAAGGCAATATGCTAGTGTGGGTACCCAAACCCCGCTTAGTGGCCACCATCACAAGTAGTTCCGGTAACAAAGGAAAGGGTAGTAAAAGAATACATGCTTTGAGCTCCCATCCCCAATCGTCGTGCATCGTCTTTCCCGGTTTTTCCAACCATAATCGACTATAATATTAAGGTGGGAGCTTGAACTATTTCTCGTTTCCTTTTCGTATTCTTTTTTCCTTTTTGAACTTATAGTTCTCACGCTTTTTGTATTCTTTTTTGAACTTCACGCTTCACTGGAGTTTCACGGAACTTATAGTTCTCACGAAACAACAAAAACCCGCAACTTCACGCTTCACTGAAGTTTCACGGCTCATGGGATTCCGTCTCACGAAACTCCCTTTCACGTAACCACCTTTCACGAAACCTCATCTCACAAAACCACATCTCACAGGATTCCATCTCACGGAACTCCCTTTCACATAACCACCTTTCACGGCACTCCCTTTCACGTAACCACCTTTCATGGAACCTCCTTTCACGAAATTATATCTTACGGGATTCCGTCTCATGGAACTCCCTTTCATGTAACCACCTTTCATGGAACCTCATTTCACGAAAGTAACTCTCACAAGACTCCGTCTCACGGAACTCCCTTTCACAAAACCTCATTTCACGAAAGTAACTCTCACAAGACTCTGTCTCACGGAACTCCCTTTCATGTAACCACCTTTCACGGAACCTCATTTCATGAAAGTAACTCTCACAAGACTCCATCTCATGAGACTCCCTTTCACGTCACCGTCATTAATGTGACAACTTCTCATGACCTACAGGCTCACGGGACTACCAAAAACCTGTACCTTTACGCCACAACATTCACCTGTCAATGAACACACCTTGTTTATTGCTCCTACATTAACACACTTCTCATCTCAACTAACCGGTTTACCATTAACCCAAAAAAAAAAGGAAAAGAAATGGAATGGTACCTTCCCTACCAGTCGAGAGACTGATGTTCTTTTCATGTACAGATGTCGGCCTCAAACAGAAGCCATAGGGACCCCATCAGTCACCCAAGCCAGCGCTACAGGCTCCCCAACAAGTCAGAAGAAGAAAGCAGTGTGTGGGTACCGAAACTAAATTACTTGGGCCCATATATGCCCAAGCCTTCTATGGGGCCATCATCAGGAGATCCTTTTAACAGCCCATGGAAAGGTCGCACTGCATTACCACTGCCCAGAGTGCCTCCAAATCCTGGAAGAGGCAGAGGTCAAGGAAAAGCTGGAGAAAGTGGGCCTAGGGAGGATGGCACAAATACTTCCAATGAACATCGACACAGAGCTCTATGCCGAATATATCGACTTATGATAAAGGCACCAAACGTGGCACCATCACGAAAATCGACAGCACAGAAGAACTCATTCATGATGCTCTGCAACTCCCACCAACAGTCAAAGTCCACGCCCACGCATTCGACAAAATGCCTTTGGCACTATATTGAAGAAGAGTTTGTATAACTCCAATGGGGCAGAGTACAAGAATATACGGGATGAGGTTACAAAGAAAGCCTGCAGAGCTATGTCACACTGATAATGCAGGTGAAGCCAGTGGATCGTTAAACAGGATAGCTAAAGTACATGAAGAAAAGGAGGACTGGGCGTATTACATTCATAGAGAGATGGCAAACTCTATAAAGGCCCACAAATCCAAAATATGCAACCCTTACCTGCTGACCCAACTCCTAAATCATGTGGCAAAAAGGCCTCTCCTAGAGCCCAAACCAGTAGAACAACTGCAACTGGCACTGTTGCCAGACCAATACTAACAGCTGAAGAAATGCAAGAGGGCCAAGCTGTCCTAGTGGAGACCCAGGCCATTATGAAGGAGATAAGGAAAGAGAGAAAGAAGAAGACAGAAAAGAAAATGAGGGGCGTCATCCCAGACATAGTTGCAAAATCACAAAGGCTAGAGGCTGAGGTCGCACAGGAAATCAGAACATACCAGGAAGCATTGACAGTCAGCAACCAGGCCACACAAGAGCACACACAGCAAGTTACTCCCCCAATGAGCCCAGCATAGCTTATCTTCACGAACCTATCCCCACTTAAGGATTTAGCCTTGGTAGACACACCCGCAGAGATAGAACCAAAACTAGCAACATCAATTCCAGTGCCGGCTGAGGAACCACAAGAAATTGAGACACCAACGGTCCCAGTTCAAGATCCAACATACCACATGGATACAGATAAAAGGACAAGAGATGAAGAGCCATCAAGCCCAAGCAAAAGAAGGCGTTTGGAAGATGAAGGAAGAATATCCTAGCTATCCTTCCTACAAAATGTCGATTATGAACATTTCATGTAGGAAACAATGGAAGGTTTGGATGAACTGTTAAACCTACAATATGCTGGAATTGAAGAAGACAAAAGCACAAGTGCACCATGGAAGCAGGAGCAATAAGTATGGTAATACCACCTCCTCACAACACACATGTTGCATGATCGTAACGTTGCATTTTGGAAGCAGGTTAACAAGTCAAACACATAAGTGCAGACTTTAAAGGACCACTTCACAGCACAGCAGAGGACACCCACAAGGATGTCATAATACTGAAGAGTTTGAAGGTCACTGAGGAGCAAGAGACAAGATACAAGACACTAGAAAGAAATAATGTGGTTCTTAGCCAAACCATTGTTCAAAGAATCAAGGAAAATGTAGACCTCAAAGCAAAGTTGGAACAAGCTAAAGAGCAACTCCATAAGGAGGTCACCCATAACCACGAGCTCACAGCCCTTCATGCCCAGAAAGTACAAGAATTCCAGCAAAAGTCCATGGCAAAAGAAGAAGAGTTGCAAAGCAAGATTCAACAGTTATCCTCAAGTCTGAAAGAAGTGAAAGGCAGAACCACTCACTTACAACAAGAAAGAGAACAAGCAAACAAGGCACATGAAAAAAAAGTGAGAGCACTTAATGATGCCATCAGTGCCAGTCAAGTCGAGATGCAAAAGATGGTATTAGCACACCAAGAGTTGATGGCACAAGTCACCAAGCAATTACAAGATAGTCAGAAACTGGCTGAAAAAAGACTTCAGATAATCACAGAAGCTCAAGAAAGAAAAGCTATAGCCCGTCGTGCCCAAGAGGAAGCAACTCGACAATTCGAGGAATTGGATGCTGTAAGGATGGTCCGTGAAACCGCAATATCAAACCTCCTTAGCAACAATAACTCCCGTCTACAAGAGTTGGAACACCAATTGGCGATACAAGACCAAGGTCAATGGCCAGAGCCTAGAGATGACATGCGCCTACTCCTTGAGCGAGCCTCGGACTTGGGTCAATGGACTTGGGTCAATTGCCAGTAACTCCTCGGGCCCCTCCTCAATCTCTTTCTCTGTTTTTGTTTACACGAACTTTCTTCCTACTTCAATACGATATAAATCTATCTGAGGACCTAGGCGTAGGTGAACTAACCCTCATTAAGCAGAATATTGAACGCAATGCTCACCCCATAATTATAATGGGAATTTTACGAGCGGCCATAGTCTTATCTAATCCACAAGATATCTTCTTTTACCCATTACACCTTCTATTGTGTTAAACCTTCGTAGTGGTGTCAAGTACTCCAAAACTTTGAAATTCTGGACAACAGTGTTAAAAAATTTGACATTTTTGGTCCAAATCACATTCTCGAGACACCGGCCAACTACGAGGTGGTAGTACATAGCTGTCACAGTGGATTATAAGCCATGGGTGGATTGAAGTTTACAATACTCACCAACATCTCAACTTATATGAGTACACCTTATATCACCCTTTTGGAATTCTAAAACTATACTCTAATATTTAGAATCCATGTTAACCAATGTACTCTACAATTTTGATGCCACCCATATTGAATATCCTACCGTAAATCCTAAGGATATCCCTGACCTACACGAGTTTATGAAATCTCACAAGACTACCCACCCACCCCCTAGCACAAGTCATGGTCAGAGGAAGCCTCGTCTTCATCTTCAATTTCCACTTACCCCGTATGTTATAATGTTGCTAGTAAACTCCTTAATCCCTATCCTAATGCCCCACCTACTAACACATCTCATGCCGCTTGCATATTCTCTACTTTCACTCCTCAGCAGGCAGATAGATTTTTCCACTAACCCTCTCGCCCCCCGGAGGAGATATTGGCACCTCACCCATCTCCCCAATAGAAACCTCAGGAGATACGCTATCCTATTCCCCATGACAATATTGAAGCTTTTACTGATGATACAATTTTGGAATCATTGTCTAGTGCAGAATATGAGAGCTTCATTCGCGCTAGCAATCCTCTATTAAAGCCCAATTTGATGTTCAAAGTGCTAATGCAAGTAACACCCTTTGAACCAACTCAAAGGATTCTACCAGAATCCTACTCCAAGGTCACACCAACAAAATAGCATTTTGTGCCATACCCTCTACGACACCTCGCCCAAATTCAGAAGAACTACTTCCATTGGGTGGAGAGGGTACATTATGCGCTAATGTGGTAGAGCACACAAAATTGGCCAATCCCCAATTGGCAGACTTGATGCTGGAAATCAGGATTGTCACTTTCATGATCAGCTATTGCTTTCACAGGTAGAGAAAGGCTCACCCCATACACACAAGAGGCAGCTATGCTACAATTGTCATAGATGAGCCACCACAACCCAAACTAGAGGATTTTGGAATATAGCCAAATTGGCGGAAAGAATACAATTCTAGAGTAAAGCCAAGTCTATGTGCGCGCCACCAACGTAGAGGGTCGACCCATTTTACATGCCCCTTTTAGAGAAGATGGACTCCACTGGAGTTTCAGGAGGCCAAGTAGCACCACTCCCATGTATGGTACAATTTTTCGGTCTTCATGCCAATAAGCTTTCCAGACATACAGGAGCAAAGGAAACAAATGCTTACTTGGATACAAGCAAGGCAACGTATCCCGGACCCAGAAATCATGGGCAAGTGTTCGATTTTTGAAATTGCAGGTGGTCTTGATTGATCAACCCAAAGAGCCCTATGATGGCAATGAAGCTGAGCAACTGAAGTTCGACATGAATCAATGGCCATCTGACACTGGAACATGATGTATTACCAGCGTCTAAGGTGTCTTTCGGTTTACATGCATGTCATGTTCGAAGACATGGTCGACACAGTATTCCGGCGCTCCAACTCAGCCTTTAGATGCACCCTTTAGATGCACCCTCAGGAAGCTTCAGTCTCAACGAAGAAATTTCTAGGTCAGTGTCATGAAACGGCACTATAAAAGTTGTACATTATGAGATATTGGCCACCCAAGGCCTAGTTAAGTAAGTTTTGGGCGCCCAAGTGCGAATAAGGACCAAATATATATAAGGACTTTTCTCATAATGAAAAGACACAATCCCCCTTTGTGCTTTTGAGAGCTCTTCCTTGTGTCTTGAGAGAGAGATTGAGAGAGAGAGAGAGACCATTCTAGCACTTGTGCCTCTTCCATGCTTGTATGATTCATGCTTATGAGAGAGAGAGAGAGAGAGAGAGAGAGAGAGAGAGAGAGAGAGAGAGATTGCCTTATGCAATGGTGTGAGCAACTCTATGATGATAACGTGGAGGTGGAGCTTGGAGGTTTGGAGCTTAACAAGTGAGCCTAGAGGCCTCAAGGGACTAAAGTTCAAAACATTGGTAAGTGCCCTACGATAGTTGTGTTCTATTACTCATCCTTTAGGTGAATGCATTGAGTTCCCTCTTGGAGGTGTGATAGCCCATAACATTTTTGGCTGTTTCTTCCTTCCTCTTGGAGTTTTAGCTCCCATTTCATAAGATTCATGATTGCCCTTGCATTCTAGTAGTGCATTGTGTAGGAAATGAATGGATAAGATTTATGTGAAAATTAAAAATCGTGTGAAATTGGTTGTGTTTGTTGTGTGGTGGAGTGGTCTTATAATAGGGCTTCACTATTTTTTCTAGTTAAATTTTATATTTGCATCATTGGAAGCATCAATGTGAATGAGCAAGTTGGTGTTCTATTTTTCTTCTTTCTAAAAATTCAAAAAAATCAAAAAAATAAGGAGCCATTGACTATCACATTAGTCGTCGACACGGGAAGTCCCATGTGAAATTGCAGGGAAACGTTTACGCCGTGAACCACTTCATGCCACATGAACCGCTTTCGACATAACGCCACAAATCACGGGATTGTCTTTCCAAAAATAGGTAACCTTATCCTGACACCTCTGATGCCACGAAGTTTGACAAGATTAAGAATCGTGAAAGTGTAGAAATTTGTTCACCGACGCGAACTTTTTCAGAATTCTTAATGATGTGAACCAATTCATTCATGACGTGACCCATTTTAGAAAATTTCACGGCGTGAACCATTTTTTATTCACGACGTGAAACCTTATCCCTTCACGGCGTGAACTTTTTCCTGTGATTTTATGCCTTAATCAAATCCGACTCACGAGCTTGGTATAGTCAGGTTAAGGCTCTACGAATGCCTTAAAAAGATTGACACCCATAACAAGGTAACAAGGCGATCTGATTCCAAGAACAAAAAAAAATTAAACACGTGAGAGTGTAGAAATTTGTTCATGACATGAACTGTTTTCCAACACTTCACACCATAGACTGTTCTCTACAATCTCACGGCCTCAGGAACAGATCAACAGAATCTGATCAAAACTTAACTGGGACATCAAAGTAGCTTATCAAATCATACATACATGCACTTAAGATCTGGAAAACTCATCGGATCTTACACCTGACGATAGTGCATCAAATCACCCAGGATCTTCCTATCAAAAAAGTGTGGATTCATGTCACTCAATGAGTACTCACTTGAGTGTCTTAAGAAAGCTAACCAGACCAGTGGTATCATTAATATCACCCGGGGATTTTTTTGTCTCCAACCCAGTCATAACAAAGAGTCATAATGAAGAAGCGCAATCTGCGGGCATGGTTCTATCAACTAGCGCACTGGACTTGGTCCAAGGTAAGAAGTGCATATCCAAACGTTAAATTCAAGGTTATCGAACACCGACACCCCCCGAATGAGATAGGACATGGAAAGTGCGGCGAGGACGGTTCAAGTATTCTTCCCCACCTCAAAAGAAGCAGAGTTAGATCTAAAAAGGATTGAGGTGGAACGATAGCTACTACGAGAGTTAATCTTAAGGAAACAAGAGCTCGATACTCAAAGGCGAGAGCTGAACAAAAGGAGATGGAAAATCTAAACCTACTCCAATCACGAGGTAAGGAGCCGGAATTAGTCAGGGGAAGAAGTGAGGGAGAAATTCCAAACTTAGAACCCATAAATGAGGAGCCCAAAGCTGAGGAAGGGTTTGTAACCGTAGAAGAAGAGGATAATCTAACAAGAGTGGCATGTGAAATGGAGGACCGTCTATACACCAAAAAAGATATTGGGCAGATGATCAATCATCCTACATTTCTATAGGGCATGGAACTTCTAATTCTGCAAAGGCGTACAGAGGCAACTAATGACGACCACTCCAAGGTGCAGTGGGCAGGACCATCCCATGGACCGGAGATACCTAGAAGAGCCAACACAAGAAGAGGACGAGGTCTAGGTAGGGGGGAGCAATTCCTCAAAGACCAAGGGTGGATCCAACCATTGACCTTAATGCATCCACAAGGATGGATCTGTTGAATACTGCTACAAAGATGGGCCGAGAAATGGTTAGGGAACTAGGCACTACTCTAGAATCCCAACCCTCCCAAATGAAGCCACACATCATTTCCAAACTTGTCCAAAAATTCTCTGGGGATGGATATCCTATCCAACATGTAGAGATTTTTGAATCCACATGCGAAACTTGCAGACCTGTCTCAGTGATGTGAAAATGATTCATGCTTTCTCACCGACCCTAGAAGGGAAAGTGCGCATCAGTGGTTCTGAACCCTTAAACTCGAGGATAAGGTTAACTTCACATGACTCAAGAATGTGTTTATGCCTAGCTTTACCAAAAGTGGTAACAAATGGAGCCCTGTGTGAAGAGCTGCACAATATCAAGCAAAAGGAAATGGAGTCGATGAGAGACTATGTGTCTTGACACTTAAGCCCTTAAATTCAAGCTGCAAACTACGAGAGGTTAACTGACGATCAGAGAGACCACAAGATGCATGATTATCTGGTACTAGCCCGACCAACCACTCTTAATGCATGTTGCAAACTAGCAATTGAATATGAAAATAATATGATGGAATTGCCACAGCCGGAAGATGTCAGAATCTCTTCAGCACAATGACTTCTCATGTCTCGAGTCACAAAGAAATTGGAACTCAGAGCAAGCAAGTCGGAAACATGACTGTGGATGAGCTCAGTAATGCAATACTAGATAAATTGAAGGTAAATGAGGGAAGAGAAACATCTAGGCATGGGCATAACCATCTTTATCCTCGCAAGAAATCGATGTGGTGCTCTGTGTGCAGATTGAATCACACTACCACCGAATGTCCACAATTAAGAGCAAGGCCATTACTCTATTGTGCACACTGTGTAAAATTAGGGAATTATGACACTTCAATGTATAGATATCCAAGGTTCCAAACTATGGCACAGTTGCCAGCACACTAGAGCTCCATTGGCTTTACTAGCACCACCTAGAAAAATCACTGCAATTGCAGGACAACCCAACTCTTCCTATTTACCTAGGGGGATGTTCCAGGTACATGACATTTCACCTCTACCACCACAACCACCACAGGCTAAAATCAATGAAGTATTGATTAAAGAGCCATCATAATATATTGATATGGTGTGTGAAGTAGAACTTAGCAGAGAGTACTATGAAGAAGTTGCGGAGGTCACACCAGAATTCTATGTCCTACATAATAACACACCAATACGTGTGTTTCAAACCACGGTACAATGGAAAGGAAAGGACATGAACTCGAATGTAAGGAGAGGACCACTACAATGTTTTGGCTAACGGAGGGCTGCATCGAATCGTTGAGTGCCCTAACAAGAATATGATTCATACGCACCAACCCCAACAAATGACTGCTTCGCCCAATGGCATGCCAATACTCACTTGTACTAAATGTGGTATTGATCAAAGATTGTCCATATCACGCAAGTGGTTCGGCTTCCACTCTGAATCAGGCCACCATAGAGGGGGATCAAAGGATCAACCACAAAGGGCTGGACCTAGAGGAGAAAAGGGAGTAACCATCAACTCCTAAAGGAATCGGTGAGTACCCCAATGCCGATGTGAGGAGATAAGAACGCTCGATGATGCCAGATCCTTAGTAGAAGAATGCCAACGGCTTCATGAAGCCAAGCTAAGGGCTAATCGGGTCAAGGATACAATGTATCCACAAAACGAGCCAAGGGAAAGGGAATTGGACGCACCTACTCCAATTCTAGAAGAAACAGAAGAGGGATCTCAAATAAACACAATTTCCAAGATTTTCGAGGAAAATTTGTAGGGTGAGTCCATCCATTCCGTCTCCCTAGGCGAGACACACACCTGGGGAGAACCCTCAATTTCCAGAGAACCCAAAGACATAGGAAGTCTCGTGCGGCTGTACCATCTAACGCATGTACAAACGCCATTAGGGCAACTGCTATGGAGTTCACCAACCCTATGAACAGACATGAAGGAATGGATAGAAGGCAAACTAAGGCCAGCCGATACTACAGAGGAGGTTTTTCCACCTCTGGCAAAAAGAACCCTAAGACACACAAGGAAAACCCGAGTCATTTTTTAGATACTAGTTAATCAACTACTGGGACGTTAATATTACGAAAGTGACAACACAAAAGCTAAAATCTCGATTCATCATGAGGGGTACCAGGCATTGGCTATTCTAGATGGTGGGGCGGGGTTTAGCATCAACACAAAATGTTGCTGGGAAAACTGGGGAAAACCCGATCAAAAAAAGGCAGATCTAATCGTTAAAATGGCTGACGAGACATCTTCAAGGCCCATTGGACTTCTAGAGAATGTGAGACTCAACCTCTTTACGTTTTGCTACCATCATACATTTGTGGTAATGGACTTCCTGTGCCAACCTGACTCACATGACAATATATTGGGGAGACCCTTCATGAGGGAATCCAAATTGGTGCATGATTAGGCATTATTAGATCACATGTATGTGCATAGGAATTCACAAATTTTAAAGATAGATCTGAGAACATGGAAAGCACACCCCATGGAAGGGAAATTGTTTGGTAATGATTAAGTCAAAGTGGACCACATCTGTACAAATATGCCAGCCCACGGTGGAAAATTCCAAGGAAGAAGAGGAAACGGAAATGTATGCATCACTTCCTCCTCCAGACTTCAGTGAAAACTGGATGCATATGCTAACCACCTACGGGTGCCTTTTTTCACTACCATTAAACATTAAGGTTTCACAACCACCTACTAGTGCCTTTTCTCACTACCAATTAAGGTTTCACAACCATTCACTACCATTCAAATGACAATAAATGGTTGATATTTAACTTAATTACAAGAAAACAAATTATAGATTTCTTCCATAAAAGTTATCCAAGCATAAATCTCTTAATCCTCTCTAATTATTACTAATCAACACTAAGGGTTAGGCATTAATTAAATAAAATTAATCCTCTAATAATGATCATAATCAACACTAAGGAATTAGCATTAATTAAATAAAATTTATGCTCTAACACCAAAAGAATAACCCATAGTACAAATCCACTTACATGTGTGTCAGCCAAGACCGATGCTCACAAAAAAAAGGCTTGAGAAATATGTTCGATGCACTACAAAATCACATACACCATTCAATGTACACACAAGCATCCCACAAGAACATAGAATGGTTTGGTTAGCACGTGCCACCACCCAACATGGGCTCTAAACCATACGCAATGGTAAGCCGCCCCCAAGCTAGAGACCTTCACAACACTAGAAGCTAAGTCCTTTGGGAAGCCCCTCTCCGAAGGTAGCATTCCACACATAAGTTCCCAATACAAATGAGCCACAATCCCAACTATATAGCCCAAGAGTGGCTTACCAGTGTGTATGCAAGCTTTTGTATTCAACCTCCGGTTGGGATGCAAGTGCGAGCTGAACACTTCTATGTTCATATGGATATTCATGCATACTCATTGCATGGTGTACAATGATTGTAGTGCTTCAAACATGCTTCTTGGGATTTCTTTTGTGAGCATCAATCTTGGGTGTATGGCTATAAGTGTATTTAAATTACCCATGTCTTACTATGGGGTGTTCTAAGAAGGATATGTTAACCACTCCGCTGGTTAACATGGTGTTGTCAGCCCGTCCTACCATAAGGCGCTTCGCCATCTTAACAGAAGCATATCTTAATGGTTTTGTCAGCCCATCCTACCATAAGGCGCTTCGCCATCTTAACAAAAGTATTTTCCCAAAATTTCCTTTTAAGTGAGAGTGACAAACCAAATAATCCACTTAAACAAGTCATTCTTAGTGCTCTATGTTTGTGTATTATCTTTTTTCCCAAAATTTCCTTTCAAGTGAGAGTGACAAACCAAATAAGCCACTAAAACAAGGCATTCTTGTCTCCTTGGATTAGACCAAAAAGGAGGAGCGGACTCCTCTATCTCAAGCTCTAGTGAACAATATCAATAAATCCTATTCTCTCTGGCAATTCCCTCTACATGCCCCTACTCACGTGGAGTCTCCACCTCATGCGATGTGATGAGACTCAGAACTGGATGATCGCAATCCTCATGGCATGTGATATGTATCTATGAAGATAGCATGGTGGCTTGTGAGAATGAATCATTGCATGAGGTGGAGTCTCCACCTCATGCGATGTGATGAGACTCAGAACTGGATGATCGCAATCCTCATGGCATGTGACATGTATCTATGAAGATAGCATGATGGATTGTGAATGAATCATCCTCTATAAGCCTAATAAAGTGGTCGTGATAAAACTGCATCTTTGTAGGAAGCTACAGTGGATCCACCCACGTGACATGGTCTACAATTTGAAGTGGTCGCTCGAATGAGGCCATTAATGTACTAGCACAAGTGAAAGGATATAGTGGTGCATCTATATTGGAATGGGGGCAGGTGATCCATATGAAGCCCATGTGAGAGGAACCACTTTGTAACCCTCAAATACCAAACCCTATCTCTCTCATCTCAGCTAGTCACCTAGATAACTCTCCAAGGGAGCATGTCTTTGTCCAAGTTGTAGATGCGGCATATAAAGGTCATTGTGTGGAAGAGGGCACGAAGGTTGCTCCAAATTCTGCAAGAATAATGGAGGGCTTACTCTTAATTTTTCGTGAGGACATCATGACTTGAAATCTTTATCCTCTCCTTGAACCATCCTCCTCGAGGCCTATTCCCAAAAATGAAGCCCCATAGATCACAGCAAGTGTCACATGACTCAAAAATCCACCCCTTAGTGTTAGGCTCCCAAAAGTGAGTGTGGAAGCACTCTCACACTCCAATCGAGCCATGGTGTCACACCCTCTCATCAAAGTGAGCCTAGGCCATTGGGGTGGTCACATATAGTGAAGTAGGGTCAAGAAAAAAAGATGAGACATTGTCTACTTGATCTCCTGCATATGTGAGGCTCAGTCTCTGCTGAAAGCCACTATGCATGGAGTGTTAAAGATCATAACCTTGGTCTTGCTAAGGTTAACAATGAGATCCCATGCCTACAATGCCATCAAGTAGTTAAATTTGAGATGAGTACTATATCATCTCTGCATAGAGCAAATTGGGTACCAACTAACAATGAGATCCCATGCCTACAATGCCATCAAGTGTGTATGTAATTAAATTTGAGATGAGTACTATATCATCTCTGCATAGAGCAAATTGGGTACCAACTAACAATGAGATCCCATGCCTACAATGCCATCAAGTGTGTATGTAGTTAAATTTGAGATGAGTACTATATCATCTATGCATAGAGAAAATTGGATACCAACGTATCACATAACATGGAGCGTAGCCCACCAAGTCTAACAATGAAGTCAGAGATCTCATTTATGTAAAGGCCAAAGAGTGTCGGAGAGAGAACATCTCTACTTCACCCCTATGGTGCTAGTGATTGCATTCACATGGGCTCTCTCTGTCAGACCGACTCATACAATGCATGACTCCCCATATTATCTCCACTAGAATGGCCAAATCCTAAAGGTGTCTAAGAAGGCGTTCTCAAAGGATACAGTATCAAAGGTCTTATAAAAGTCCACAAAATAGCAATAGAATTTCCGCCCTTTGACCGAGCTTCTCAATGACGGCTCTCAATGTAAAATTATGATCTAGGGTGGAATAGGTCCTTTGAAAACCTATCTATACATTGACTCTGGGCCATGTGTCTCTACAAAGTCTCTAACCTCAAACTCTAGTATCAACCTATAAAGTTTGGCCAATGCATGGCCAATCATGATGGTGTGTAGTTGTTTGGATCTAATGGGTCCTGGCCTTATGGATCGACACAATGGTGTCAAGACCAAGGGAGTGGAAAATCTTAGCAAAGAGCTATGTTAAACATATCAGCCTACTAGGAGGGGAGCCAAGGTATCACAGGATAGAGTGACATGCTCAGCTAGTATGTGCTTGTGGTCCTAGGTCTTCCCATGCAGCAATTTATGTCAAATTTGTGGGGGTGAGGTCAGGAATGCGGTAGAGATTTTTAGCGTTGATGTGTCGAATGGTCGGATTTGTGATGGGGTGAATGGCATGTCCTCAAGATGTTTTAGCCAAGCATCACTACTATTTTCACTCAAAAAGGATCAGTAGAAGTCATCCTCACACTTGACCAAAAACGACACCTTGTTACGATGGTGGTGTGAAGTAATTTTTGTGAACTCTCTGAATGCACAGAATAAAAGCTCGAATTGAAAAAGTAGGAAGTGGTAAATAAAGACATCAATATGTTTTTTTGGTAGGAAATAAATCGGTGTCTATGGGAGTGTAGACAATATGCATTTTAATTATGTGTTCCTCATATTTGTAAATATGGCATGTGGTATTTGCATTTATTTGGGGGTACAAGGGGTTTTAAAGGTCTTGGCACCCTTATGTCAAAAGGGAGTGAATAAGGTAAAAATCAATGGAAGGGAAAATAACATATACCCAAATATACCCAAGGGAATTCCAAAAATAAGAGGCTTATGACCATTGATGAAATAAGGTGGCAATCAAAATAAATTGATCCAAAAAAAAAAGGGAAGGTTGAGAGGCAACAACTGCAAAAAGTTCAGAAAATGCGCTAAAGAGAGGAGCCACAACCGATCAGAGATGGGAAATTAAGGAAGCAAAGGAATGGTGATGCAACTGCAGAGAAAGATTTGGATAAAATAGAGGATGCATGATATCAGCACAGCTGGAGGGCTTCTCGGCTGCACAGAACTTTCTTTAAAAAATACTATTATTTTCCTACGTTTTTTTTTTGGTCATAATTGCGTGAGGAGACTGCGCGCAGAGATAGCTAATTGGATGTGAATGTCCCCCCCCCCCCCCCCCCCCCCCCCCCCCCCAAAAAAAAAAAAACCTCTTATCTTATTTCCGCCTTTTGTCCAAAAGTTCGTGGCAATGAAGGGGGGGGGGGGGGGGGTGGGGGGTCGTCGTGAGACTAGGCCACTTGGTATCCACCAGATTGCAGATCCCCATAGCAATGGTTTGAATGGAACTTTGTTTGAGGAGAATAGTTATTTTTTTTAAGAAACATTTTGGTTTAAATCGCTAACCTTTCAAGACCTTCAAGATCATGAATATTATCAAGCTGATTATGATGTCCGTGAAGAGCCATACTATACCTCTAATGTCCACTTAGGATATAAGAGATAACGAGACTTTGTGTGAAGAGGAAATTTTGTGAAGAAGGAAGAGGGAGCTATTACTTCTCAGCCTTAAATCACTTCGTGGTGTTGTTGTCAGAGGATCTCTCTCCTACTAGAATTCTCCTTTGTTTTGGACTGTGTGTTGATATCGTATAAAATCAAGATGGAAAAATCAACCATACAATTAACAAGAAGCTGGCTATTATAAGCACGTGTTTTTTTTTTTGGATTAGAGATCTTCTAAAAATTTTATCTGTTGGAAAAAGTATTTTGTTAACATGATCCTTTCCCTAATATTGGACACTGAAATCACTAAAGTAGAATGTGTCGTGTTTTCTCCTTCCGTGTTTTTTTCCTTCAAAACTGATACGAGTGGTTTCTTCTTTTGCAAGTACCAGATACACTACAAATCATTGAGGTGGAGTCTCATCTCCCAGATGAAGTCTATCATATTGAGTTACATGAGGAGGAAGCCATATTTTGAATGCCCATTCTTGTAATAACCTAATATTGAGGATCATTTGTAATAAGAGTGAATCCCATACTTCAGTTTGATGACATAGTTTGATATTATTGATATCCAAGGCTCTTGTTCTTCAAATATGTGTCAGTAATCGTTTATTGTCCAATATTTTGATCATTGATGAAGTGGATGTGATGTGGTATAAGGGTATATAGAGGCTTCATGGTGCTCTATCAATTCTTTACATTCTGTTTTGGTGCCCCCACTAAGGAGTCTTCGTGGGAATTAAGGTGACTAGGGCAAGAACTCAAAGATAAGTGTGTACATGATCCATAATGGCTCTGGATTTTCCTAAACTCTTTGGGCTACCAAATGAGGATGCGGGCCATTTTATTGAATATTTAGAATTTACAACTTTAATGAAAGATAAAGACACTCCAGAAGTTTTGTTACAAATTTATGCTTATTGTCTCAAGGGAGAGGCAAAAACATGCGAGTTTTTGTTCAAAATTTCCGAAACTCTCACACTCCTCCTTGTGAACCAGAATATAAAGAAGTGAAGGCCGCTTTCTTGTCACAATATGCTAGGGAGAGGGATCGTGATGGGATATGGAGAGAGCTTTGCAATTATCAACAAGCATATAATCAAGAGGTGGATCAATATATGATTCAGTTCACTAAATTATGGAATAATTGGAGAGCCACTTTGCACCCTAAAGTTCTACCCAAAATGATAAAGAAAGAGAGATTTGTGGCCGAGGGCTGAAACCAGATATCAAATTGAAAGTGGAACTGAAGAATCCTCTCCATTTTAATGAAACTGTTCGGTTTGCTCGAGAAAAAGAATGGAAAATGAAAAGACATGGTCAATTAAGGTTGCATGAAGGATCAACACACAAGCCTATTACCAATGAAGTCATTCCTACTACTAAAGAAGAACCAACTCCTCTTCAATCAAAGGAAAAGGATGATTCCTTGAAAGAGGAATTACATGAAGTTATTGAATTGATGAAAAATATGAGTCTTACCCTGGTTGGTGGTACAGGTAGAGGATGAGAAAGAGGATCAAATGGTGGTAGAGGAATAGGTTCTCAATCAAACCAAAATGGACGAGCTTCATGGCAAGGAGCAAGGTGTCGTGGAGTATATCCAATGAATGTACATTGCTATAATTGTGGAGAATGGAGACATTATAGTACCTATTGTGATAAACCTCATCGCATGGGAGGAGATATGTTTCCTTTACCTCAAAACTTAAACAACATAGCAAATGATTTTGGAGTAGAGATCAAAGATGTTCCTCAACCCAGTAGCAGTGGTACTACTACTGATGAGAAAGGAAAAGGTAAACCATTAGGTCTTATTGGTTTTGAGGAGGAACCAGAAGTAATGCCCGTAGAGCAAGAAGAACAAGAGCTTCTATCGATGGAGAGGCTGAACCCAGCTCAAAGAGAGGGAAACAAGAGATAACAAAACAGTCAAAGAAGAAAGCGAGGAAACCAAGAAGATGATTCAATGTAACAGATTTGCCTTTGGGAAAGGAACAGGAAGATTATGATCTGATAAAAGATTTGTCTCAACAAAAAGTTGATATTACTTTTGGTCAGATAATGGGAATGTGTCCAAAGCTAAAAAAGGAGTGGAAACAAGCAATGAATCCCAGTAAAAAAGTTGTTCCATGACCATTGAAAGGAGTAATGTCTGTAGAAGAATTACCAGATATTTTCCATATGTTGAAGCTTGGCATGAAGGAATAGGGTTGGGAGAAGCTTATATTGATGGAGCAGCTCAAATTTATGTGATCACTCAATCTTGTATGGAGAAACTTGGTTTATAGATTGCTTCCCAATCTAGTTTTAGAATCAAATTAGCAAATCATGCTAAAGTAAAATGTCTAGGCGTTGTAGTAACTAATCTTGATGTGGAAGTTTTTAATGTACACTGTAAAATCAACATGCATATCCTCTCATTTTAGGGCGACCATGGTTGCAAAAAGTGGGTGCCATTCAGAATTGGGAAAAAGGAATAATAACTATACATATAGGTAGTGGAAAAAGAATGAGTTTCGATATGGTAAATCGTATGGAGTTGAACGAGGAAGATGAAAGAAGTACTGAAGAAGAGGAGACAGAAAGTGAAAGTGAAGCAGAAAGTGATGATTCTGAGATAGAAAATGGATAGGTGTCTTTCATCCTTGGAGAAGAAGATCCATAGGAAGTTCAACTCACAACTATACACGAAGCAGAAGAGGAAGAAAGATTTGAAACCATGGAGAATCTAATGCAACCAAAGACTTCCCAACCTCAACCATACAATTAACAAGAAGCTGGCTATTATAAGCACAAGTTTTTTTGGGATTAGAGATCTTCTAAAAAATTTATCTGTTGGAAAAAATAATTTGTTAACATGATCCTTTCCCTAATATTGGACACTGAAATCACTAAAGTAGAATGTCGTGTTTTCTGCTTCCGTGTTTTTTTCCTTCAAAACTGATACGAGTGGTTTCTTCTTTTGCAAGTACCAGATACACTACAAATCACTGAGGTGGAGTCTCATCTCCCAAATGAAGTCTATCATATTGAGTTAACCTAATATTGAGAATCATTTGTAATAAGAGTGAATCCCATACTTCAGTTTGATGACATCGTTTGATATTATTGATATTCAAGGCTCTTGTTCTTCAAATATGTGTGAGCAATCGTTTATTCTCCAGTATTGTGATCATTGATGAAGTGGATGTGATGTGGTATATAGAGGCTTCATGGTGCTCTACCAATTCTTTACATTCTGTTTTGGTGCCCCCACTAAGGAGTCTTCGTGGGAATTAAGGTGACTAGGGAAAGAACTCAAAGATAAGTGTGCACATGATCCATAATGGCTCTGGATTGTCCTAAATTCTTTGGGCTACCAAATGAGGATGCGGGCCGTTTTATTGAAGATTTGGAATTTACAACTTTAATGAAAGATAAAGACACTCCAGAAGTTTTGTTACAAATTTAAGCTTATTGTCTCAAGGGAGAGGTAAAAACATGCGAGTTTTTGTTCAAAATTTTCGAAACTCTCACACTCCTCCTTTTGTGAACCAGAATATAAAGAAGTGAAGGCCGCTTTCTTGTCACACAATATGCTAGGGAGAGGGATCCTAATGACGGGATATGGAGAGAGCTTTGCAATTATCAACAAGCATATAATCAAGAGGTGGATCAATATATGATTCGGTTCGCTGAATTATGGAATAATTGGAGAGCCGCTTTGCACCCTAAAGTTCCACCCAAAATGATAAAGAAAGAGAGATTTGTGGCTGAGGGCTGAAACCAGATATCAAATTGAAAGTGGAACTGAAGAATCCTCTCCATTTTAATGAAACTGTTCGGTTTGCTCGAGAAAAAGAATGGAAAATGAAAAGACATGGTCAATTAAGGTTGCATGAAGGATCAACACACAGGCCTATTACCAATGAAGTCATTCCTAGTACTAAAGAAGAACCAACTCCTCTTCAATCAAAGGAAAAGGATGATTCCTTTAAAGAGGAATTACATGAAGTTGTTGAATTGATGAAAAATATGAGTCTTAACCTGGTTGGTGGTACAGGTAGAGGATGAGAAAGAGGATCAAATGGTGGTAGAGGAATAGGTTCTCAATCAAACCAAAATGGACGAGCTTCATGGCAAGGAGCAAGGTGTCGTGCCCAGTAGCAGTGGTACTACTACTGATGAGAAAGGAAAAGGTAAACCATTAGGTCTTATTGGTTTTGAGGAGGAACCAGAAGTAATGCCCGTAGAGCAAGAAGAACAAGAGCTTCTATCGATGGAGAGGCTGAACCCAGCTCAAAGAGAGGGAAACAAGAGATAACAAAACAGTCAAAGAAGAAAGCGAGGAAACCAAGAAGATGATTCAATGTAAGAGATTTGCCTTTGGGAAAGGAACAGGAAGATTATGATCTGATAAAAGATTTGTCTCAACAAAAAGTTGATATTACTTTTGGTCAGATAATGGGAATGTGTCCAAAGCTGAAAAAGGAGTGGAAACAAGCAATGAATCCCAGTAAAAAAGTTGTTCCATGACCATTGAAAGGAGTAATGTCTGTAGAAGAATTACCAGATATTTTCCATATGTTGAAGCTTGGCATGAAGGAATAGGGTTGGGAGAAGCTTATATTGATGGAGCAGCTCAAATTTATGTGATAACTCAATCTTATATGGAGAAACTTGGTTTATAGATTGCTTCCCAATCTAGTTTTAGGATCAAATTAGCAAATGATGCTAAAGTAAAATGTCTAGGCGTTGTAGTAACTAATCTTGATGTGGAAGTTTTTAATGTACACTGTAAAATCAACATGCATATCCTCTCATTTTAGGGCGACCATGGTTGCGAAAAGTGGGTGCCATTCAGAATTGGGAAAAAGGAATAATAACTATACATATAGGTAGTGGAAAAAGAATGAGTTTCGATATGGTAAATCGTATGGAGTTGAACGAGGAAGATGAAAGAAGTACTGAAGAAGAGGAGACAGAAAGTGAAAGTGAAGCAGAAAGTGATGATTCTAAGATAGAAAATGGATAGGTGTCTTTCATCCTTGGAGAAGAAGATCCATAGGAAGTTCAACTCACAACTATACATGAAGCAGAAGAGGAAGAAAGATTTGAAACCATGGAGAATCTAATGCAACCAAAGACTTCCCAACCTCAACCATACAATTAACAAGAAGCTGGCTATTATAAGCACGAGTTTTTTTGGGATTAGAGATCTTCTAAAAAATTTATTTGTTGAAAAAAATATTTTGTTAACATGATCCTTTCCCTAATATTGGACACTGAAATCACTAAAGTAGAATGTGTCGTGTTTTCTGCTTTCGTGTTTTTTTCCTTCAAAACTGATACGAGTGGTTTCTTCTTTTGCAAGTACCAAATACACTACAAATCACTGAGGTGGAGTCTCATCTCCCAAATGAAGTCTATCATATTGAGTTAACCTAATATTGAGAATCATTTGTAATAAGAGTGAATCCCATACTTCAGTTTGATGACATCGTTTGATATTATTGATATTCAAGGCTCTTGTTCTTCAAATATGTGTGAGCAATCGTTTATTCTCCAGTATTGTGATCATTGATGAAGTGGATGTGATGTGGTATATAGAGGCTTCATGGTGCTCTACCAATTCTTTACATTCTGTTTTGGTGCCCCCACTAAGGAGTCTTCGTGGGAATTAATGTGACTAGGGCAAGAACTCAAAGATAAGTGTGTACATGATCCATAATGGCTCTGGATTGTCCTAAATTCTTTGGGCTACCAAATGAGGATGCGGGCCGTTTTATTGAAGATTTGGAATTTACAACTTTAATGAAAGATAAAGACACTCCAGAAGTTTTGTTACAAATTTATGCTTATTGTCTCAAGGGAGAGGTAAAAACATGCGAGTTTTTGTTCAAAATTTTCGAAACTCTCACACTCCTCCTTTTGTGAACCAGAATATAAAGAAGTGAAGGCCGCTTTCTTGTCACACAATATGCTAGGGAGAGGGATCCTAATGACGGGATATGGAGAGAGCTTTGCAATTATCAACAAGCATATAATCAAGAGGTGGATCAATATATGATTTGGTTCGCTGAATTATGGAATAATTGGAGAGCCGCTTTGCACCCTAAAGTTCCACCCAAAATGATAAAGAAAGAGAGATTTGTGGCCGAGGGCTGAAACCAGATATCAAATTGAAAGTGGAACTGAAGAATCCTCTCCATTTTAATGAAACTGTTCGGTTTGCTCGAGAAAAAGAATTGAAAATGAAAAGACATGGTCAATTAAGGTTGCATGAAGGATCAACACACAGGCCTATTACCAATGAAGTCATTCCTACTACTAAAGAAGAACCAACTCCTCTTCAATCAAAGGAAAATGATGATTCCTTGAAAGAGGAATTACATAAAGTTGTTGAATTGATGAAAAATATGAGTCTTGACCTGGTTGGTGGTACAGGTAGAGGATGAGAAAGAGGATCAAATGGTGGTAGAGGAATAGGTTCTCAATCAAACCAAAATGGACGAGCTTCATGGCAAGGAGCAAGGTGTCGTGCCCAGGCTGAACCCAGCTCAAAGAGAGGGAAACAAGGAGCAAGGTGTCGTGCCCAGGTTGAACCCAGCTCAAAGAGAGGGAAACAAGAGATAACAAAACAGTCAAAGAAGAAAGCGAGGAAACCAAGAAGATGATTCAATGTAAGAGATTTGCCTTTGGGAAAGGAACAGGAAGATTATGATCTGATAAAAGATTTGTCTCAACAAAAAGTTGATATTACTTTTGGTCAGATAATGGGAATGTGTCCAAAGCTGAAAAAGGAGTGGAAACAAGCAATGAATCCCAGTAAAAAAGTTGTTCCATGACCATTGAAAGGAGTAATGTCTGTAGAAGAATTACCAGATATTTTCCATATGTTGAAGCTTGGCATGAAGGAATAGGGTTGGGAGAAGCTTATATTGATGGAGCAGCTCAAATTTATGTGATAACTCAATCTTATATGGAGAAACTTGGTTTATAGATTGCTTCCCAATCTAGTTTTAGGATCAAATTAGCAAATGATGCTAAAGTAAAATGTCTAGGCGTTGTAGTAACTAATCTTGATGTGGAAGTTTTTAATGTACACTGTAAAATCAACATGCATATCCTCTCATTTTAGGGCGACCATGGTTGCGAAAAGTGGGTGCCATTCAGAATTGGGAAAAAGGAATAATAACTATACATATAGGTAGTGGAAAAAGAATGAGTTTCGATATGGTAAATCGTATGGAGTTGAACGAGGAAGATGAAAGAAGTACTGAAGAAGAGGAGACAGAAAGTGAAAGTGAAGCAGAAAGTGATGATTCTAAGATAGAAAATGGATAGGTGTCTTTCATCCTTGGAGAAGAAGATCCATAGGAAGTTCAACTCACAACTATACATGAAGCAGAAGAGGAAGAAAGATTTGAAACCATGGAGAATCTAATGCAACCAAAGACTTCCCAACCTCAACCATACAATTAACAAGAAGCTGGCTATTATAAGCACGCATTTTTTTGGGATTAGAGATCTTCTAAAAAATTTATCTGTTGAAAAAAATATTTTGTTAACATGATCCTTTCCCTAATATTGGACACTGAAATCACTAAAGTAGAATGTGTCGTGTTTTCTGCTTCCATGTATTTTTCCTTCAAAACTGATACGAGTGGTTTCTTCTTTTGCAAGTACCAGATACACTACAAATCACTGAGGTGGAGTCTCATCTCCCAAATGAAGTCTATCATATTGAGTCAACCTAATATTGAGAATCATTTGTAATAAGAGTGAATCCCATACTTCAGTTTGATGACATAGTTTGATATTATTGATATTCAAGGCTCTTGTTCTTCAAATATGTGTGAGCAATCGTTTATTCTCCAGTATTGTGATCATTGATGAAGTGGATGTGATGTGGTATAAGGGTAGAAGTGGCCGAGAGCTGAAACCAGATATCAAATTGAAAGTGGAGCTGAAGAATCCTCTCCATTTTAATGACACTATTCGGTTTGCTCGAGAAAAAGAATGGAAAATGAAAAGACATGGTCAATTAAGGTTGCATGAAGGATCAACACACAGGCCTATTACCAATGAAGTCATTCCTACTACTAAAGAAGAACCAACTCCTCTTCAATCAAAGGAAAAGGATGATTCCTTGAAAGAGGAATTACATGAAGTTGTTGAATTGATGAAAAATATGAGTCTTAACCTGGTTGGTGGTACAGGTAGAGGATGAGAAAGAGGATCAAATGGTGGTAGAGGAATAGGTTCTCAATCAAACCAAAATGGACGAGCTTCATGGCAAGGAGCAAGGTGTCGTGGAGTATATCCAATGAATGTACATTGCTATGTGGAGAATGGAGACATTATAGTACCTATTGTGATAAACCTCATCGCATGGGAGGAGATATGTTTCCTTTACCTCAAAACTTAAACAACATAGCAAATGATTTTGGAGTAGAGATCAAAGATGTTCCTCAACCCAGTAGCAGTGGTACTACTACTGATGAGAAAGGAAAAGGTAAACCATTAGGTCTTATTGGTTTTGAGGAGGAACCAGAAGTAATGCCCGTAGAGCAAGAAGAACAAGAGCTTCTATCGATGGAGAGGCTGAACCCAGCTCAAAGAGAGGGAAACAAGAGATAACAAAACAGTCAAAGAAGAAAGCGAGGAAACCAAGAAGATGATTCAATGTAACAGATTTGCCTTTGGGAAAGGACAAGAGACTAATCCCTCGGTTCAATGCTTTTTTTCTCATTGAGAGGCACAACCGTTGATTCTTTTCTAGAGAACAAGACTATCCAGGATTTACTTCATCTATCGTACCATAACAGAATTGAGTCTCATTTTAGGGATCCATTAGTTCAACCTAACCCCATCGAGTCCCATGGATTAGCCAACCGCCCAACAACTGTAGTGATAGGATCCATTTAGGAATTTGGTTATGTTTTTCCCCGGGTACCAGGGAAAAGAGTTCCAAGGCCCCCTAGCCGGCGCTTCATGCAAACTTCAAGATAGTCACACCACTTACACACCCAATATGAAATTGCCTGCTGTCTGTAGGTTTCACAGATTCAGCTATCTTTAAAACAATATTTTAATGAAACCATAGTATCACTGATCATAATCCTCCAAAATATCCGGTTGAATTCTAATTTTCAATCATTCTTTCATCGGTGTACCTATGGTGGCAGCATTGGCAACCAAAACGCTCTCACACCACCTGTTCACTCAGGGGCCTTTTCAATAGTTCCTAGCTCATAGTACCTCGAAATATATTCACTTATAAAAATCCATATGGACTCTCCGTCGAAGATCAGCAAGATCAACCAACAGATCCATATAAAAGAGCCATGGACTCATTCGTTGAGGATCAGCAAGGTCAATCAACCAGATCCATACCCGAGTTCAGAAAACAACTCTAACACCTTGTTCCATTTTCTTCCTCAACGCACGTGTGGGTATCTTCGGCGCGACCGAGCACCGTATGGTCGGCACCCTCTAGGATCCTTCGCAGATCACCTAGCTCTTCACTCATAGGTTGCTTCCTTGGTCCCTCATCCACCGCCGGAAGCTCACCATTTAAATCGAACCAAGACCTCGATCGACCTTGCTACGCCAGACGTCCTCCGTTGACTCTCCGCCGTTAGCTTGCAACTTTATCACTTTGGTCTCCACGACCTCATTCACAAGATGGTCAAAATGATTTTCCAGCATTATTGACATAAAACAGTCATTTAAAAACAGGTCATAAATACAATTGATGCCATGTGTACAAAAATGTTCGGTGATTAAAGGTGGTCAAAATATTCTCTAGAAGATGCCTTTTTGTACTTTTCATTCCCAAAAAGTGGGGGGGGGGGGGGAAGTTTTTGAAATTTCGGACATCCCTAACTTCTACATATGAGCTCAAAATTTGTCAGAGATTAGAGATCCAGAATCTACTTGCTTAGCTCTTTCCATAGATATGTCACATGATATGGTTTTGCCCACTCAATTTTAAATTCAATTTTGGTGGGAAACTTTAAAATTCAAACTTCTAGCCATTTGAAGAATAAGAAGGTATCTAAAGTCAAAGAAACTTAACATTTTAACAAAAAGTCATTAAAATCATAATATGGCAGCTTAAAGGGCCCCTATAGACCTCAACCTTCCCCTAATGTTTACATCACCTCACATCCCATGCACTTTCATTTACATCACACCATATCTTATCACATCCACTCACATCTTATCACATCTCATTCACATCTATTCACATTTGGTAACATTTTCTATCTTTGATACCGATGGGACTTTTCTAAAATTATGCCAATTGCTTGGCCTAGTTAAAGGTACTTTTTCTCGATGGATATTTTCATATTCTTTCTCAAATTTCTCAAGTGAAATATATTCAATATTCTTCTTTTGATTGAGTAAAAGATTCATGAGATTTACAAAAATCAATTATACGCATATTTCCCAATAATGCTCAAAATTTCACTTTTGATAAATACTCATAGTTTGAATTATGCTAAAAGTTTCTCTTTTTCCATTTAATTTCTTGGATCTCAAATATCATGGGAATTCCTCTTTTTGCATTTAATTGATTGAATTCCAAATGTCATGGGAATTCCTCTTTTATCATTTAAAAATTTCTCATGCATAAAATAAGTTCATCTAAAATTCCTCTTTGAATTCAAATAAAAATATCCATTAATTCAAATATGCCAAGAATTTCACTTTTACCATTTAAATGATTGAATTCCAAATGTCATGGGAATTCCTCTTTTATCATTTAAATTTTCTCATACATAAATAAATTTATCTGAAATTTCTCTTTAAATAAAAATATTTATTATATTAATATACCAAAATTTCTCTTTTTCCCTTTAATTACATGGATCTCCATTATCATGGGAATTCCTTTTTTATCATAAAAATAAAATTACCAAAAATTTCTCTTTTCTTTAATTAATTAGTTATGCATAAACACTAAAAATTAGTTTTCCATGAATGTGATGAAAATTATTCTTTTAGCATAGGATGACCAATTCTAAAATATGGTAGGAAGTCCTCTTTTCACATTATGCATAAAAATGATCTATGTATTAATTTTTAAATTTTTTACCATAGCTTCGCTGCCATTACGGATAATTTTTAATTTTTTTGGAAAGAATAAGACTTTGTAGTACATGATAGAATAACTATCATTAGACCTAATCCAATTTATGAAATTAAATCATAAGTTTACTATAATTTTATTAGCTTAAAAGCATAAAAAAGCCATTTTCTAACCTCTAGCTTAACTAGCATAGAGTTTGATTTTTGAGTTGAGAATTTATCAATGAGAAGCATCCATTTGAATAAGAATTAGTTATTGGAATGACCACTCTTTTGGGGAGAGTGTGAGACTCCTCTGTCCCCTCCGCGCACCGGATTCTCGGTTGCTATAGCAGCAGAAGTAGCTTCCTCTTGCGCGGGGTAGGGTTTCCCACTCGGGGCCTCTCGGGGCCTCGCCCTCGAATGTCTGGACACGAGAGGTGGTCATTCCGAAACCAAAACTGAGAAAATTTTCCCTATCCGAAAAACGAGGACGATTCCACCTTTTTGATTTTTTTAACGAATTTTCTAAATGGGGCCAAGAGACTAAACTATCCTTCACCTGACCAAATAATAGAAGGAAAACTATCACTAACTTAATTTGAAGAAATCAATGTTTTTTCCTAACCGAAATCAGGCACAGCCGTTGATCTAATCATATGAGGAAATCAACGCTTTTTTCCTAACCGAAATCAGGCACAGTCGTTGATCTACTCATTTGAGAAATTCTTCAAGGTTTTATTTAACTACTCAAATTCTAAGCGTATTCCTATTATTTCAATTTAATTATTAAAACTCCACTGATTCCAGCCTACTAACCCCATCCGGCCCATGGGTTAGCCACCACTGGAACTGGTAGAACCAGACAATTACTCACCCACCCATAATTGAATGTCTTTCTTAACTTTTGCTTTCGAATACAGATACGCACACACTCCTCTTTAAAACTTTAACTTATAAAACAATCCATTAACAAACAGTTACAGATGTCACAACTCAAAAATTCCATCCAGTCTCTTGTTTCTCAAAAAATAGTATCACTTTGGACTCTCCGTTGAGAGACCAACTGGTCTCAGCAAACGAGATCTAGTTAACAGATTACAATAATCAATTCGTCCATCATATATATCTTCCACGACATACGCATGGGTGTCCTAGGCATCGCGAGCCCGTGCATTGCTTGGTCACAACCCTCCAAGATCCTCCTTAGGTGTCCTGGCACTTCACTCAGGGATCGCTTCGTTGGCCCTTGCCCATCGTACCGAAAGTACACCATTTTTCAACCATACCGAGGCTGGTCAAGGCTTTACCACGTGAGCCGTCCTTTGAACACTCCTCGCCACCACAGCTGTTGTTGCAAAACAACCAAACTTTCCTTAGAAAAACATATACCAAATGCTCCCTCCAACATTCTGATGTAAGACAGTCCTTTAAGAAAATAGGGTTTTTATGCAAGTTTTCAGTTTGATTTTCTTTTAAATACAAGGAGTATTTCTTGAATCAGTATCCCCAAAACTTCCTGATCAGAATTCTGAATTTCATACCAAAATTCCTTGAATTCTGCAACCTTGATCCACAGATCAATTTGAAGGTTCTCGAGCTTAGTTTCAGATACGGCAAGAGTTTTGAGTGTATTTTCCTGTACTGGTCACATCTTCTTTCCTCGAAACTGACGAAAGAGTTTGGTCATAGTCTGATTCAAGGTTCAAGTCTAAGAAGATTTTTCCAGAACTATCTTTCTCGAAAAGGTTTGATAATTCAATTACTATTTTACTGAATTTCTTTCTTTGAATATTCACTTAACTAATTTCTAAATTAGTTACGAATTTCAATGAGGAATAAATTAATCATTTATCTGAATATTTCAATCTCAATAGATTTCTTGAATTTTCTTTTTACAATACGTGTGAGTATAAACAATAGAACTTTCTCTCTTAGAGTATTTAATTATTCATTTAATTTCTCATAGAATTTAAACATAGAATTTAAGAGAATTCTAATTTTGATATAAAAATTCTTTATGCATCTATTTATGCATAAAAATCAACTTCAATGGGAATAACACTTGTAAAAAAAAACCCTTTTATGCATCTATTTATGCATAAAATCAAATTTAATAGAAATAACACTTTTAAAATAAAAAGAATCTCTTTATGCATCTATCTATGCATAAAAATAAATTTTTATAAGAATAACTCTTTTATAAAAAAAATTACTTTATGCATTTTCCTATGCATAAAAATCAATTTTTATAAGAATAACACTTTTGAAAAAAATTTCCTTTATGCATCTTTCTATGCATAGAAATCAAATTTAATGAGAATAACACTTTTAAAATAAAAATAATTTCCATTATGCATCTTTCTATGCATAAAAATTAAATTTAATGAGAATAACACTTTTATAATTAAAAAAGTTTCCATTATGCATCTTTCTATGCATAAAAATTAAATTTAATGAGAATAACACTTTTATAATAAAAAAGTTTCCATTATGCATCTTTCTATGCATAGAAATGAAATTTAATGAGAATAACACTTTTATAATAAAAAAATTTCCATTATGCATCTTTCTATGCATAAAATTTAAATTTAATGAGAATAACACTTTTAAAAAAATTCCATTATGCATCTTTCTATGCATAAAAATTAAATTTAATGAGAATAACACTTTTATAATAAAGAAATTTCCATTATGCATCTTTCTATGCATAAAAATTAAATTTAATAATTAATGTCAGTGATATCCATGCATATTCATAGGTGAATATGTACATGGAGTAATTAGAATATTTCTTTTAGATGCAAAAATGGTGGGAATTACTCTTTTGGAATAACATAAAAACAAACTTTCTTTTCCACAAAATTTTGAAAAATTTTGCCATAACCTCCTTTGTATGGCTGACCATTTCTCATTTTTATCCTTCATTAATTGACTTAAATTAACCCAAATTAGATTTATAGAACTCTAATCTACATAATTTTCTAAATTCAAGAGAGTAAATAATAAGAAAAGTTTAATTAATCTCTTAGTTAATCTTTTTAGGATTAAGAAAGACTAGAATGTAAAGAAGAGAAGGGGGTGGCCTTTTCCTCAAAGGCATAGCATTTGAATTTAATTCAATCAATTGTAAAACATGAAAATCAAGAAAACCATAGATTTAAAATTAAACAACTAAGAAAATTAGCTTACATGGAGCTTGTAAGCTCTCCTTTGGCTTGAGGGATTGAGGGTTCTACTCTTGTTGGAAGCAAGAGTGGCCACCAATTCACTTTGGAGAGGATTAGGCCAAAAACAATTGAATTCTTAAGAAATTCAATGTAGATGGCTTAGGACACAAGAGTAGAGTAACAGTGCATAAACACCATTAAGCTTTTACAAAGGGGGAGGCTTTTATTTATAGGATAAAGTGAGCCTCTAACCAAGCAAACTGATTCTAGAATTTTCCAGATCAGTTTGGTCAATTTTTGACCATTTTTGGGTCAGTTCAGCTTACGTTTTGGATCTAGTTTTGAAATAAGAGAGAGGAGAGATAAAATATCTCATTTTATTGATTAAAAATTGAGGGTAATGATGAGGAAAAAGGTGCCTCCTTCATGAGGGGAGATCCTCCCTTTGAGGTGTCAAAATTTAGGTTTTTAATTGTTTTCTTTGGTCCTTAGTCCACTCTTCATCTTATGTGAGCATTTACTCATTTTTGGGAGGTTTTTCTTTTATTCTTCAATTTATCTCCTCCCTATATTTGGATTAATCTTATTGGTCCATAAGAACCTTAATCCAAAAATTTTAAAAAATCTAGACCGTTAGGCTAAGGTCTTTTGTGCACACTATAATTTTTTTCTAATGCACCTTAGGAATTTCTTTTTAAACTTATGTTTTGGGAAAATTTATTTTAATAAGAAGGGATATTTTTCCATCCAAAGATATTTAAAAATAAAATTATCTCTCTCTAGAATATTTTCTCTCTCTCTCTAGGCCAAAACAGGTAGAAACAAGATCTTTTATTATTCTGAAAAGGGGATAGATAGATTACAAGGGAAGAAACTGGACATCTTGAGGGGCTGGGGAGGAATCTTACAAAGAGAGAGAGATATACATAAAAAGCATCCTAATTAAGCATAAAGATTAACGTTTTTGTGATTAATCATTAAAACTCTTAGAGAAAGCTTGATTTGCATTAAAAACAACTAAATAGAAACTTCTCAAGCTTGAGAGGGGTGGAGAAGTGAAATCATTGAGAATATTAATGAAAACCATGAAATTACTTCTTACCTCTTGATTTGGCTTCCTTCTTTATCTTAGAAGGAATCCCCCAACCAATCAATTGGTTTAGTATGTTGAGAAGAAAGCCCCAAGGATTGTTGAAGAGAGAGAGAAGCTCCAAGTTCTCCAAAAGTAGAGGATTTAATTAAGGGATAATAGAAAATATGCTTATTTTAATGTAATACTAGCATGGTATAGTTCACAGATGAGAATACAAAATAATGAGGGTCTATTTATAGGTGAGGGAGGCCACTAACTAAGTCCAACTAAGTTCTAAAATTTTCTAGCTTTAGTTTGGCTGAATTTGGAGAAGATTTGGACCAGTTTAGCTTCCATTTTGATCCAGTTTGATCCAAGAGAGAGGAGAGATAAAAATATCACAATTTTTTTGAATTAAAAACTCATCCACATGTGTGAAATAGGCGCCTTCCTCAAAGGTCTCCCCCTCCTTACCAAGGTGTCAAAAATTCATCATTTCTCCAAAATATCTCATTTTTTTAGTAATATCTCTTAATTTTTACTAATAAACCTTGTACTCAGTCAACTCTTCATCTTATGTGAGCATTTACTCATTTTTAGGTATTTTCTTTTATTCTTTGGATTTATCTCATCCCAACACTTGGATTAATTCTATTGGTCCATAGGAACCTTAATTGGACCATAATCTAGAAATTTCTGAAAATCTAGACCCTTAGACTAAGGTCCCTTATATCATTTTTAATTGATTCCTAATGCACATTGGAAAGTTTATTTTGAACTTATGTTTCAAGGGAAGCTATTTCAGACACTAGGAGGATTTTTATATCTAAAGATATCTCAATTTTGGATTATCTCTCTCTAGATATTTTCTCTCTCTAGGCCAAAATGGGGTAAAACAAGATCTTTCTTCTATTTCAGAGAGGGGAATAATTACAAGAACAGAAGGGGAGGTTCTTATACCTTTACACCTCAAAATTTGGAGGAAGGAATCTTACATCCTATCCCACAATCCTTGACAGTTATAGCATTTCACTTCCTTGTTCAAGGGTGGAACTTCTGAAAGTTGAATTCTAGGGGATTGAGTTCCGGGAAAAGGACCTTTCTTCCATTCTGGAACTTTCCATATTATGAGCTTGATCTTGTTGTCTCTTAGGCGGTGGAAGGTTGGAATCACCTTCTGGAGTTAGAAATCTTTTGAAAGATGATTGTGCTGCTTCGGTTGTGACCTTGACATTGAAAGCCTTGGCGAAATCCTTCGCCATCCGCACTACTTCGGCCATGGAAACTGTCTTGGCATTCTTCACTAGGATATTCAAAGGTTCGTTCAGTCCCCAAATGAACCTGGCCATCAACTGTTCTTCATCCAGCGGTGGCGAGTATTTGAGGAGGAGAGCGAGCGCTTGGTGATACACTTCAATAGTTCTGCTCCCCTGGGTTAACTCTAAGAATTCGTTCATCTTGGTTTCTAAAAATCCAAGAGGACAGAATCTCTTCATTATTAGGTAAATTTTGAGATCATTCCATGTCTGGGTGTCTTGATCTAGACAGTTTGTCTCGCAATGGTTTCTACTATCTTCAGCCTTGCAAGAGCCATTTTACTTTTCTCGTTTTGTACTTGGTGACACCGAAGTATTCTTTCATTGCTTCGATCCACTTCTCCATAGCCTCACCCAAGTTTTCCCCTTCACCTCTATGAAGAGTTTTATGAACATCCAAGTCGAGCTCTTCCTCATCGAGTTGGGGGTTATCATTTCTACCACGACGACCTCGATCCATGATCCTATCAATACGAAAATTCTTGTTAAGTCCCTATAATTCAAATCTTACTTTAGATCTAACTGATTCTGGGGTTCTTTAGATTTGTCAGCCCCCCACAGAATCATGGGATAAAGATCCCTTCTAACAGAAGAACATAGAGAACTCATTATCATAGAATAATTCATTCAGAACATATCATTCATATCCTTAACACAATAATGGTCCATCAAACTGGAAATTCCATCTGAACATTCCTCCACGAGAATTTCAGTTATGCAGGTTCTCAATTTATCATCCCTTAATTTGAGCCATTGGGTCAAAGGTTAACAACAGCAATCTGTCAGCACATTTCTGTCAGCACATTCCACTAATCTCATAGTGATTTGCTGAAGTAACACCATATTAGTGAATTTGGGAATTTCCCAATTCTCATTTTTGAATACTTAAAAAAGGAGACATGGATAACATGTTTATAAGTTTCTCAAAACCCTATCATATGACCTATCGTTGGAAAGCGCTTGAAAAATGGAATCTAAAGAGCTATAAAGCGCTCATTTTGGATTAGTGGTGTTCAAGTTATGGTTAATCCAAACTTTTGACCACGTGTCCCAAACTTGTGGGAAATTCCCATATTCCCCAATATGGTGTTAAGTCATAATTGTCATTCCAGTTACCAGTATCATCATACTGGGATTTGTCCCATTCATCCTCATTGTGGCTTTGTTCAACTTATCTTCTTTCAACCAGAATTCAGGAATCATTATCTTTCAATCAGAATCCAAATCAACTCATCAATTCTCAACCAAAATTCTCAAATCATATCAACCAGCATTCAAATTCATCGTCTGGATAGCATTTTTTCTTAGATTTACTCGTATATATTGTCAGTAGTAAAGAGCTGCAGTTATACCCATGGTATATACGGGTAGTCACAGTCCTTGGAATTATAAGGTAAATACCATCATATCTAGGCCTCAAGCAAGTCAGGGATTCCATACAATTGCGATACTTCCATTTGAAGACCCAATTACCAATTTATGAATGTTTATTTTGAATATCAATTTGTATAAATTTCATCACAATTGCAATCTTTTACTGGTACTTCATAAATTTTTGACATTTCTTGCTTCTCGGTTGATCCACTTTAGCCAATTTGCTTTGATACCAGCTGAAAGATCCCTCCCCCTCCACGCAACGAAATCGGGAGTGCTAGCAGTAGAAGTAGCACTTCTTGCACACAGGGGGCAGATCCTCTCACTCGGGGCCTCGCCCATGGATATCCGGACAAGAGACTAATCACTCGGTTCTTCCAAAACCAAACCCGAAAAAACTTTCCTCGCCCACGGATATCCAGACAAGAGACTAATCCCTCGGTTCTTCCAAAACCGAACCCGGAAAAACTTTCCTCGCCCAGAAAGCACGGGTGATTCCTCCAGGATAATTTTATTTTAACGTAGTCAAGAGCCTTAACTAACCAAACTGATCTGACCAAACTTGTAAGTCGCATGGTCAGATCAAGGAAGAAACTTGCACTTGGATCATAGAGACCAACGCTTTTTTCCTCATCGAGAGGCACAGCCGTTGATTCTTTTCCATAGAACAAGACTACCCGGGATTTACTTCATCTATCGTACCATAACAAAATTAAGTCTCATTTTAGGGATCCATCAGTCCAATCCCCTTTGGGTCATATTGCTCACGGATTGTACTATAAGATCTTGTTAGCGTGGGTCAGTACCAAGCAATTAGTTGTGAGCGGGCATCCCACTTGTCCATTTTCACTTGGTACTGACTCTCAACAATTTTTTAGTTGTGATCTTACTAAGTTTATTTATTAGATGGCACGTACCAAGCAAACTGTTTGAAGGGTAGATACAAGCAAAAGGCCTACGGAGTCTCTTCAGGCGTGCAAGGTAGGAGAAGAAGATATCAAGCCCACACATTAGTTCTATGAGAGCTTCGACAAATTGAGCAACATATGCAACTTGTAGTAGCCAGGCTACCGTTTCATAGGCTTGTGCATGAAATTTGTGAACACTAGAGTATTGGCATGCGATGGTAAGCATCTGCAGTTTTGTGACTCCAGGAAATTACTGAAGAGACTGGCTCATAGTCCATTCACACACACACACCCTTCTCCTCCCCTTTTACTAAACCTTAGTCTCTTAATACCCCCCCTCAATACCAACTATGAAAGAAAATTGGAATAGGTGGTATTGGACATAGGTTGCCTTTATAACATTAGGCGTACAAGGTTAGGAATATAGGTGTGGTTACATTGAGATTTAAAACAATTTCTTAGTGGAGTTAGAGGCTGATACAAAGTTAGCCTCTGACTCTTTGTTAGGACATTTAGAAGTGATATGTCCCGTTTGTTTACACTTGTTACATTTCATTTTGTTGGGATATTTGATCCAATAATTATTTACCAAATGACCCACCTTTTTGCAATGGACACATCTTACTTTGATCACTTGATGTGACAAAGCTTGTTCCATATATGATGAAGTTGTTGTATTTAAAGATTCAGCTCCTCCCTTTGGCCTCTTTTCTTCAAGACAAGATTGAATGACTCCTTCAAGGGTGGGATTAGGTATGTTCTTCAGGGTCTAAGGTGGGATACACCTTCTTGACTGCTTTTAGCAAAATAGCCACTGCATCATCTTTATCCATTCTCGCATTCACTGATGCAAGTTGAGCCATAAGGCCCTTCAAGTGTGAGAGATGAAGGCTCCAATGCCGTCTCCCTCTTTGATTTCCAAGCTAAAAAATTCAATTTTGAGTGAGATCTTGGAATTCTTACCACCACGAGCTCCATAGAGCTCATCAAGCTCATCCCATTTCTCCTTTGCAATCGAAAGCTGGTCCACATGGTGAATGAGAGCCTCATCAAGATGAAGCATGATGATGGCTTGTGCCCTCTCATCATCTTCAATATCTTCAGTCTTAGTTTGATCAATAACCTTAGTGCCGGAGATGAATTGCCAAAAACCTTTGGACATCATCTTGTACTTAACAAGGACTTGCCAAGTGTGGAAGCCCTCTCCTGAGAACTTAATTTGGGTGTTGTCCTTTGACATTGGTTATTGAAGGAGATTACTAGAGAGTAATGGGATGACTTATGAAGAAGAAAAAACCAGAAATTTGTGATGTTTTGGCTTAACAACCCTTAATCAAGCCAAGGATATTGCATAAAAAGGAGATTAAGATGGTTAAGCCAAGGATGTTGCATAAAAAGGAGATTAAGATGGGCTGATTTATGAAGAAGAAAAAACCAAAAATTTGTGATGTTTTGGCTTAAGTAGAAAGAGAGAGGCTTATGAGAGTGCAACAACCCTTAATCAAGCCAAGGATGTTGCATAAAATTTGTGATGTTTTGGCTTAAGTAGAAAAAGAGAGGCTTATGAGAGTGCAACAATCCTTTAATCAAGCCAAGGATGTTGCATAAAAAGGAGATTAAGATGGTTAAGCTTATGGTTTAGCACTTAGGGTTTGTGCCCAACCACTAATTCTGATAGAGATTAGCTTCATTAGTGTCAAAGAACACTTTGTTTGGTTATTAATATCACCATTAGTGTTTAAAAACATGATTAGTGCTTAAGAGCATATTTCTAGCATCTAATGACACTTACATTGGTGATTAGATTCACCATTACTGTTTAAAAACACTCTTAGTATTTAAAAACACTTTGGAATGACTCCCCTTTGTTGGATTAGAAGCCTTATTAGTGTTAATCAACACTATTAGTGCTTATAAGCACACTTTGCTTTGTGCACTTGAAGATGTTGTTGATGGAGCTTGATGAAGAATGAGGCTCATGAATACCTCATGGTGTATGCCCACCACTTCAAACTCAAAATAGGATCAGCAACAACAAGCCCTCACAAGAGCACTTAAGTGATTAGAGCAAAGAAGAGATTACTAAAAAGAACACTATTAACAAGCTTGAGCAAGCTTTCATGGGGAGAACAGAAACAATAGGCACCTGGTTTTTTTACTCTCACAGTTGATTCAGCCCACCATTAGGGCTAAGATTCGAGCTGTAGGATCTTGGGACTTTGGGCTTCAAAAGTCCTAAGCTCTCTAGGGCTGCAAACGCCTACACACAGCGAATTTGCGTACGGCATCAGCTGCGCAGGATTCGTGCGCCGATTTGCTCAGGCGGCAATGCCGCGGCCAAGAGAAGAAGGATCCGTTGATTGGCTGTACGAGCTCAAGCGCCTAGAGGTCTTCTTCACTTTCCTAGTTGAAAGCTCCACGAGTTGTTGCCTCCACGAGTTGCTGGAGCTCCTCCACTTGCAAGAGGTTCAGCTCCACAAAAGAAAAAGGGATAAAATTGACCTATTCTACACCACAAAAGTGACCTAATCTTACCAAGCTCTAGATACCATGTTACAATTTCGTGGTGCTCATGCTAGATCATCATGTGGAGGAGAGAGACTCACAAAATACAAGAAAATATCTTGCTTATTAAGTTGCTCAAAATACAACTAGGCTTCTTGCTCTATCGAAAATGCCTTCTAGCTCCACCTTTAAATAGGTGAGCTAGTGGACCATAAGTCCATTCACACACACACCCTTCTCCTCCCCTTTTATTAAACCTTAGTCTCTTAATAGTCCTACCCCTCTATCCTCGTGCAAGGCTGGTTGAGGACACCCATGCTGGTCACAATAGGTACACCCTCTCTTGGAGACTTGGAGAATAGCAGAAGCACAAGACCAGTCACCTCGCAACAAGATGCCGCACAACTAGAGTCTCATGCAAAACTAGAGCCGACGAAGAAGGACAACCACAATCGAAGGCACAACCACAAGCACAACTGAAGGCTGCCACCGTCGCATAGTCACAAGCGTTTGGTTTTGCAAACAAGTGATGGTGATATGTTTCTTGATGATCAAGCAAATGATGATGCATAGCAAGAAGCCAACACTGTTCGTATAGAAGTTAACGTCATTGAAGAAGAAAATACTAGACAATTAAGGGAGTTGGAGAATATTGCTCCCATCAATATGGCATTTACAATTCAAAGAAGGAGGCTTGTTACCAGCTTAGATGCAGTTGACTTACGTGTTTTGCGATGTGGCCAGATATTGGAAGTCACGTACACAATTGTGTATGTATCACTATGGTATGTTGGCATTATTATGTTGTATTCTATTTTCTAATTCTATTTTTTGCAAATCCTATTCATGTTTTCTCACATATCCTAATTCTATTTTCTATTCATTGTTGCCTGTAGGTATTGTCTCTCTCTTGTAAGAAGAGATACAAAATATTACATATGTTATAGACCCTCTCATACCAAGGCAATTACAAAATGAGGGGACATCATTTTTGGACCTAATGGCCTGGTTTCGAGGGGTCAACCTTGATCTGGCACGAATTATTGTCACAGCTTATAAAACGAAGAGTAAGTTTCGTGTTAAGTTATGAACTAACAACATATATTAGGTAATTTGTATGTGTTTTTTTTATAACACCTATGTCTTTTTTGTTTTTTCAGCGCACATTGGAGTTTGCTTCTTTATGACATTGAACAAAATACATGTTACTTTATAAACTCTGTGTCCAAACATCATGGTCGCATTAGAGAGTAAGTCCCTATTGATATTTCCCTCTTCCACAATCATTTAGATAAATTTATTGATGAAGTAGGATAAACTAATCTTGTTTTGTCGACCTTGTAGATGTGCTCGAAAGTTTGCATCAATTGTGGAACACCTATTATTGGAGCCTAATCTTATTCAAAAGGCCATGAGATATCGAAGGATAAAGATGCCAGTCTAGCCAAGCAATAATAGTTGTGGATGGAGGATGTGCCTTAACGCATTTCTTTTGCTAGAAAATATTTTTAATATTCTTGATGTAAGTGATGTTTATAATCAACATCTCCATCACCTAACATAGAGCTCTATGAGGTTTCTAATAAAACATTTTCCTTTGTGTACAAGAACTCAATCTACATAAATATACTCAATTGCATGTTAAACAAATCAAGATAAAAGCTATATAAAGAATTATTTTGGCGGTGCATGATCATGCAAAAGAAGAGATAAGACGGGCATAAGATTTCACAAGGGAAGCCAAAAAGCGTAGGCGTCACCAAGAAGAACAATACCAAAGGGAAATGCAAGCCCACCAAGTGGCTATCGACGAATTTGAGAGGTGCACAGCTGAGGTGGATGAATGGGTGGAATCTAGGAGACAGGTTGAGCTGGAGGCCCGGAGGCAAGAATAGGAGGGCATCAGGCAAGCAGAGAAAAGAATGTGGGAAGAAATGTCAAGAGCAAAAGAGAGCATTCATCCAAGTCCAACCTAATCACAGACACATTCACGTCCTTGTTCACATTCATCACAAACACCTTGCCGCCCATTGCCCCTAAAATTAGCCCATACACACACACACACACACACACACACACACACACACACACAGTGACAAAACATGTATATTTTTTGGAATATATGAATATTGTTGTCTCTTCTATAATTCTATTTGTGCATTCTTTCCTTCTTGTATCCATTTCTATGTTGAAACTTGAAAGAGAACTGTAGAGGGATACTAGCAAAATGAAACTTGAAATATATTAATCGCGGAGATCATCGGAGTATAAAAGAGGCGTGTTCTACAGATGCCTACAAGCATAACTTGCACCCTTTATGTTTTGAGGTTTGACCAACTAAATCATTGGCTTATTTTAGCCCAGTAGTAACTTCATTCTCATTCTCACATGATGCTTACTCATCTCTAACTCTAAATTCTCTGTTCTCACCCTCTACAAACCCAGATGCTGTAGTTGGCTGATTTCTCGAGCAGTAGAACATCTTTCGAGTGCACAGCCCTTGAGGGCAGCAGAACATCAATCTTTCTCTTCTTCTTCTTCCTCTTCGCTAGTTGGTGCCTTCACATCTGGCAAAGCTTCTTCAACTACAAGAACAAGAAAATATAAGTGGCTAGCACTCGGAATAGTGGTTAGGTCTTTTTAGATGACTCATAAATAATGCTCACCTTGATCATCATAACTCTTCCTTTTCGGTATCCTAGAATGCGTCATACGGTTAGTACAAGCTTGCTCATTTGGAGAGCTTCCTTCTTTCCTCATCACGGGTGACAGTTGATCATTTAGTAAAACCTAATCATCCAAAATCCTTCTTCTTTGGTGTCCTAGAATGAGTCACATGATTAGTACATGCTTGCCTCAGTTGTGCGCTTGTAGTGTGATTGTGCCCACTTCGAGAGCTTCTTCCATCATGCCTCATGAGTGAAAACTCTCCTGCACATTCAACTTAGTTCTCAGAGTGGTGCTCTTTGGTTCCTTGTTGAGTGACATCGCCCTCCCCTTCTTCCAAGCCAACAACGATAGCACCTATTGAATCAATAGTGTGGTCTCATCATGTGAAAGCATGATGATGGAGATCAAAAAACACTCACTAGACGTTCTTCCCACATGAGACATTTGCTCTAGGGTTTCCTCTACTGCAGGAAGAAGAAGCCTATGCTCCATAATCTCACAGAGATCAACATACTCATGTCTTACTTCTACCCCTCCTTGCCTACTAAAAGATGGTGTTGAAGTGTAGCCTGCACATTTTGAAATTCATTGGTAGCAGCACATCTTTCAAATGATTAGAATAAGACATACAAAAATTGCTTTAACACATCTATGAATTTTGAGGTTGGGAGCAAAGCATGTGATTTGCACAACACAGAGCTTTGCAACAATCGGTTGATGGTTTCTCCAACTAGTGGATTTTGAGTTCTAAAGGGTTTTTTACCATAGGTTTCCAACTGGTTGATAACCATATAATAGGTTGTGAGGGTCTACAACCCAATGGTTAAAACCAATTTATAAGTTGACAACCAATTATATAAACATCGGTAGTTAACTAAACTAGTTTAAAACTAGATTGTAAATTGGGCCACTTTAATGACTTTTGACTCTTGTTTTCCGACCCCTTTCAAACGAGTTTATGGGTTGGAAGGGTTTATAACCACCACTAGTTGACAACCAGTTTATAAATTAAGAGCATGACAAATGGCAACTTGCTACCAACTTGTTGACAACCGGTTTATAGATTGAGAGTATGACAAATGGGAACTAGTTGAAGATAAGTTTATAAGGAAAGGGGCACTTGAAAGGGTTTTGGACTATTGGTTTGAGTCCGCTGACAACTAGTTTATATGTTTGGATCATAACAATAGGTTTTCAATCACTAGATTGACACCCACTGTAATAGCTTGGAAGCTCTGCAAATGCGTTTCAACCGGTTTCAAACGGCTAGCATATAGCAAGTGCTTAAAGGTGGTATTAACAAATGCCTAGCACTGCTAATCAAATAAAATCAGTTAAAAAGTATAGGTTGCTACCTTTGTTTTCAAGCATGGCATGACCAAGTGGTTTCCTTACCACCACCATTTTTTGGCTTCTTTGGGTATGTCCTGGCTACAACCAACTGCAATGCACTTGCCTTTGACACATACATAAGAGTAGAAAAATGCATGGTACACATCCTTGCAAGGTAATATAAATAGACCAACAATAGACTGGTCCGCTGAGGCCACACCCTAGGAAACTTTCCATCACAATCAACATACTATCCTCATGCAGAAAAATCTTTGTTGATTATGGAATGATCATCGTGCGCTAGAGTTCTCTAACTTCACACCCATCATGAAAGCTATACTAGAACCTGCTTTCTCCATAGCCTCATTCTTGTAGTCAAAATCGGCCTATAAATACAGACAAAGAGGAAATGAACATGGCATGAACTTTCTTCATATATACAGAAAACAAATATATATACCTTTGTTTTTTCTAGAGCTTCTCTAGTCACGCAATGTTTATCTTGAAGTTGTCGCTCTGCTTGTTCTTGTGCATCAAGGGGCATGTTATTTGATGGACGCATCATGGTGTGGTATTCAATTGTACCTTCAATGCAATGCAAGCTACACTTTGCCTCCTCTACCCTCATTGTCATTGTACGAAGAGCTAGCAATTCAGCTTCTTTGGCTGCACTTCGGTATTCAATAAAATGTCATCCACCAATGTCTTCACCTTACCTAAGACCTCCACCTTTTCCTCATATAGGCTACCGTGTGCCAATGGAGTGCATGCGTCTTGAGATAGTGTTACACCACACCTCATAGATGACATCCACTGTACACTTGCCTTGCACATCCACTGAGTTCTTTTTTTGTGCAATTACCATCGACACTTGTCTTCTTAACAACTTTCTCAACAAATACGGCCCACTTCAGAGGACCGGTGATGACACGGAAGCGGTATAGCTATATATGCCTTTATAGAGTGTCACACTTCCACACATTGATACAAACACACCCAGAACACCAGACCCAAGAATATGAACAAAACTTTATTTCAATACAAGTCTTCGTCTTTATAGAGTTGAACATCCATTACATCCTTAGAACCATCTTCATCTAACACCCATTCAAAATCAGCCCACTCCCCTTCATCAATATGAACTATGACTGACCAATACCTTGCATCACTCTCAGGATAAAAAACCTGCATCACTCTCATGATGATGACTGACCAATACCCTGCATCACTCTCAGGATAAAAAACCTCAAACATAGAACCATCTTCAAAGTACAGTTCTTTGACATCCGGACCAAACTCCAGGACAAGATACATATCTGAGGAGGGCTTCCCTCAAAACTTTACTTCAAGTTTACAAGACTGTATTTTCAGGACAGCAACTATTACAAGCATGCATACAAGAGCTCAGTTCTAGCTTTGACTCTTTACTCTAAACCTCATGGAAAACCCGTCCAGTATACTTTCATACAGGAGATTACATTCAGTTTACAATTCAGCTCCAAAGCAATCCACAAAACTAGCATATAACTGGCTCCAAGCTTCACAACACCCCTCCTGTTTTACCCCTATTGCTGCTGTTTTGTTGCAGCCAACTTAAAGTTTCGGGCATTGGTAGCAGCTCCATAATCTCTCCTCTACATCCATAGCTTCAGCACCTTTCCTCAATTCGAAAGCAATTGGACAGACGCCACCTTCTGCCTTTTGCTCCCAAAAAAGAAAAACTCCTTCAATCAACTCCCGTAGGCTCCAAAAACGGCAAGTTCTCCCAGAGGCTCCTTGGGCTGACACTTGGCATTGGTCTGCATGCCTGCCACCTATTCAAGTCAAACCCTTGCATGACACAGAAGTGTCCGGTCACATTATCAACATTCATCACACAGTCTACCTTAATCCCTCTTAAACCTTGGAAATTATGCCAAAGTCTTTTATTTTTCTCTTTTTACTTTCTCTCCCTTGTACATTGAGTTTATCTCAACCAAAGCTAACTGACTCAAACTGATTACATATTTCTGAAACTCTTAGTACTCTGCACAGTATATACACATCATCAATCTCTCTTTTTGTCCACACATATTTAGCAAACCCCTATCTCTACTGAGACATTCATGTCCAGCAGCTATACAAACAGGGATGTAATATTCAGATCTTCCTCTATACTCTCCACAACCTCCTGACAGGCATCACAAGCTTCCTGATCTTCTTCTTTCAAGGCTGACATCAACCAAGCAAAATATTTCTTTAATCGTAGACCATTCATCCTTCTTTTATGCTTCTTTCCATTTAGATGAGTAAGCTGATAGTTTCCATTATCAAACTTTTTCTCAACTCTGTATGGACCTTCCCACTTTGTCTGAAATGCAGTACGAAATGTATTGTCCAGCTTGCTATTATACCTGAGAACCAAATCACCAAATCACCTTCTTCAATTTCTTTTTGCTTCACCTCCTCATTCTCTTTCTCTTGTCTTTTCAATTTCATAGTGGCATAGTGATCAAAAGCTAGTTCTCTCTGTCTAATTGGACTATTTGCAAGGCCAGCAATCTTTCTCTGTAATAGTTAATAGGTTCATGCCCTTCTTCAACCAGAAACTTCAAAGCTGGAATTTCTACATCAATAGGCATGAGTGCTTCTTTTCCATAAACAAAATGAAATGGTGAGAATTGTGTACCAGATTTCATTGCAACTCTCTATGCCCATAATACACGATTCATCTTTACATCCCAATTTTTGACATGGCTTTCTGTCATTTTAGTCATCATCAGCTTAAATTCACCATTGAATTTTTCATTCAAACCATTGCATTGAGGGTGATAAGGAGTGGTATACTTGTGGTTGATGTTTAATCTTCTGCATAAGTGGTCAAACTACCTCTCCTCGAAATTCAGGACCATTATCTTACAATAACTCCAAAGGAATACCAAATCTGCAGCATATATGTTCATACACAAAATCAACCACTTCCTTACTATCTACTCTCTTCAGTGCCTTCACTTCTGCCCATTTTGATAGGTAATCCACCGCAGTAAGCATATAACATTTCCCTCTGGCCGTCCTGGGAAATGGTCCAATTGCATCCACCCCCCACCTCTCAAAAATGTCAGCATGATATTTCTTGGCTCCATTTTTAAGATTCTTTTCCCCATTCTCTGGCACTCAAAGTAAGACCTGCACCAGTGTTGAATATCCTTCTGGATGGAAGGCCATACATAAGTAATATCTTCTGCAAGGTGATCTTAAATGCATAATGACCTCCACAAGCTCCCTCATGATTTGAAGATAGAATATGATATATTTCTTCCCTCCAGGGAATTCTTCTCAATACCTGATTAGCTCCTTGCATGTACAATTCATCCCCAATCATGACATAATGCTTACTCTTCCTGATAAAATGATACTTTTGAGCTCCTCAGGCAAGTGACGTGAGAGTAAGTAATCCACCACCTTAGACAGGTATTCTCTCCCTCTGTATAATGGCTCTTCAATTTTTGCAATTACTGGGTCCTGATCAATCACCTCCTGGGCTAACTCATGTGTGCAATATGATTGTCCTCCCGCCGCGCACATGTTGAATACTCCATGCTATAAATTGATGTAGCAGCCTTCTAACATCAGCCAAACATCCTTTGAATCTCGGATTCTTTGCCCGCCACCCAGCTACCCAAGACCTGCTTTACTACTAACAGGGAATCTCCTTTTATGATTAGCTTCTAAATTTTCTGTTTAGAGCAGCTTGCAGCCCCTTAAACAATGCTGCGTATTCAGCCTCATTATTACTTTCGGCTTTCAGATGTATTCCATCCTTTAGAATCAGCCCGCCTTCTGAATCCTGGATTATATAACCCCCGATGGCCTGATGTATACTCCTCTTATATGAACCATCAAAGAACAAGACATGAACTCCAAGAATGATAATTTGTTCCTCTTTTTCTATCTTTGAATCCACTTCCTTCACCAGGATCGGGCCTTCCTTATATGTCAGAAGATCTGCTAGAGTTGCCTTGCAAGTATCCTCAATCAAAAATGAGAAATCATATTTTTGAAGCTCCACTAACCATCGCATCATACCTTTTGAGAGCGAAGTACCATTCACCAACTGAGGGAGAAGAGTATAGTTCGTCAGAACCACAAATGGTTTCATAAAGAGATATGACCTGAACTTCCTGCATGCATATACCAGACTTGACAAAACCAATTCAGCCTCCGTATATTTCCTTTCTGCTTTCGTCTTCACTCTACTTGCATAATATATAGGTTTCATGTATCTGGACTCATCTCCTTTCTGCATTAAAATTGCTCCAACCACATCCCCCGGACCAAAAGATGGATTCACATAAAAGACCTGGGAGAAATCTAGGGCTTTTACACTGGAAATACCTCCCAATACCTCCTTCACTTTCTCAAACACTTCCTTGCATTCTTCATTCCATTGCAATGGTTCTTTCTTCATGGCTTGTGTTGAAGAGGATAAAGCAATTGAGATACTAAATGAATAAATCTCGCCATATACTTTACCTTCTGGACAACAGTCTGCACAGCTGCCTGGATGTTGATGGTGCAGATAATAAGATAAGAGCCTTTATTTTCTCTGGATCAGGTTCAATTCCATTTTGAGATATCATATGTCCCAACAGCTTCACTTTTGGAACATCCTAAATAACACTTTTTAGGATTCAACTGTCCACCTGCATCATCCATTTTAGAAAATACTTGCTCCAATTTATCACCATGCTCCTTTTGAGAACTATATACACATATATCATCCAAAAAAGCTCTCACAAAATCGTCTATAAGAGGTGCAAGTACTCTATCAGTATTCTTCTGATACCATGAGGGTGCATTTTTCAAACCAAATGGTGCTACTCGATAACAAAAGCAACCCCACGATGTAATGATAGTGGTTTTAGTTTGGTCCCTCTCAGTAATTGAAATCTAAAAATACCCAGAGAAGCCATCACATACACTATAGCCTTCGTATCCAGCCACCCTATCTAAAATGTCATCAATGAATGGCAGAGATAGTTATTACTCTTTGTTGCAGCATTCAGAGGCTTGTAATCAATACAGACTCTCCACCCACCTATATGCTTTGGAGTAATGACCACTGGATTTGCCCAATCTGAGTGATCTACTAGATAAATTAATCGTGCCTTTAACAATTTACTCAACTCTTCTCTCAACACAGGCAATAGCTCTCTATTTATTCTTCTTAGCTTTTGAAACACTGGCTTCACACCTTCTTTCAATACTATGGGCGTTGGTTCACATTTGAATCCTTGGATATCTTCATATGCGGTAATGAACAAATCTGGAAATTTATGTATTACCTTCATATTCTCCTCTTTTTCCACTGGCTGCAATCTGGGATTTAGCATACCCTGTAACAGCTTCTCTTTCTTTGCACTCGATGATGGAGGCTACATCAAACTGTCCATATCTTCAAGTCTGCTCTCTTCTTCCTCCTTTGACATCGCTTTAGCTTGCATTATATAATCATCTTCTTGTTTCACTAGAAATGATACCAGACCTTCATCATCAGAAGTAGAACTTTCTTCCTCAGTTTCACTATCTGTATATTCATCAACACTTGTTTCTTCAAGCTCTTTCTTCATTTCCAGCTTGCTACTCATATTGAATTTCCTGGCTCTTCCTCTCTTATTATGTATAGTTATAGTACCCCTTCTCCAATTTTGGATGGCACCTACCTGCCTGAGCCAAGGCGGCCTACCTAAAATCAGTGGATAAGCTCCCAAACCAACCGGTATAATATGGCAATTTATGCTGCAAATCACACCAAAAGCAGTTATTGGCACTCCTGTACATATACCTAGACACTTCACTTTTGCATGATTTGCCAATCGGAGTCTAAAATCTGAATTAGCATTCAGCTTTAACCCCAATCTCTCCATGCAGGATTGAGTCATTACACTGATTTGTGCACCACCATCTACATATGCCTCTCCAACACTCACACCTCCACACCAAGAATCAACCGACGGACAGATATCAAGAAGGTCTTCCACAGACATCATCTCCATCTCACCCTGTGTGGGCTCCTGCTCATTTGCTTTCCTCGGATTTGCCAACCTCTTCCACTCTCTCTTGAGCTTCGGACACAATCCAAGCAATTGGGCAAAAGTTATATTAGCTGTCCTTCCCTTTAAATCTCCCATCGGGGTGTATTCTTCCTGACCTTGACCGATACGCAAATCTGAAGTTTTGTAGCGTCTTCTTGGCTTTCTTTTCTTCTTCTCTGGTTGAGGGCTGATATCAAATTGGACATGTTTTCCCTTCTTAGATGACGGTTCAGCTTCTGCCATTGTACTTCTTGTCCTCTTGGCCGGGCATGATCTCTAGAATGGTCTCCACTCCTATCAAGCTAAGAGCCGGTCCCTTTCCTTTATCTTCCCGTTTAACTCCACTGGTAGAGGGCTGATTTGGATCTTTTACCTCAATACTATGATCCCCTGATCTATCATTAGTTTTTTGCATCACGGGATACATTCCACCACCTGCCTTGGGCGGTTTATCACATTGTGGACTGATATGTCCCCGCTCCCCACAGTTCCAGCATTTGACATTGCTTAAATAATAGCCTCGTTCTCTCCCTGATCCTCCCATATTTCCTTCACCTGTTGGCACAATATCTCTCCTACTATTTGGAGCTCCCTGGCTTATTCCTCTTCCACCTACTTCCATCCAATTCAGACTTAAAGACTTCATGAGTTCCACTGCATCATGAATGTCTCTCTTCAAAGTATCCTCTTGTTTAGGAACAACAACAGCTTCTCTTTCAGGATGCATACTCTCAATCTCTGGCATCTTCACAAACTTCTTCGGCTCTTCCTGTATTCCCAACTGCCTCAAACGCTTCACCTTCCACTCCTGAGATGAGCAACTCTGACAGCTTCCTCAAAGCTATCCAGATTCTTCAGCTCCACCTTCAGACGGAGGGTAGGCTCCAAACCAGCCACCCACAAACCGGTCTCTGTTTATCATCTGCGAGAGGGTACTTCAGGAATCAAAGCCTCACACCATAGACTCCACATTCTACCAAACTCTATTAAATACTGATCCACATCCTGTCCTTCCTTCTGCTGAATTTTGCACAACTCTTTCCACACATCATTAGAACTTCTTTACATGGGCAAACTGTGTCAAAAATGCAGCTCTAGCTACAGGTACTCAGGGTCCTATTGATGAGCATTCCTATGTGTAGTCACAAACATCTGTATAGCCATGCTTTTGCATCACCTTGTAAGCAATAAGTCAAAATCTGAGAGAGGATCTCCGGGGTTGCCGTGTCTTTCATCAAAGCTATAAATTCCATCTTTTCTAGAAATTTAAATGCACTTTCATGCGTTAATCCCCAATACTCTAGAAAGTCCTGAGCCATCCCTTCAATCTTTCTTCACACAAACCCTTGTCTTCTTTCACAAACCAAAGGAAATTTCTTCCTCTGTGGAGGCACCAAAAAGTGATGACACGGAAGCGGTATAGCTATATATGCATTTATAGAGTGTCACACTTCCACACACTAATACAAACACGCCCAGAACACCAGACCCAAGAATATGAACAAAACTTTATTTCAATACAAGTCTTCATCTTTACAGAGTTGAACATCCATAAGTCTTTTATTTTTCTCTTTTTACTTTCTCTCCCTTGTACATTGAATTTATCTCAACCAAAGCTCATAAATTGACTCAAACTGATTACATATTTTTGAAACTCTTAGTACTCTGCACCTCTACATAGAATATACACATCATCAGTCTCTGTTTTTGTCCACACACCGGTTGTAGCCTTGGGCAAATTGAAGGCCCACAAAATAATTTGAGGGTGTAGTTTGGTAAACCTATTTATATAATGTATACAAGGGTAGGTAGTACTCCTGCTTTGCCGTTCGCAACATCACCTTCTTGTCTTTCTCGGGGAGCTCTGAAAACACTCTTAGCTAATGCTTTGGTGGCACCTCATTTTAGGAGTCAGATGCCTTGCATCCTCCCCCTCAAGATTGAGACCATACACTCTGGAAAAATCCTCTGAAGTCCTACAAAATTCTTTTAATGGCTCTATCTCTAACTTTGGGTGGCAAAACTTGGTGGGTGCCCACTTTTGCAATACAGAAAACATTGGCTAGACAAGCAAACACACTCTCCTTGCCTCTCATATATTGATCTCAAGACCACCAACATCTCTGGAGCTCGATTAGCAAGTTGATGAGCGATGAGAGAGAGAGAGAGAGAGAGAGAGAGAGAGAGAGAGAGAGAGAGAGAGAGAGAGAGAGAGAGAGAGAGAGAGAAGGGCTAGCTTTGTGTCTTCACTGCCGCTGCTACCCTTCGCATTAGCCATCGCTGAAGATGCATACATGTTCTGAAGCTACTATCAGTGGGGGAGAGAAAGAAAGAAGAGATATGCTGACTCTGAGTTTTTCAAATGAGACAGTGCACATAGAGAATGCATATAAATAATAATATCTACCCCGCCTCTTTTAGTTATCCCCCCCACCACTATCTTTTCAGTTATGTACATTTTCTTTTCTTAGTTTTCAAAATATTTCCATTTTTTTTCCAATTCAGAGTTCATTTCCAAGTTGCAAACCACAACCCAAAAATCATTATTTCTACTGGTCGAAAGTGTACCACCTTACCATGCATTCACCCTTTAATAAGCCAAAGATTGCATTAGTGGCAAATCCTATGCTAAAGCTACCAAAATTTGAGAAGCCCTTTGAAGTCATCCACTAATGTGGCAGAGGGTTTACTATTTTGTGGAATCATAATGCAGAAAGGCTACCCTATACCACCCTATAACATACAAGTCTTAAAAATTGAGGCTATATGAAAAGAAATATGATGTAATTTAACTTTTTGAAATTTAAACCTAGGGTCTAAATGACTAACTTTACCCTTAATTCTCCCATTCACATTTGATGCATGTAAACAAGTGTTTTATCTCTCTAGAATACTCTCTCTCTCTCTCTAGAATTGTGACCCACCCTTGTACCCTAATTTTTCCTTGAAAGCAAATCTAACAATCTTTACTTACTTTCAATAAGCTAGAATGATGTCTCAACTTTCTACTACCTTTCTCTCTCTACACATGCGGTTATCCCTATATCCTTAACTATGCCTTTCTCTCTTTATATCTTTAACTCTACCTTCTCTCTCTACACATGGGGTCCCTAATTCATAAATTGAGCATCATCTCTCTAATTAAGCTCAACCTTCCACATACTAATACTAAATTTATCCTAAATTTGGATTCATTACCAGTAGACTAGGCTAATTTTCTCTCTCTAGGAAATATTTAGCCTGAGGCTTCTCATAAATTATTTAAATATTGATTTTTCCTAGGTACTCAGTTAGCCTATCTCCTAATCCTTTATTTTACTATAATTCTATATAACAAGAGGTTGTCTTTAATCTATTAAGATTTTCATAAGGTTGTATATATGATTTAAATTGCCTAAAGTCAATTCTGGACCTTTGAGGGGATTGTGCAGAGATTGAGAACCTATTAATTTAATTTAATCTAAAATTAATTTATAATAGAATAGAAATATCAAATACAAGAAAATTGGAGAATTTGTAAATTTTAAATAAATGGTCTATTTATACCTTGAATATTAGCTTATAAGGGAGGTGTTGTACCATGTGTACACACAAATGAAACTTCCTCCTCCACAAAATCCCAAGAGTTTTTTTAAGATCCCAATGTAGTTGTACAATCCCCAATCATCACCCTTTTTAGCCTAATTGAGTACTTACCATCTAGCTAATGCAAATGTATGCAAACATGTGACCAAAGAGAAGGTGAAGCATTAGAATCTAGAAGTTGTATCGTCCCACAAAATCCCATGATTTTTTTTAAAGATCCCAATGTATTTGTACAATCCCCAATTATCACCTCTTTTAGACTAATTGAGTACTTACAGTCTAGCTAATGCAAACATGGGACCAAAGAACAAGTCAAGCATTAGATCTATGTGAAAAGTACTCTCCTCCAAGAGAAAAGTTCATTGATATCTCATTAACAAGGGGCCCGTTATATAGTTGAAAATGATGGGGCTGATCACTCTACATGCTCACTTAGTTAACTCAAGGTTGGTAGCACACAATATCTTATGCAACTCGGCCTTAGACTTCATGTATCCACTCATTTTCCATACACTCAACCACTCCTACATGCATCCACCCTTACATCAAGTTAATTCCTACACTTATGTAAGTCTAGAGTTATCGATTAGTTTTCATGCCTATCTCCACATGTTATATTTATTACTTCCCACAAATTACTCCTAAGGTTTTGCATTCGTCCTTTCAACCTTAGACTTTAGATTTTATCCATCTTATCTTAGTTTCATTAAAATGTGTACTCTTCTCTATTTATAACTTTTGCCAAGGCTAATCCTCACACACCCTAGCATAATTCATGAATAATTGTTATTATTAAGTTTTTATCAAAATAAATCATTTATTTCTTTTAGTAAAATTTCTAATATTATTTCTTTGCATATGTACACATGGAAAAATCCTGCTTTATTTATGCACATGGCAACTTGTACATTAATCTCAATTTTGTTTCCTAATTTCTTAATTACTCTGAGACTTCCAAATCTCTCCCATTAAATGCACACCTTTTTAAAAATTCACATTCTCTCACTAGAAAGTGCACCTTAGAAAAATATTATCTCAATTAGAATTAAGGCATAGGAAGAGAGATCTTACATTCTCCCCTACTTGAAGATCTGAGATGTCCTCATCTCACAAACTGAGGATAATATTTCCTCAATTATTCCTCTTTGTCCAAGTAGTATCCTCCTTCAATTTGATTACATACTCTTTTAAAATCGTGTTTCTAAGTGGCTTTTCTTTGATGACCAAAACTTCTTCTGATTCCAATTCTACTTCTCCTTGGGTGGGGAAAGAATTATGTTTATCATCCAATATATGACTTGGATTTGGAACATATTATATGAAAAACATTTTGGATTTTTAGAAGTAGGGAGAGTTAAAATTTGTAATCTTGATTTTGACTCCTTTCAATTTAATCCTATGCACCACATTAAAAAAATCATATTTCACATTGTAAGCTTGCATCTAAACATAACTTGGCTCTGATACTAGTTTTGAGACCCCTACTCCTCTATCTATATAATAACCTAGTATAGCGAATCACACTAAGGGTAGAGGGCCTCACATCATAATGTCCTATCGCTTGGGTACTCTCACTCTGAACTAGAATGATTCTTGAAAGGAAAGGTGAATGATTTCTCCAAGTATTTTCCCTTCATAATTCTCACAAGTGGGTCACATCAAGCGACTTCTTGAGGTTCAACAAGATGTCCTACCTCCTCAATTATAGAAGTAACTTCTTTATCCTCGTCCAAGATCTCGCATCTAAGTTACTCATCCCAAGTTTTCTATTCTAAAATACAAATTGGTTTCATTTTGAAAAGTATCCACAACTCGGATCCAATGCGCTACCCACTTTCTAGTGCCACATTTCTCTCTTTAGACCTTTAACTCTACCTTCTCTCTCTATACATGGGGTATCCCTATTTCATAACTTGATTCTAATCTCCCTAATTAAACTCAACCTTCCACACACTTATTCTAAATTTATTGCAAATTTGGATACACCTCCACTAGAGCACCTAGACTGATTTTCTCTCTCTAATAATTATTTAGCCTAAGGTTTCTCATATATTATGTAAATACAAACTTGTCCTAGGCCTTGAGTTAGTCTATCCCCATCCTTGATGTTACTATAATCCTATGTAACAAGAAGGTTTTTATTAATTTATTAAGGTCTCCACAAGGTTGTATGTAGATTTAAGTTGCCTAAAGTCATATAGTCAATTTGAGATCTTAGAGAGCATCTCTATTCTTGGGGGTTTTGTAGAGATTGATAACCCATTAATATAAACTTAATTTATGATAGAATATACAAATTAAACACAAGGGAATGAGATAAGTTATATTTTTTTAATAAAGGGTCTATTTGTATCTTAAATATTATCTTGTAAGGGAGATGTTATACCCTGTGTGCAAACAAATGAAGTTTCCTCCTCCATGGAAGTCCATGAGTTTTTCTGAAGATCCCAAGGTGCTTATGCAATCCCCAATTATCATGCTTTTTGAGCCTAATTACTTATAGCCTAGCTAATGTAAACATGTGACCAAAGAGTGCAACACTGAACTCTATGCAAAAATTATTATAACTTTTTAAAGAAAAATTTATGGATTTCTCATGAGCAAGGGGTTCTTTATATAGTTGAAAATGATGGCTGTGACAACTTTACATGCTCACTTAGTGAATTCCTGGAGTACTTACACCTAATGAGAACATGTGTGTGGTGATTGTTTATATGCCTATGGAATAACTACTTACAATTTATTATTGGATATTTTATAGGTGAAGAAGGCTCAGAATATTAAGGCAAAAGTGCACAAGTTATTATTTTTGTCTTATACACATCTATTTACAAGCTTAGACTTGAATCATAGATGAGCAAATATTTATTTTGTAAAGCTTAAAATCTTTCTAGCCCCAAGCAATCTAATACCCAATTTTTTTGTCATACAAGAGCTAAGTGTTTTCATGTATTTTTATGTGTTCATTCCCTAGGGAATTCACTTTCGATAGAAAGGGGACATCACCTGCATGCATGAAACTCATACAAATCCCTTATTTAAGTTCCTCTAAAAAATAAATCATACCCCTTTCTAAGCATATGAGTCCCAATTATGAAAATCAAGGACCCCCTATTCAAGGTTTAAAAATCAAATAGCAGATATTGATGTTATACATGTGACAAGTTGTAGCCCACGTAAGTAGCATGGATTTAAGTGCAAGAAGCACAAAGACCTACATATACTCTCCAAAAATTGTTCCATGTGTGGTTAGCTTAAAAGAGTAGTAAACTAATCAAGTTTTGTGGTTAGCTTAAAAGAGTAGTAAACTAATCAAGTTTTCAAACTACACCGCTAGATCACATATTGTAAACTAGATCACATATTGTAAACTAGATCTAGTGGTGTAGTTTTCAAACTACACCACTAGATCACATATTGTAAACTACAAGAAGAAAAAAAACCCCTACTTTCATTCTCCCATGCTCCCTTGTCCCCACCTGCCACCATAAATCCCCCTCACCCCTAACTTATAAGCTTAAGACCCCCCTTCCAAAAACTCCCTCCCTTAAAGTCGCGTGATAGTATAAGATATGGCTTGTGAATCCCCCTAGGTTCATATTATTAAATCTTACTCTATGTTGAATTTGTTGTAATAGCTTAAGTTGAATGGTTGAATAATTACATTGCTTGAGAAATTATATTTATAAACTCCCAGATGGAGATCCTTATGTTAGGGCTATCAGAGGACGGGCTAGGTTAATTTATGGAAGAGATTAAAAAGGATTGAAGAAATTGAAGGCTAAATGTAAAGGTTGAAGGTAGAGGTTTTTATGACCATTGGGGGCAATCACTAAAAAGGGCAAAAGAAGGTGGAAAATCACTTTTGTTTAATCAAAACCACTTCAAATACTAAAACCACTTTGTAATTCCTTAACCCTATTCTTAATCGAGCACCATAGATGTGTTTAGCAAGTAAAAGAGGCTTCAAAGCCACTTAAATCTCAACAAATCATGCAGTTTCATCTTCTCCACATCATCAAGGGCTCTAGGCGACTCCCAAATCAACTATCCTTCATCAATTATGTGCCCACTTTCAACTTATCAAGTTTTTTACTAATTGAGATTAATTCTAATACAATTTTAAGTTTTAAAATGAAAAAAAAGCTTAAAATACATTCTCTCATAACAACACTCCACCTTCCAACTTGAGACTTCATATTTTCACCGAATCAACCTTAAAATGTGAACTCTTCTCTATTTTCAAAATTTTCCAAGGCTAATACTCACACATCCTAGTATAATTTTAGATTATTATTATTATTAAATTTTCATATAAGTAACTCATTTCTTGTTTTAGAGTTTTTTTTCCAAATATTCTTTCTTTCTCTTTCTAATTCCAATGTGCACAGGGGTGTACATGTGCACATATGCAAAGAGGAAAACCCCAATTAACTTATGCACATGGCAGCTTGACCATTAATCTTAAATTTTATTTTTCTAATTTGTTAATTAATCGGACTTCCAAATACCACCCATGAAATGCACACTTTTTTTAAAAATGGCATTCTCTCACTAGAATGTGTACCCCATGAATTAAAAATCCATATTTTCTCACTAAAAAAGGCACCTTAGCAAAATAGTATCTCAATTAGAATTAAGGCATATGAAGAGGGATCTTACAAAAGCAAGTAATGCAATGATGAGAAATGACACATAAAAAGTGAGAACAAACCATCCATCTCAATAACATGTCAATTGAAGAATCCAATGAGAGTAATGATGAAGAAGGCAAAGACTCCATAGCCTAAACCATCCATCATAGACTCCATTGACTATGGAAACACAAAAACACAACTAAGCTTGGTTGAATTATATTACAGAGAAGATGAGTATTTGTTTGACTTTTTTATAAGAGGTATTTCTTTAGTGACTCGGGCCATATGAATGAAAAGAAGGATAGTTTCATTGGTGTTTATAATTAAAGCTTCAAAGGTTGTGGAGGGTGTTTTTATGTTGGCAGCCCAACCAACCCATTTGGCTATCGCCCAGGTCACTGCCTAGATTGTCCCATTTTGTAACAAACTATTATGGGTTAAGCTTTCTTGCTTTCTAATAACTTCGTAACGATTTCTTTTGCTGACAGGTAGTGCTCAAGAGTTCATGAGTTGAGTTTTCCCAATGTATTGCAAAGTTGAGAGTTCAAGCTAATATTGAAGAATGTCTCATGGGTTGTCTCTATTCTGTATACTGCATACTATCTATCTACTCTGTGTCCACTCAGTGTTAATTGCTTTCCTGTCTAGAAGTGAACTCCTATCCAAGATCATGAAGAACCTAGGAACTGACCTACATGTAGTCCTATCTAACTCCCCAAGCTTAGGCAGACCGAAAGCTCAATGCTCCAGTGTTGGCTTGTTGCATTGGGTACAGTTGCATTAGTTTTTGCTCTTCAAGAGCTGACTAGGTGGTCCAGAACCACGTAAGTGCTGGGTCTTAACAAAACTCAATAACAAAACTCAAATGATTTTGGTGATCCTACTAGGGAATGGTATGCTAGGAAGGGGAGTAGGAAGGTAGAGGCTAGTTCTAAGGTCTACACATGAAGTTTGAATAGAAAAGCTATTTGAGGTAGATCAAAAGAGGAAGTGCATGTATCCTTGTGTCAAGTATGTTCACATGGGAGTCATAAGACTATAATGCACAGTGCATGAAGAATGAAGAAAGCTCAAGTTGAACGATGCAGTGCTGCCATGTAGGCAATCCGAGGCCTCAAGAAATGAATAGGAGGCAGAAAGATCAAGAAGAAGAAGAGTTGATAGGTGTCTGAAGGATGTCTCTTAAATATTCAAAATTCAAGGACAAGAGTGAGGAGGTCCAGATGCTCACATCTTCACCTTTAAGACCACCTTTAAGACCACCTTCTTGGCCACCTGAGATCCATTTCCATAAAAGTACTTTGTGACAACTCTAGATGGCAAGGCCACCATTTGGTATGCCCAATATGGTCAGGAGAACTTCCAAACGTTTAAAGAATTAAAGAAGAATTTCCTCAAAAGATTCAGGAATGACAAGTCACAAGATCATAAAAAAAGTACTGGAGAAACTGCAAAAGCTGACTCAAAAGAAGAGGCCAACAGAGGATTACGTGGTAGAATTCAAAGCACTACTAATGTGTTTCAATCAGCCTAACAAACCTGCCCCAACCACATTGAGTCAATGGTTTATGAGAGAGCTAAGGGAAAATCTCCAGATGGTGGTAGCCTCGTATGATTTGGAGACCCTCACCTTTGAAGAAGTGGTGGCAGTAGCAACTAGAGCTGAGGGGATCTTGAAGCAAACAAGCAGAGACCCCTAGAAGAAAAACAAGGACAAAAGAAATAAGAAGGAAGAAGAAACTTCCGAGTCAGATTCAGGAGAGAAAACACCTCTGTCAAAAGTTGGATGTCGAAGAGAGAAATCGCCAGAAGAAGAAAGGCAAGAAACATGCAATGGATGTTCAAAAAGAACTAAAGGTCCCCCTAGCCAAGCTTGCCAGAGAATAGGTAGGATCCAGACTGAGACCGGATGTCTAGTGCACAAAGTGTAACAAATAGGGTCATACAAAGGAAGAGTGTCAGATGAAAAGCACGCAATAGTCGTGTGCTATCTGCGAAAAGAGCAACCACATGACTGACACATGTTTTTACAACACTCGCAATAGGAATTTGAGAGTGGTGGAAAGGTAGCAGCGTCACACCCACAAAACAGGTCCCAACTGTCAACCAAGTTGCCACCAAGCCTCAAAACAACAAACCCTATGGAAAAGGAGGTGGAATATTTGGACAGAGGGGAGTCAGAAAGATATGCTACTACTACAATTCCCCAAGGCATAGGCAAAATGATTGCCCCATATTAAAACTCCATGAGAGGAAATGCAAGAGGCAAGGCCACAAAATGCAAACCGAACAAGAACTGATGCAGCAGTGAATATGGTAAAAGTGGACCGACGGGCAAGAAAACAACAACAAAAGCCACCACTAGTGATGGTTGTGACAAGATCATAAGGACTTGTCAATACTGTGATAGGCAAGAATTTTGAGCTAGTCATGAGTAAATATAATATCAGATAGCCTAGCCAAGAAGCTAGGAAGTACAAATATGCAGCCTACTCCGTTCCAAATTTGAATGGCTGATCAGAGAAGAGTCCGTCGACCAGTTGGAATCATCAGGAACGTTGTTGCAGGCAAACTAGATAATATTTCCTAAAAACGAGAAAGATTTAGCATCTTTCAAAGATTCCATTAAAAAAGGCCAAATTTTTACCTTTTTTGGAAAGTGATCTATGCATGCGTACAATGCTGCCCACTATTTAGGACACTACATATTTTTTACAAAAAAAATGGAATGAAAAAAAAGACATGGTTTTGCTTACTTTTTGAGATTACAACTCAAAATCTAACAATAAGTTTTAAAAAATATACCAAATTAGAGACCATTTGTCATTGAAATCTTCAATCCAAAAAAGTAATTAATACAACTCTAAAAAGGAGCTATTTTCTAGACATACAACTCATTGTTGCATAGTTATGGCTCCTCATCATCACTGCTACCTATACCATCACCATCACTCATTGGTGTGCCTTCCCCTTTTCTAGTCCATTCCATCAATAACTAGCCAAGATACTTTTCTAGAGATGCAAAACACTTTCCTCTATGGTCAATTGCCTTCCTTCTTTCATTTGCTTTCTCTTCCCTGTGAATTCTCAATGCATCCTTGACTATCCTTATCTCATTTGGATTATTTGCAACCTTTCTTCTTGTTTTTAGCTTTCCACACACAATGCACACACCCATTTAAACTTTTCATGGGATAGTCATGGCAAACAAGGTTTTTCAAATCTTGGTAAAATAAGAGTAGCTTGTATACTGCTCTTCTTTAGTTGTCATAACATCTCTATACAATGAGAATACCTCTGACCTTGTAAAATTATCAGATAAGTTAAACCTTCCTATTGTCGGCATACATTCTCCATGATACTTAAAACAACAATGAAGCCATGTTAAAGCATTTTGCCCCGTTTGACCTATGTGGATAATAAAGGATCTAACTACTTTGGTCTATCCCATTTTTTTGTCCTGCACTTCACCCTCTCAACCCCTCCTCAAGCCGTACATTTCCAAGACTCAAAGCAATCTTAGGCTATCCTACATACCAAATGAGAGCCAAGATATATTTAAATTCTCCATGCAAAACAAGGTATTAGCAGACGACTAAGAAGTGCATCCTGCTCATTTCAAAGTAGTGTGTTCATAATTCCTTTAACTTCTGCAATCCAAACTTTGCTAGTAGGCATTCCTGCTTGCAACATTCTATTTTAATTGCATCCCTTAATTGTCTATTTGCACACAAGAATGCTTTTCACTTCAACCCATGGTAGGTCTTACCTCAACACATTGGAGATGATGTGTCAACTGCTCAATGGTATCCAAGGCATCATGTTCATCACTACCATCATTTGCTGCTTGTTGTGGTGTGGAGGCTTTACTTGGAGAAGCAAACTAAGGACTCCTCTTATGCTCATAGCTTCATATGATGTAAAAGATAAGCCACGTGATTGCCCATGGCTTGGAGTGTCCACTTCTCTTTCTCTATTTTGAGTTTTTTAAACCCTAGGAGACAAGGAATAGGATGAGGAATGAGAGACCCTTTTTGAATGTGATGCAGTGGTAGGGGATGAGCTCCCACCCACTTGTGCAAGGGAAATGACCAACAGAATGTATCTCCTCATGTCTTTCTCCTTGGCCAACAAATGAGAAATGAGAACCTAATAGCCCATGTGGCCATCATAAATAAAGTCATTAAACTTAATACATAATTAAGGTGGCACTTGATTAAGAAAAACACTAAATAACTACTATTTTTGGAACTATGAGGCTACATAAGAAGTTGAGAGGCTCATTTGGTCACCTCAGGAGACCAATTCACACTTTCAAGTCTAGCCATGGCAAGTACACAAAATCTTGATCCTTATAAACATTCTGTAAAGATTATTTTTTCTTCTTATTACTTAAAAGCTTTATTTATGGTAACATAGCATTCTTAATATTTGTTTGAACCTATAAGATGTTTTAACTTAGATGTTAGAAAAACTATTATAAAATGTACTTATGTCTACTGGATGAACAAAATTTTAATAACAACAACTAGTTTGAAATAAATCTTAAAAGATAAATAAAGTTTCTAAAGTATTTTTCTTAAAATAAAGTTCACACAAAGAATGGACACAGTTTTAGTGTTTTTTATATATTAGGAGAATAGCACATAATTTTGAAAAATTATTTGTGTACACAAAGTTGATACGTTGCATCAACTTTGGCACAGAATCTTGATGATGTGCATCTAGTTGTTGATACTTACAACATCAAGTTCGTTATTGTTGTGTATGCAAAGTTGATGCAATGTATCAACTTTAAAAAAAATTATTTCTATATAAAAGTTAATGCATTGCATCAATTGATGTTTTGTATCAAGTTTGTGTATAAATAGTTGATGTTTTGTATCAAGTTGATGCACAACATCAAGGTGGCTTTGCAAAGTTGATGCAATGTATCAACTTTAATAATATGCACAACATCAAGGTGGCTTCACAAACTTGATGCAATGTATCAACTTTGAGAAGATGCACAACATTAAGGTGACCTGGCAAAGTTGATGCAATGCATTAATTTTAAGAAGTTTTGTTTTTTAGTGCAAACAAAGTTAATACATTTCATCCACTTTGTTAAGGAAAAATGAAAGTAAAGTTGATGCATTGTATAAAAATTTCCACGCAAACTTGATGTTTTGTATTGAGTTAATGCAGAACATCAAGTTTATGTAGCAAAGTTGATGCAATGTATCAACTTTAAGAAAATTTGTTTGTGTGTACAAAGATGTTACATTCCATCAACGTTTCCACACAAACTTGATTTTGTGCATCAACGTGATGCACAACATCTAGTTTGTGTGGCAAAGTTGATGCAATGCATCAATTTTGCATACACAAACAAAGTTTTTAAAAGTGGATGCATTGCATCAACTTTTCCACATAGACTTGATGCAATGCATCGAGTTGATACACAACATCTAGTTGGTGTGGAAAATTTGATGACATGCATCCACTTTTTTTAAAAAATTTGATGACATGCATCCACTTTTTTTAAAAAATTATGTATGCAAAGTTGGTGCATTGCATCAAAGTTGATGCACCATATCAACTTTTTCACACAAACTTGATGTTATGCATCGAGTTGATGCACAACATCAAAAGTCTATATAGTGCATCAACTTTAAAAAACATAATGCAAAGTTGTTTAAACGTTTTCACACAAACTTGATGTTATGCATCCAATTGATGCATAACATCAAGTTTCTATGGAGAAGTTGGTGCAATTCAAAAACTCTTTATTTTTTAGGGCATTCATATGAGATGGTTTTTGATGCACAACATCAAGTTTCTATGGAGAAGTTGGTGCAATTCAAAAACTCTTTATTTTTTAGGGCATTCATATGAGATGGTTTTTGATTAAGCTAGCACAATGTTCGTTAGGTTACATGTATGTGTGGTAGGTTATTTCTAAACCTAACCATAGAAGAGCTATATCTAGAGGCACTGTCACCTCGCACAGTTAGACCAACAACTTATAGGCACCCGATAAGGTGCATAGCCAAGGGTTGAAGGGGGGGGCACGCCCCCTTCTTAGCAGTTGTCCGAGGGGTGTCGTTATATATAGTAAAACCTCACTGGTTTTTTCCACTTGTCTAACAATGTAATTAGTTGTTATATAGTGATCGTGAGTCCAAAAAAGCATGTATAGTGGCTGTGTGAGACAATTATTGTTTTAGGCCTAAAAAAGCATAGTTTCTTACATAAAGTTGATGCACTGCATCAAATTCTCCATGCAAACTCGATGTTATGCATCAAGTTTACCATAAATGCGATGCACGACATCGAGTCTCTGTGGTGGAGAAGTTGATGCGATGCATCAACTTTGCTCACATAAGCATGCCAAAAATAGTGATTGTAATATAGTAACTCAAAAGTTACTTCTTTAAACTAGTAAAATCGACCTAAAAGCACTTCAGCCCAAAAAAACCATCGCTTTCTCCTTGGGAACTTTACTGCTTGCGTATATATTCTTGCTATCCCTTTTTCTACACAGCAAGCAATATCTTTTCTTGATTTCATGCTACACGGCTTCTCTACATTTTCTATACCATAATGTGACTACTAAAATTTTTTCACACAAATATGGTGGACAGAAGAGAAGGCGACCTTCATCTAAGGCGATATATTCTTCTCCATTCAAACTTTTTCAGTTTTTCCTTTATTTGATTCCACTATAATGCATACAATTCCCCATGAACTTGATGCAGTGCATCGAGTTTGCATGTAAACTGAAGGTTGAGAACAATATACACTCAATCTTCTCTTGAAAGGATTTATCTCTACCTTGCATCTCGATAATTATTCTTATTCCTTCTCCTCTACCCCCAAGTTATATTCTTATTCCATCTAGCAACCATATCGATGTGCTGCATCAAAATCTAGGCCCACAAGTTCATCCCTTCTCATCTCTCCCTTTGGTTTTCCATGCCGCTTTACAACAATGTAAGTCCTCTTTCAATGTTCTCCTGCTTGTTGCCTTTTTGCAATAAAAATTAGTTTATTTCTTAATTCATTCTTAAAATCTTCTTTTTTTATCATATACAAGTAGAATAAATTTTATTGTACTTTTAATGTCTTCTGATTTCCTTTTCTTGTCTTATAGAATCTTGTTTTGCTCTATTTCCTACATATTTTTGTTTTGATCTGCTTGTGATAGCCTTTTTGTTGCTCACTTTAATGGTTAGCTTCACCTTATTGATTTTTTTTGGATTTGATTTAATAACTATTTTTCTAAATCTATTTCTTTTTATCTATAAAGTAGGGGTGACAAGCTGAATAAGTCCTCTAAGAGGACCACTGTTGAGGCTCTAGAATTTGATTCACCTCCTCAAATACAAGCTACAAAGAAGGCACGAAAGGAACGTTCTAAAAAAATTGCAAAAGGAAGCCTAAGCTGCTACTTTACCTACGAAAAGATCCCTCTTCCAACAAGTGGAGGCTCACAAACAACATGAGAAGAGAGATGATGCTATAGGTGTCAAGCCTATCAACACAATGTTGGATGCTATTGCAGAGAAAGAAGTACAAACTCAAACTTGACCAAGTTTTGGGACCATTGCCACTTTTCCTCCCTGGGGTACCTGAAGCCTTCACCCAAAAGAGACCTCTTTTGAAGATGAAGAAGAGAATCATAAGGAGGATGAACCTATGTATGTTCTAGTGAGATCTATGATAAAGACAATACTTATTATGTACCCCGAAGAAGAACTCATGCTTTTATAAATACACGAACAGATAGACCTCAACTCTCAGCACATGTACATCAATTAAAACTCTTGCTTGTCTTCAACATGAGTGGAGTCTTTCTGGGGTCAATGGTAGTCTTTTTTTCATCATTTCTAGGCACTTTGGCAAGGATAATCTTCTCTGAGGTCAAACTAACTTCTTGTGGTAAAGGTGGATTATATAGGGGGAGAGAGAGACGATGTTGTTTCTTTTATTGTTAATGATACGAACAACATTAGAGAGTTTATAGTGAGCCAAAATAATCTTCAAAAGTGGGTCTTTATGGTCCTATGCAACTAACTTGTGCATTGGAAAAAAATGACAATCTTTTAGTGAGCTTAGGACCTTTCTTAACTCCAACTACTAGAGCCTCTAATGTTGCTACCTTAGAAGTCACCCCCCAAGAGGCTCCAAGGTCTTCTACACTTGACTCTCATGGGAAAGGAGGGAAACAGAGAGAAGTTAAAAGGACTTCTATGTCTACAATCTCTCGAGATGAGAGGACATCTCATAAAAACATCAATTTGTCAAGCAAGGAGGATTCTGATTCTTTAAATGACAAACGAGGAGCTTGAAAGATCATCACTCTTGGTGGTGAGCTTGGCATGGGTGCACTCCCAACTCAACAAAATAAAATAAGGGAGATAATTAAACAACAAAAACTTGTGCTCAATGGTAGGATTTTAAACTTGCCAATGGAAAAGATACACCAACCACCTATTGATACACCATCCAATATAGAAGATCAATGGAGATTAGAGAACCTCACCACCACACAGTACATGTCAATAATCCTTAAGAAGAAAATGAAGGTAAATCCCCATGCCATAGTGGTTCTATTTATTGTTTTTGTAGATGCCCAAGATTGTCCCAATAAAATAAACTTCAAAATGGCAAAATGTCAAAATTATAACTATTATGTCATTGGGGGCTCACACTCTGCTAAAGCTAGGAGGGAACTATTAAACAAAAATCCAAATATTCCTTACTATAGCACTATAGATTTCAAAATCTATGCTACTCTCACAGTTGAAGAGGTAAAACTTCTTGCATGGGATCATAATAATGATAATGACTACCATGCAAAGATGTCCCAGATTGAGAAAATCAAGTTTTTCACCATGAATTTGAGGAATATGTGGCACAACACCAAAAGGTTGATGGCATATTACGAAGAACTATCTTTAGGAGGTTGGGATTCTGGAGCTCTCATATAAACTCAGAAAGTATGATCCTCTATTTCATCTTGCTTTTTGTATAGGATAGATTTGGGATCTTCATAATAGAATCTTTTGAATGTGGGAGAATAAAGCTTTGAAAGGGCAGAAGACCTCTAAAGGGTTAAATGAATCTAGTGGCATGGCTAAAAGTTGTGTGGTAAGAAGGTGGATACATCAATTGAAGACCTTGCAGAGAAGACATGAAGCTTAATCCATGGTGAGCAATTCAAGGAGTGAAGGATCAAACATAGCTAGTTTCTATCTTATCGCGTGTCATTTCAAAGGGGCTATCACTTGATGAAATGTCTTTGGAGCTACAAAAGTAAGTAAAGTTTTTAGTTATTTATTTTTTATCTTCTTGATGTAAATGAAGTATTTATATTGTCTTTACATGTGTCTTACAGCCAAAGTTTATATGAAGATGCAAGAGGTCATGATAAAAAAATTAAACTACACCACTTGGGAGACGACGTACATGCAGAGTATCCCAAGTCTAGCTCTCAAGAAATTTTGAAAGCTTTTTTCTTGTCCTTTGGAGATTGGGTAATATTATTTTGTTTTTTTATTAAATATTCAAATGTGATGGTATGTTAGTATTGTTGTTATGTCTTAAGAAACCAACCACTAAATATTATATTCTTGTATATTAACTTTCTACTAATAATAGAAGCCTCCAACTAAAGAAGGCAAAAAGTCACTCTTTCAAGAGGAATCAGAGTGTCCACAAAACTTTCTTGTGCACCTTGAAAGAGCTCGTCAAGAGAAAGCAAGACACCTTTCTACAAAATGCTGCTCTCCAACTGAAGGAGATGAACTAGAAGACTTTTTTCTTCCTAGACAGGAAAGTACAACGGTATCCTATAAAGTTATATGTGGGGATGTAAATAATCTTCAGAATATCATTCCAAAGAAAGATTACAATCTTGTTATTGTTGCCAATATCCCATATGGTTTTAATATGAGTGGTTCTACAAATGATGAGAGAGCATATATCTATCAAGAAATTCAAAAGATGTTACAAAATTTTAAAGTGGTAACTACATCAAATATGTGGAGATTTGTGATCTTTCATAGCACTAGCCAAGCTACACTGCAGCTCTGAGAAAAGAAGCACATGGTATGGAGTCTCTTGTTTGGTATGATTTCAAGAACTTAAGTTTTTAGTTTCTTTTCATTATTATTCAAACACTTTAGATTTATATTTCACTAAATTTGATTGTAGGGTCAAAACAAATATAGATCATGTTCATGGTTCTCGTTTCAAAAGCTCCTTTAGATGATCATGGTTGGCTATTGGGATAACATTGATGAGCAAAGAAGTGTTAAAGCACATGTCAATGAGTCTCGATGCTCCAATGTGCTTTCTTTTCCCATAGTAACTAGGAAATTAAGGCATGTGACTGAGTCCAAAGCCTTGGTGAATCCCTACCAGAAGCCTCGGTGCTTGATTAATCATTTGATCGATCTATTTTCTACGCTAGATGATTGGATACTTGACTTGTTTTTTGGAACTGGCATACACTTATTTTTTCTTTAAAAAATAATATTTAAATATATAATTTCTTATTATTAGTTGTATGTTAGTTTTTATATTCATTTTTTAAAGTTGTAGGTACAACTGTGACATGTGCAGTTAAGAGAAAGAGAAATTGCATTACAATTGAAAAGGATGACATCCAAGCAACCTTTATTCCTATGTGTGTAAAAGGTGTTATGGAACTACTAGGATGAAGATCAAGAGGTGGGATCAGTCTCTATTTTAACGCTAATGATAAGTTCCTCTCAGCATATCAAAAGAACCTCTGTCTCCCCTCTCTGACGAGCCTAGGGAATTAGCATCTCTAATAGAAAATAAAAATCTTACTTTAATGGTCCTTGGTCCCCAAGGAGAATAAAAATGATGACAAATCCAATAAAGAAGCAGAGGAATATCCAAATCAAGTGCTTAATGTTTAGATTTTTTATTCTACTACTTTACATAATTTAGTTTATCATGACTCTCCTACTTTACATACTTTAGTTTATTGCTCTAGAAACCTTCAAAAAGTTTCATCTCATCTTTGTATAAAGAAATTTTATTTCATATTAATTGTATTAGCTTTGCTATTTGGTTTAGAAATAGATTCAAGCCTAATTGTAGGGTTTTTTATAAACTATAGAGCTTATGATGTTATCTATTCTAATCTTTTTTTAGCACTTGTCAAATAATGTGTATATTTGTGTATAGTGGTAAACTTTGTTTCAAAAAATTTCATTTAAAAAAAAGTCTATTTCATTCATGAAATTTATAAAATAATTTTTAATTCAAAGTATTTTGGTATTTCTTTAATTTCTGGGGACTTCTTCTATCCCATTTAAAAGTCAAGTTGTTTTTATGTTAAGCATTATCAGTTTATAGATCTATGGTTGTCACCACATGTTCTCTTGAAAAAAGTGTCAAAATTCATGTAGTTTTTTAATCTACACATTGAATTCTAGATGTGCTTTTAAAAAAGTGTGTTTTAAGCTATTTTTAAGATTTCATGCATTTTTGGAGGGAATCTTTTTAGGTAACCCTCGTTAGTTATACCTATTTTTCCCACAATAGTGTTCAGGGGAGAACAAAGTGAGGTGGCAAGATACATGTTCACTGTCGTGTTTACAGTCATGAAGATGATTGAGATTGTGGGTGTATATCCCATGCTGTTGTTGGGAAGACCATGGCTCAGAAGTAAAAGAGTCAAGCATAATTGGGATACAAATAGGATTACAATCCGGAGAGGGAAAAAGAAGGTATGCATCTTAGTTCTAGGGAAAGACAAGTTAAATCTGGCTAGCCGACTATTGCATCGACTGTTGCATGAAGAAGGCCTAAATTACTTGCAAGGGGTGGAAGATGATGAGGAAGAGCAGATCCTAAAAGAAAATCTAGACATACTATCACTCTCTTCGAAGTGGACATTGAACAGATTGTATAGAGATATGATCTAGAAGTCTTGGTCGCTCATCTTTATTGAAATATACAAGTGAATAGGGTGTGTGCGGGAACAAGCCCTTGGCAAGAGGCTGTAAAAGAGAATCTGTAAATGTGAGAGAACCTGAAAAGGTGAGAAGAATCTACTGGGAGAGAATAAAGGGTAGCATAAGAAGATTTAGGAAGTGTGGAGATATTCTGGGAGAGGTGGAGAGAATCAAGTAAAAGAGGTGAAAATATTAATTTTCTACTAATCTTTAATCTACACATGGAATTCTAGATGTGCTTTTAAAAAAAGTGTGTTTTTAAGCTATTTTTAAGATTTCATGCATTTTTGGAGGGAACCCTCGTTAGTTATACCTATTTTTCCCGCAATAGTGTTCAGGGGAGAACAAAGTGAGGTGGCAAGATACATGTTCACTGTCGTGTTTACAGTCATGAAGATGATTGAGATTGTGGGTGTGTATATCCCATGCTGTTGGGAAGACCATGGATCAGAAGTAAAAGAGTTAAACATAATTGGGATACAAATAGGATTACAATCCGGAGAGGGAAAAAGAAGGTATGCATCTTAGTTCTAGGGAAAGACAAGTTAAATCTGGCTAGCCGACTGTTGCATCCGACTGTTGCATGAAGAAGGCCTAAATTACTTGGAAGGGGTGGAAGATGATGAGGAAGAGCGGATCTTGAAAGAAAATCTAGACATACTATCACTCTCTTCAAAGTGGACATTGAACAGATTATACAGAGATATGATCTAGAAGTCTTGGTCGCTCATCTTTGTTGAAATATACAAGTGAATAGGGTGTGTGCGGGAAGAAGCCCTTGGCAAGAGGCTGTAAAAGAGAATCTGTAAATGTGAGAGAACCTGAAAAGGTGAGAAGAATCTACTGGAAGAGAATAAAGGGTAGCATAAGAAGATTTAGGAAGTGTGGAGATATTCTGGGAGAGGTGGAGAGAATCAAGCAAAAGAGGTGAAAATATTAATGGCCTTGAACTCTAAGGCCTGAGATCTGGGCTCCCCGCATACTCTGTTTTCTGCACACAAAACACAGGATTAATTTGCTAATCAATGATAATCAATGCTAATCACTATATTTTGGTGCAATTGAGGGTTCAAATTAACCATTAGGTATCTGATACAGATCCCTATAACTTCAGATTGCAATTCAGAGTTGGTTTGATACTCCAACCATTCTATACAAATCGGTTACCCTTGATTTAATGTAATTTCTAGTGATTTTATGCTGATAAATCTGTTGTAATCATCTCTTAAACACCAGATTGAGTTGTAAAAGGGTAGACACTGCCCTTGAATCTTGATTTGGATCAAGAGGTAAGACCCCCTTCACATCATCATGAGTATAGCACAAGAAATAGCCAAATTTAATGGGGAGAAGTTTTACACATGGCGGCAGACAAAAACCATGTATTTGCACATGAGGAAAAATCTGTGGGGGCTAGTTGAGGGAAGAGACGAATGCCTAGAGGTGAGAGGGGAAAATGAGTGGAAGAGTAGGAATGAAAAAGCATTGGGACTTATTGCACTTAGTTTAAATGATGAAATCATTCATCACATCACAGGGATATACAATGGGCAAAAGATGCATGGGATGAACTCAATAAATTATTTGGCACACAAGCTAAAAATTCAAAGATAAATCTGTTAATGCAATTCTACATAATTGGATATGAAGGAAAGTGAACCTTTAATCACACACGTGAACATATATAAAAGCATTAAGCAACAACTGGCAGCTATTGGGTGTGAGCATGGATTTTATCCATACTCCCATGCCACAATGAAAGGTTTTTTTGTAATACCAAATTTCATGTAGACATCATCATATATTCATTGTGGACATATTGTCCAATTGATAATTTATATTCTATGTGTAGCATGGGTTTTTGAAGGGGATGTCTTCTATAGAATTTGACCATATGGTAAAAACTTTGCTATGTTTGGTTTTACTCTTAGAAGATAGCTCTACTTGGCCAACTTCCTTAATAAATCCTTTCAATGTACAAGTGATCTTGGATATAAGATGATTAAAAAAAATTTAGAACACAAAAAGAACCATCTTAATAACCTAGGTGTCCATGGATTTTAACCATAATTCCATGTAACAATCAAACATAGGTGCCCATGGATTTTAGCCATATTATTATGTGACATTGAAAGTATGCATGATTTTCTTACTTTCATCTGATTTTAGTCTGATATGCAATAGAGACACAACATGTTACGTGTAATAGTTGAGGTACAAAGATTTGACCACAAGGCAATATCCTATGGCTATTTCAGAAAGAAGCTTTCATATTGACCATGGCTTTTGGCCACACAGTCACTTTTATTTGAAGCATCATATAACCAGAAGTATATTTTTGTTACCTCTTTTGTAAGCACAAGTATATGTGTGTCTTGAAAAAGTCATTTCATGTGAAATGCATACATATACAGAGAATTATTCTACAATGTCCAATTAGTCTCTATTGTGCTACATGGATAGATCCCTATTTTCTGCATAGCGAGTGATTACACATATGTGTAAGTAGTATATACAAGTACGCTTATACAAGCAAGGTCAACGCAGCATACAAGAAGAATCAGCAAGACAGAAGCATTCTCAAGGGACAAGGTCGCATCTTTGCCATAACAAGAGTGTTGAGAAACTGATCAAGGTTAGTTTCATACTTGTTTTCTTATTTCTGCATTGTTTGTTTTTTCAAGTAGGCTCTTAGTCAAGAAACATTCTCGATTTTAAGAAAACTGGGTGTGAAGTTAACCATATTTTTATTTTTATGTCATGAATGTACTATATGATCTTATTTATCTTACTAGCTAATTATGATTAAGAAAGATTAATTATGTAATTAACTATTATGAACCAAAAAATCAAGAAAACAAAGAACATGCATGAGGCAAAGAGCCTACCTTTAAATGGCTATGGTTACGATGCTTGCTGGCAAAGTTCTGATTAGCGTCAATATTGTGAATGGCTGTTGTTGTTGCGAAGCTTGCTGGCAAAGTTGCTTCTGATTAGCGTCAATATTTAAGAAGAACTTCAAATTTCCATAGCCAAAAACTATAAAAAAACATCAATGACATGTGAAGACAGAAACAAGAAGATGAAAAGAAGTAGATATGCAGATGAAGCATACATGAAGGGTCAAAATCTTGCTTAAGCACAACTAAATCTTTTGATTAGAGAGCTTAGGTGAGTCGTAATGCAGAGAAAACATCAAAGAGAGAGCAAGAACAAAAACCATGGTCGAAAGTGCGAGCAAGAAGAAGAGTACGTTTTTAGGAGAAGAGGGAAATCCGAGAGAGAGAAGATAGAAAGAGAGGGCCAAATTCAAATTCTTTGAAAAGGTTCACATCACTAAAGGATATCTTCTTTAATGAAGAATATATTCTCAAGAATATATCACATTTAATGAAGAACATTTATAAAAAATGGACGTTTGATAATAAATGGAATTATCTTAAAAAAATCAATTTTATCATAGTTCATAATAAGAATAAAGCAATCGATTTTTTTTTCATGGGCCAAATTCAAATTCTTAGAAAAGGTTCACATCACTAAAGGATATCTTCTTTAATGAAGCATATATTCTCAAGAATATATCACATTTAATGAAGAACGTTTATAAAAAATGGACGTTTGACAATAAATGAAATTATCTTAAAAAAATCACTTTTATCAAAGTTCGTAATAGAATTAAGCCCCCGGACCCCGCTGCTGCTGGGGGCGTTGCCCCTCGTCCCCCACTGGGGCGTTGCCCCCCGGGGACCCCCCACTGGGGGGCGTTGCGCCCCCCACCGGGGGTGCTACGCCCCCCGGTGGGGGAGTTGCCCCCAGACCCCCACCAAGGGTGCTGTCTCCTAGACCCCCATTAGGAAGCATTGCCTATAGTAACTAGTGCCTCAAATGTCGTTTAGAGTTTCCAAGAAATCCACCACTATAGTGAACAATATTATAATATTATTATATTCCAAAATATACTATTATAATATAATATTATTTTATATTATGATAATAAGTTATATTATTAAATATTATATTAAATAATAAATATTAAAATATTATGTTATTAAATATAATATTAATTTATTGATATATTTTTTTATAAGACAACATAGAAAGCAATAAGTTAGTTACATAGGATTACTCATTTTGCATCATTTATTGCTTTGCTAAAAGAGTTCCTATGTCTACATAGATATTTCAAGGTGTTGAGGCTATTCTAATATTAATGCCATATAAAATAAGATTCATATCTTGCTATGCTATTTTCACGACCTTTACTTTTCATTATATGGATAAATCTACTCTTTTTAAATCTACTCTTTTTAAATCTACTTTTTTAATTTGACACAACTCATATTAGTTACTTCTTGATGTATATTACTGACAATGTGCACTACATTTAGGCCATAATACCAACTATTGGTATATGATTATTCAATTTTGCATCCAAAATTATTGCTTGTGCATGCACTAACATTTGTGCTTCCCAATATATTAATAATTATTCTACTTACCACGTGGACATAAACTTTGCACCAACCAAATCTTATTCATACTATGCCTGCAATACATTAAACCTTGAGAGGATTTGACCATGCCGCTAAAACATTCTCTACACTAGCACACAATAAATTGTCTTCCTTGGAAAAGTTACATATGGCCTGTAAATATTTTAAGAACGATAAGCCTTGAGAGGATTCGACCATGTGGCTAAAACATTCTCTAAACTTGCACACCATAAATTGTCTTCCCATGGAAAAGTCACATATGATCTAAGTATATTTTAAGAATGATAATCCTTGAGAGGATTCAACCATGTGGCTAAAACATTCTCTACACTAGTACACAATAAATTGTCTTCCATGAAAAAGTAACATATGATCTATAGATATTATAAGAATGATAAGCCTTGAGAGGATCGGAGCTAAAACATTCTCTACGTGCTAGTGTCCTCCGCAAAAAAGTAACATAGGATCTACATATGTTTTAAGAATGATAATCCTTGAGAGGATTCAACCATGTGGCTAAAACATTCTTTACACTAGCACACAATATACTATCTTCCATGGAAAAGTAACATATGATTTGTACATATTATAAGAACAATAAGCTTTGATAGGATTTGATCATGTGGCTAAAACATTCTCTACACTAGCACACAATAAATTGTCTTCCCATGGAAAAGTAACAGATGATCTACCCATGTCTTAAGAATGATAAGCCGTGCGAGAATTTGTCCATGTGGCTAAAACATTATGTAGACCATAACACACACCATGAATACTTTTAATACTAAAGTAAGATATGATGTGCATATATACTAAAGTAAGATATGATGTGCATATATTATAGGCTAATGAAGTTTTGGCCATATGGTCAAAGCATCCATTTCAACTAAGCAATGATGACTACATAGACCTTTTTTATCTAGTAACTCAAGTAATCTAGATCAAGGATATACTACCATGTTCATTGAGAAAACAAGTTTTGGCCATGTGGTCAAATTTATTCTCTATCTTATGATGTTGGAAAATGGAATACTACACTAATTTTGCAATGTATACTTCAGCTTGTAATCTATTAATGCATGTTTTCATTATCAATGCTATGTGATTACTTGATGAATATAAGATCACTCAATCTCTTATGATTAAATGTCTTATGATGAATATAAGATCACTCAATCTCTTATGAAATGTCTTATGATGAATATAAGATCACTCAATCGCTTATAATTAAATCTCAAATTTTTTCACTTACTCAGGCAACATAGACCAAGATTTTAATTGTGGGGATCGTGTCAATTTGATGATGGATCGAGATGTTGTTGCACTTGGAATAGTATGTGCAATACGTCCAACTGACACATGCCATGGGCAAGTCCTTGGAGATGGATTTTTGTTAGTTTCTATCGACAACTGCCTAAATGATGCAGCTTGCTTGCCATTTCCAAACAACAATGCAAGGCAGTGGGTAGTTTTGTAAAGTGGGAAAAGAAAGATGTGGTGGTTGTTACAGGTGCCTTCATGATTGTTGATGATGATCATGCGGTGCCACCTTCTAATGATTTTAATGCTGTTGGAGATGAGGACACTCCAAGTATCCGTGAAAGTTGGAAAGAGCGTAAAGTGATGCTCTGGATAGAAGGCAATGAGAAGTACGTTAGAACAGGGATTATTCTCTTAACATTTCCATATGACGTGATTAACTTTGATCTATTAGGAGAAGAAGAAGATGTGGGTGTGGTGGTAGATCAGATCCTTGATCCAACTACAGGGACAGACACATGTGACATGCTTCAGTGCGTCAATTTGGTTATGTGGCCTATCAAACAAGTCACCTTTGATGATGGTACACCACTGCTACATGAACAGGAAACACAAGCTTTCACATCTCCAAATGAGAGCATAAAAGATGTGTGTGAGGAAACTAAGGACTTTATTGTTGCAGGTTCCAAATCCATTTTCTTACAGAAGAGATCATATTGTATGATCAATAGAAGGCCTAGAATTCTTGCTCTCAAAGCTTCAAACTTGAGAACCTCAATGGAATCAGTTTTACTTGTTGCTACAATTGATTGTTGTCCTGCAAAGTGTTGTCAATATGCTAATAGAGATGCAGTACACCAATTGCGGAGGCACTTCTGGGGGTTACATTTGGAAGAATGTACCAACTATGTTTATGATGTTTTGGAGTCATTATGCCGCATTGACAATATGGGTACACGAAAATATAGTTTTATATTCAATGGGAAAGTTGTATGCGGTAGGGCATGGTATGGGATGCATGGCATCCCCAAAACATCTTTCTATAGGTATAGGTTGCAATTTGAGAATGGTGTAAGGAGGGTAATGCATGGCAATGAAGGAGCAATTAGAGAAGCTTGGGATCACACACAAATGGGCAGGGAAATCTTGAGAGACTTTATTGAGAAGAATGCAGAGCAAATGCCACATAAAAGTAGAACCATGCAGGATGGTTCCAGAGAGACACAATTGGTCATCCCAGATGTTTATAAGCAAATAGACATATGGGAAGAAGTGCCACATTAGATGCTATTGGATGTAAGCAAATGTCTTTGTCCACATTCAATCGAATTTGGAATACAGAGTTCAAGCATGTCACCTTAGCAAAGACAAGCGAGTTCTCCAAATGTAGTGTCTGCTCAGAGATCAAAGAACAACTTGCAGCAACCAAATGCCTTGAAGAACGCAACATACTATTGAGGAAGTGTCGAAGTCACATGCTGCAACAACAAAGTTGTTGAAACATATACTATGGATGGCGTCTAGCATCAGTGCTAAATCCTGAAAAGAACTTGTGCATCATACATGACAAGATGGACCAACAAAAGACAGCTATCCCGAGGTTGAGAGTTTGATCAAAAGAGACAGATAGATCCACTCAACTACCAGTTTCCTTGACAGGCATGATCACACATGGGCATGGGGAAGGAAGATATGGGCACTTTGCAATTGATCTTTGGCCCCATGATCCTAACTTCACAGTTGCCTCATTGTCTCTGTGTTTCAAGAACTTGGAGCGACTTGACAGGCATGAAGCTGGTGATCTACAACTAGATGGAATGCCAAGATCAAGATCTTTGTTTTGCTAAATGCATTAAACTCAAGGAAAGCACTAGACTACCATCAACAAGGTTCTCATACCACTACACAAATGGAGGACATAATACTACAGGATGGACAACAAGGTTTTAAATGACTACCAGAGAACTTGTTGCTACAGCTAGATAATTGTGGATCAGAAAAAAAAACCGTTATCTCTTTGCATATTTATCATTGCTTGTGGCACAAAGGACCTTCAAGATGATCCAAGTTAGGTGGTGGGTCATACACATGAAGACATGATGCAATGTTCAGCAAGTTCTCAGAGAAGCTGGAGAGACGGAAAAACTCTCTCACTTGTAGCAAGAGTAGTATGATCCACACTTAGCTCAATCCAATGGGATTTGCATTCCTTTCGGAGCTAGGGATTCAACCCGTACCGGTGCACAAAAGCTTATCCATTTGATGGAGAGAATGCTAGGAATACTACTACTATTGACATAGACTTAACACACACACAAGCTCAATCTTGCTATTGCTCACTCAACTCCACATTCCACTCATCCATACATCCAAACAAGAAGAAAGCTTAGCTATTGCTTACACAAGATCAAAGCATTCTTCATTCTCAAATACTCATTTCCCTAGCATGCACACAATCCTTGAAGCTATCAATAAGAAACATGCACACTAGAGAATTGACATGAGAAGAGAGACAAATATCAACTCATTGCATTGAATTAACAAAAGAATAGAACTTACAACAATGTAGATGGGGAGAGAGAAGAGCTTGCACCTCTATGGAAGAAGAGGGAGAGCTAGTCTCAAGAGAGCTCAAACATGAGTTTGCCCAATGTGTCCATAAGCTCTCAAATGAGCCACTTTTTATACAAAAACTCTAAAACTCCCAAAAGTTCCCATGTGGGATTATTGTCAAACCCACTCCCACACTCATCCACAACTTGGAACTCTTTTCAAGAGCCCTAAGTGTCTTTTTTGTTGCATCCTTGTATTGATCTTCATTCGTCATGCAACACTCCCCCCTTCCTATTTTGCGCACGTCCTCGAGCGCGGTAGTAGCAAGAGCTGCAACAAAAAAAACAATGGATACAAGTAAAGTCTCTGATTGAAAAAAAAAAAGAAAAGAAAAGAAAAGAAAAGAAAAATCAGCAATGATAATTTCACACGTGAGCATACAAGTGCAAGGCTGATTAAAGTTTTAATGAGTACTAAAATAGGTGAGTAAAGACTAGTCAAAGTGAGACTTAAGTGGTAGATAGTGCTATGCAAAGGCAAGTGTGCTTTGTACACCGCCGGTTATGACCGCAGTCTCAATGTCCTACAAGTATGTAAGTTATTCCTAAGTGGCAAACCTACTCCTAAATATGAGCAAAGGTGATTGGAACTCTCTTTTTTTTTTTTTTTTTTGATATGTGTGTAGAAGGTGATAAAGATTAAGGTTCTATCCCAAAGAGACCCAAGCAATGGCCAAGAGACCTCCGCCAAGAGAATCTAAAGACCGCTAAGTATCTCAAGGGCGACAGACCCTTTTTCTTTCTTTTATGACCTAAGGAGTACCCCATGAAGATGAGGGCATCGGTCTCGAGGGCCCATAGTGTACCCCAGAGTCCTACCAACATCCATCAAGGCGATAGATTCCTCAAAGGTCTTTTTCTGAAGCTTTTAGACATCAGTGTTCACCCCATGGAAACCAAGGCATCGGCCCTAAGGTGCTAAGACAACCCCAGGTCCTACCAAGCATTTCTCATGGCTGTAGACACGTCATGTCTCAATTTACTTTGGATATATATATTTTTTAGGGTATATTTTTGTAAATTTTTATTACTCCTAGCACCTAGCTCATATCTAAGAGGTAGCCACCACTAGGGATAACTAATATACCTTGAAAGCATAAGAACTTGGCATATTCCATTGGTATATATCCTACACTGTCTTTAGATAGAAATATCTTTTACTAAGTCTTCTAAGACTCTAGAGTTTACTCACCATATTTTAACAACTAATTAAAAACTTAAACCAGCTAACATTGTGTGAACATGCAAACCATATATTCGAAAGATAAGAGCACATAAAGAAATAAAGATTAAGATTTGAATACACCTGTTGTAGTGCCCTGTTGATGTTATTCGTTTGCATTGATGCATTGCTGATTTTGTGCAGATTACTCCTCCTTGATCTTTGTAAGCGTAGCATGTCTCCCCCCTTCCTAATTTGTGTGCATGATAGGTGGACTAGTGGGGCGTGTTTGATGCTCTTGTTTTAGCGAAGATTTCTGTAAAATTTTTATTAACAAACAAGAAAAGAAAAGAAAAAAATAAAATTTGCCATTGGTGCCAAACACCGAATATAGCCGAGGGGAAAAACCCAGTGGGATAAAAGTGCCCTGGCTTGTCGATCTTATTATGGAGTCACTGAACTTACCTTTGCGCTGGTGGTGGATCTGTGTCCTCGTCTGCTGGAAAGATGGTATCAATTTCCTCAGGATGCAGAGACAACCCCTCACAAAAACCTGCCGCTGGAGAAGGTGGTAGAGGAAGGAGTGCTTCCTCACTAAAATATGGCATTGGTTCTATGGGAAGGTTAATCAGACAGTTTCGATTTTGGAACTGCGCAATATAGGTACTCATATTTATCCAATATTGACATGTTGAGGCCTGGGGAAGGAGGGCTTGCAAGATCGGTGGTTGCAAGTCATTTAGGCTTGTATCCCTCCATTGTTGTGCTTGAACCTCCTCAGGTAATCTACGTTGATTTGGTCCTCTCTCTGGTATTCTCACATTAAGAAGATTATGGCGTTGGGGTGTAACTCCCACAATTTGCTTCATTAAGCTCGTGCCATATCGTCTAAAGTAAGAGCGGCATATCCAACAAATATGTGAAGCTTCTTCTAATACAAGCCGTGCACACTCTTGACAATGTGGAAATGGGTGATGCTGTTGATAGAATAATGTGACAAAGTGATGCCCACAGCAACTTTCACCTAAGGGAGCATAGAAGTACCTAGAATGTGTTTGAAACGGAGGAGTACTATAACCCCCGCGATGATCTGGTCGAGTACTATCAGGGTCAATGCATGGTGGACATGTATCTCGCCAAATATCCATCAGGAGTTATCTGGACGTAGAACAATGAAATTTAGAACACTCATATCCATCATGACAATTTCAATCAAAAACAAGATTATCTCAAAGAGAACACATCTTCTAAAAGCATAAGGAACTACATTATTTAAACATTGATTTACCAAAGAGCTTTAATTGTAGTGTTAATGCCTTATCTTTAGTTTTTGGTATATCCTTTTTAAGAGGTGGAAATTTTAGCAATTGTCTTGGAATTTGAGCAAGATAAGAGGATTTAGGCATTGAAATGCTAGAATCTATGCTCAAATGAGACTCATTTGGACCTGTCGTAGGTACACAAGTTGATGGTTGAATTGTGTAACCAGGAGAAATCGGGACAACCGGTGTTTCAATACATGTTTTAGGAAGATCAACACAAGTAGTTTTGTAGGTGCTATCACAGCCACCTTTCCTTTCTTGAAGAGTTTGTGTTGATTTCTTTTGCACCCATTGATATGGAAAATCAAGGGTGGCTTTTGGAATCTTTCTGAAACACTCTTTTACCCCTGTCAAAGCATGGCATTTTGGAAGCCAAATTGCTGTTGCACCCTCATAATAGCCTTGTGCTTTAAGAACATGTTTTGGGACCCATCGATTAACAATCCGAGGTTTAGGCTTGGAAATGATGTGCTTCTTAAGAGGCTTAGCCACTGGACTAGATGGTACAGGTTTGTACGCATCTTTGGGTAGCCACATTGATAATTCCTTCTTACCTGGCCTTCTTTGAGCAGCAACTAGAGTAGTTGGAACATGCCAGCCATGGCCCTCACTTGAGTACTCATCAGTAATCCACATCATTTGTTTTGGAGCCTCAAAAGCAGATTTTGATTGTGGGTTGGGTAAGGTAGAAACATTACCCCTTTGACACGATAAAGCTCGTGGAGTAGCAGATCCCAAGATGCAATCAGAATCAATTTGCAACTTGTATTGTCTATTCTTCCAATCCAATGAGCAATTGGTAGCACTTAACCACGATCTACCGAGAACAACCTCTACTACTGCCTTGGACTTACGTGCCACATAAAAGGGCACTGACATCTGG